>NC_085869.1:43517894-43537894 GCF_034702125.1 Engraulis encrasicolus
GCCGGATTTGAACCCGGGTTGCCGGGGTAGCAACCCAATGCCCTACCATTAGGCCACAGCAGAGCCCCTTATCCCTCGTTACAGGCCCTCTATATGCTTGCTGCAGGGAATGTGTGTGCGGGCATGATTTGTGCATGAACGCACTAACATGCGTATTTCATGTTAATTTCACGCACGTTACTGCAACCAAATGCGTGCGTTAGGTACGATATCTACTGAGGGCCATCGTAAGAAAGACTGCACAGTTCCACTCGAGTGCTTCTGGTGAAAACGACGATGGTGGCGGCAAGTTTTTAAGAGCGTCTCATTGAGCTTGTCCAAAATTACATTTGCCATTATGCAGGTACTTCCGCGCTGCACTTGGAAAAAGGAGCGTGCAAATGTAGGAGTCTCCTTGCCCGGGGAGTCCTTTTTGATTTGTTTTCCCTACAGTCTGTATTCCCAATTTCCGTATCGCAATGCTGCTCTCTCTCTCTCTGCCCCTGGATGGTACTGCCAGTATTTTGCATGTTGGTGTACTGCTTTTAAAGCAAGTACTGTATGTGCAGTCGGTTGCTTGCTGTGGCGCGCATAATTTACGGCTCTCAGCAAGCGTACCGAGGGCCTAAACAAGATACAGACTATCAACAGTTGCTACGTGTAACACACTCAGTATCTGAAGACAATTACAGTCTGTCTGGTCATCCAAGTAAGGAGTGACTGTGATATACGTATCTCTGCTTAGCCAAGCCAAAAGGGTTTGCGACTTCATATGAATCAGCAGTCAAACTATCCCTTTTACTGTAAAACAACACTAAATATATGCTGATTTTAAAGACGGAACAACTACAAAGGTGATAGCCGAATAAGCAGAAATGTGTACTGCTTGTATCTGCAATATATTTTCAATAACATTGCAAAAGTGTCTGGTGGACAAAGGGGCAAAACGCAAGTTAAAAAAGTAGAGAATCTTTCTCCAAACAAAATTAAGTGAAGTCAAAATAAGAACATGAACTCCCAGTCGAAGAATGCAAAGTTTCAAGAAAGTATGTTATTGTTCCCCAGAACTTAACACTAACAGACAAGGCTTTCAGAGAGTGTGACTGTGAAAACAAGGAATGGTGTGACGTCTCTCTAACCACAGTCCTCTTCTCTTCTCGTCCTCCTCCTCCTCTCCGTTTCAAAGCTCCTCTGTCCCATTTGATGCCATGACTTACTTAATTGACCCTCATTTGTGCTGCTTTAACTCTGACCTTCCCAACTTGATAAGGGTGGAGAGAGAGAGAGAAAGAGAGAATGAGAGACAGAGCGAGAGAGAAGAGAAATAACAGAGGGCAATTTGGGATAACCTTTACACCCTTTAAGAAAGGAGGGGGAACAGGCAGAAAAGGGATTGTGTAACTGTGTGGTGAGAGACAGAGAGAGACAGAGAGCGGGAGGAGAGGAGCCTTAAGTGCATACTGGTGTTCCGCCTGCAGATTTGATTTGAAAACAGTTCCATCTCCGGACTGATGCGGAACATTCCGCCTCCTTTTGAGCATGGCAGAAGCCTCACTCTGAGAGAGAGAGAGAGAGAGAGAGAGAGAGAGAGAGAGAGAGAGAGAGAGAGAGAGAGAGAGAGAGAGAGAGAGAGAGAGAGAGAGGGAGAGAGAGAAGGGAGAAGACAGAGAGGCTTTTTAACAAGCACTCCTTTTGGGCCCCCTGTCTCATTACTGAAATGCTTTTGGGTGGTCTCAGAGGAAGGACTGAGGTTGAGAGGAAAAAACAATATTCAAAATAAATAATATAGGTACTGTACGTACATGGGCACATACAGTACAGGCCAAAAGTGTGGACTCACCATCTCATTTAATTAATTCTCTTTATTTGTGTGGTTATTTACAGAACTTAGTACATTTTAAGGGAGGGCATCAAAACTGTGAATGAACGCATGCATAATTTTGTGTGTAACAAAACAATGAAAATATAAAAAAATAAAAACAATTATTTAAAAAATACCAAAAAATGCCAAACAGTAACGTCAACACAGCAAAACTGAGGGCCTCATGTTTCAACAAGCTTATTTTTCGGTCTATTCCCAAGTCAAAATACCCAGTCAGTGGAGTCAATTTTAATTGATACAAGCAATACAAGAGAGATTTTCTTGATCTGATAATGGGTCACTTGGGTCAATGGGTCAGCATAGCAGGCTATCCAGGTGAAACAGTGATACAAAAAGTAAAAGTAAAATTGAAAAACCCTGCCACAGACTCCCTCCAACACAGGGTTGACCTCTCCAAGTAACTGGCTATGACTCAATATCAGATCAAGAGAATGTCTGTAAAATGCTTGCATTGGCAAGTGTTTAAAACTAGGTTTTTGGTCTCAAAATTATAGTTCTACAATTCTAGTGAGTTATTAGAGGACTTTAATGTTCAATTAGGATTGACATGACTGACTGGGCATTTTTATTTCAAAATAGACAAAAATAAGCGTATTGAAATGTGTGGGGGGATCAGTTGTGCCGTGTTGACGTCAGATGGATAGACAGCTGACATTGCTGTTGGACAACAGCTAGAATTATATTTTTTGGTAAGCAAGTAACTCTCCATGTGTTCAAGCACAGTTTTGATGCCCTCCGTGAAAATACACAATGAAAATCCACGAAAATAAAGAGAATGCATACATGAGAAGGTGAGTCCACACGTTTGGCCTGTACTGTACAGTGTATCAGTACAGTGTATCAGTTTCAGTGTATCAGTGTAACAGTATTTCTAAATGCAGGCCTCACAAAGTCGTTTAGAATAGTCTATAGACCTGATCATTTGTTCTATTTTATGTTACCCTATAGCCCCATGACATATTTGACATATTATATATATGACAATATTCATTACTTTACATTCCAGTATCACATAGGCCTATTTCAATTTGACCTGGTTCTTTTTCTGTCCAATTAAACTAACATCAGCAGAATTTTCATGTGAACCCAGGTAATTTGGAATGTGGCACTGGACTATTATAGGTCTAATGAATTCAGGTTTCCCATCACTAAAATGCAACATTGAGACATGTTCATGGAGTTAATCTAAAAAGTGTGTGGGCCTTGGCTGAATTGACATGGATGGAATAACACATGCAAGGTCTGCTGGAGTTCAAGCATTTCCTTTTGAGCCTTTTCATCTACTATATTGTTATCCTTACAAACTTGTTAGTTTTATCCAGCCTCATCTAGTAGTAGTTGATTTGCTAAGCAGAATATTTCTCTTTGGTTATTTCTGCTGGTTCAAATAGGCCTATGGACTCGGCACTCGGCCGCGATGCCTCTCACTCTGTCCCGATTCAATATTCAGGAATTTTCCAAGTGGCTAACTCACGGATGACCGTTTGCATTTCGGCATGTTGCTGGCAGAAGTGCTCGAATGGTTTTCTGTCTACTAGCCCCTTCATTTAAAGAAGATAGAGGGACACGCTAGTGCGCGCATGCCGTGTGGTTATAGTTTGCTGTCACTTTACGCCACATATTCTTGCACATATTCTTGCTACGTCAGGTGCGTAGTGTAGCCAATGCATTTGAATGAGCCTAGGCACAAATGAGAAGCGCACCAGGGTACGGATAAAAGAAAGGGTTGGAATCGAGTTCCTTAGCTGTCCTTATGATGATGACATCAGATCATATTAGCCTATTTAAATGCAGACCAGTAAAACTGTGTTTTATGTCAGCTACAGGGTTTTTAGTTTCAATCAGACAAAAACCAGGACATTTCCATAATTTCATGAAATATCCCAGGACGCCCAGGACAAGTTGCAAAATCAGGACATATCCTGGGAGATACAAACGTTTGGTCACCCTACTAGTGACGCAACACCTTCAGCGTTGCTCTAGTCAGGTCAAGAGCAATACAATATCGTTTCTGAGCTCCTGGAAAATTGGGAACTCCTCCCACTTTGTTGGGAAGCATACAACTATTAGCAAACCAAGGGAGGCAGTCAACCATGCCGTTTGGGACATTGTTATGCTCTTGGTCGGACCAAGTCGATGATAATCAGGCAAAGCATACCTAGCAAAACCTACTCTGGCCACCATCCTACACAGTGCACCTTTAAATATTAATTCAGTCTTAAGACTATAGCATGTTGTCTCTTTTTGCAGGTGTGGTCGCTGACAGGTCTGTTTACTCATTGCGGAAAATACTCAATTACATTATAACAACATTGCCACCATGACATTGCTAAGAGGCTTAAGTAACGGATCAGATCAAGACTTGGTCATTACAATTTTGATGACAGTAAGGTTATAACAAGCTCTGCGCAAAGGTGTTAAGAAGTCACCTTTGGCTCATTAGTCCAAAAGATGACTGGCGGTCCTTTTAAGACCCTGCCACTCTATTGTGTTGAGGTTCTTGGGGCTTTTTATTGGTGTACTCACATGAGGGTAACATGCTCAAAACAAACGAGAAAGAGAAAAGCATGGCTCCACAAATGTATCTGGGCTTCCTTCGTTCACATCTAAGAGCAGTTGACAAGATTCGATTCATTATTGAATGTCCCTCACACAACACTAACACGCACACACACACGTTCGCACACAGTGGAGGTTCCACCCAAAATATAGACAAGCGGCCCCCTTGAGCTGTTTTTGTCGGCACTTACCACAGCAGGCTTGACTGCTCAGGGCCCCTACAGTGAGCAGTTTTGATGAGCCCCCCTTGGCAGTTGCCTAGTTTGCCTATTGGAAAATCCATCTCTGCACACACACTACTTGGCATTGCACATCGCTTGATGAATACACATATATATATATATATATATACAGTATATATATATATATATATATATATATATATATATATATATATATATATATATATATATATATATTTTTTTTTTTAATTTAAATATATTTTTTATACCTTTATTTGACAGGACAGTCGAAGATGGCGACAGGAAGTGAATGGGACAGGGGAGGATCGGGAAATGACCCTGGCTGGACTCGAACCGGGGTCCCCGTGGATGGGCATGCAAGCCCAAATGTGGGAGGCTTAGCGCGCTGCGCCACAGCGCTCCCCGATGAATATTTTTTATACCTGTATTTTTGATTAGACAGTGGAGGAAAGACAGGAAATGAGTGGGGAGAGAGGGGAAGGATTGGCAAATGACCCAGACCAGAATGGAACCCAGGTCGCCAGCATAGTAACCCAGTGCCCTAGCGTGAGGCCACGGCAGGACCAGATGAAAAGTTTATAAGTATAAGAGAGACTTAGCTGGCAAATCTTGTGTTAATCTCAGACACAGTGTTGAATCATAGTGAACTGATGAAGTGGTAGGATGTGGTAGCATTAGAGATGTCCAGAAAGGATTACTCCTTGAGAAATATGCTCAATCTTAAAGAGAAGATATCCCCTGCAATTGGTGGTGTGCATGCACGCGCACTAGGCCTGGGCGATTCACCCCCCCCAATTTTTTTTTTTGATTTTTTCATGAAAAACTCGATTCACGATTCGATTCAATGCCCCCCCCCAAAAAAACAAAACAAAAACAAAACAAACAAACAAACAAACAAAAAAACAATAGAAATAGAAAACACTCTTGTGGAGCTCTCATGGCCCCTATGTGGTTGTGTGTGTGTGTATGTGTGTGTGTGTGTGTGTGTGTGTGTGTGTGTGTGTGTGTGTGTGTGTGTGTGTGTGTGTGTGTGTGTGTGTGTGTGTGTGTGTGTGTGTGAGAGAGAGAGAGACAGAGGGGAGGCAGCTCTGGTGTGTGTGTGTGTGTGTGTGTGTGTGTGTGTGTGTGTGTGTGTGTGTGTTTGAACCCTACTCAGACTGGACTAGTTTATATGGACATGGGGTAGCCTATAGCAGGGGGGCCGTGGCAGGTTGCCCGGGAAAATATCGCAAAATTAAATGAATAATTTAATGAATTGAATAACTTAAGTAGCAAAAATAGGCTTAAAATCCCAGCTGAATCATTTTATTCTTTACAATATGTATGTATTATGTAGAGATGTCCGATAATATCGGCCCACAGATATTATCGGCCTGATAGTAGCATAAAATGTGATATCGGTTAATATCGGTATCGGATTTTTGACCTATCAAAACCGATATAATAATGGTTGAATTACTGTACACTTTTCTCCTTAATTATTTTTCTACTTTGCACAGACGATGTTAATATTTGGAAAGCTTTGTTTTATTCGAGAATGCATCTAGTGGGGCATTACAATAAAATTAAGCATATTTTGTTCCACAACAGCAGATTTGTAATGTTACCTAAAATTTGTTATGAGGAAAAATAACCCACATAGCAGATAGTTCTGTGCCATCCTCACAATATAATATTGATTTTTAAGCATTATATTACGGATCTATGAAGGCCCTTTTCCCTAATGAACAAATTAAGCAGTTGCCTGCTGATTTACTAATCCATCAGAGCCCCTGGTAATTCATCTGAAATCTGAATGCATGTCGATGCATCTGAAGACTGCGTTTGATCCTCCTTACTGATTAAACAGCGAAAACATTTTGGAGCAACACCCTAAAACCATGCTTACTTCAAGACGGTAACGTTTGCAAGCCTGGGTAGATTAGATATCGCGTTTTATGTATTCCACCGGACATCTTTACATAGGGTCGCATTCGCACGGGGTTAGTACTAGTTTTACAGGGGGTAGCCTAATTTCTGAGGACTGTTTCACAGGTGGTTAAACTCTCGGCGAAGTTTACCGATATCCCCGCTATCTCTACTGACATGGCGCGTTCGAACGGGACTAAATGTCCCGATTATTATTACTTTACCCCAAGTCTCCCCATTAAACTAGTCGCGTCCGAATAGGGCTTTTAGAGAGAGAGAGGGAGAGAGAGCGCGCGAGACAGCGCGCGAGACAGCGCGCAATAGAGCGCGCAAGAGAGCGAGCGCTCCTTGTGTTTGGGGGTGTGTGTGTTTGTGTGAGTGAGAGAGAGGGAGGGAGAGAGAGATTCCTTTCACTCACATCTGTTGGGTACAAGGACTGTATCATTGGTTGGGTAAGATTATACAGGCGAGGAAGTAGCGCATCCAACCTCTCTTCTCCACCGAATACATTGGAAGCATATCCGTAGCTATGAAGTAGGTAATTGCATCTGCGATTGCTTTGCACCTTGCTCCACTCTTCTCGTAGGGGTAGATTGTTTAGCATTTTTTTCGTTTCAAATATTGAAACCAGATTGTCGTCCTGCTACAGTTTACGCTACGACAATGCTGTCATACACAATTCACAAAGTGGTGTTGTTTGGTAGGTTATTCATAATTATTATTACCTTCGCCAGAAGGTTATGTTTTGACCGCTGTGTATTTATTTATTTATTTATTTATTTATTTGTGAATATGTTTGTTTGTTTGTTTGTACTTCGTATAACTCTGACAGAACTGAGCCGATTTTTATGAAATTTAGTGGGATGATTGGTCATGACCCAAGGAACAATCGATTACTTTTTGGGAGTGATTGGGTCAAAGGTCAAAGGTCAAGGTCAAGGTCAAAAACGTAAATTGAGCCGATTTTTATTAAATTTAGTGGGATGATTGGTCATGACCCAAGGAACAATCGATTACTTTTTGGGAGTGATTGGGTCAAAGGTCAAAGGTCAAGGTCAAGGTCACGAAAAGGTCAAAAACGTTTTTCTTTGCTAAGCACTATATGCCAGAACAACGTGTGCATGCGGAATTGAATAAGAGGTCAAGACTGGGCCAAAAATGTAATATTACGATATTCCGGTCCGATTTAAATGAAACTAACACCAAAATTTGGACAATGTTATGCCCCACACTTTGAAGATGGCCAGAAAAATATAAGTGGCGTAGGCGAAGGTTTGCGCTCTACCGAGTGCCCATTCTAGTTGGCAAAATGATGCAATTCCAAATAACGGAGGTAGTGGCATGTTTTTGGAACATGGGCCTCTATTCCTCATCCATTTCACTATATTTCTGTCTGTTTCACTCACCACGTTTGATTGTGCATGTAATAGGGGAGGAGACTCAGGAAATGCTCTAGGTAGGCCGTCTCCGGAGGTCTTGGCGAACGTAAAAATGAAATGTGTGCGGTCTGCGCTTGGAAACATGAATGGCATAGAGACAGAATATTTAAAAAATCGTATTAACTCGATTTTCTCAAAAACGAATCAATTTGACGTTCAAATTCGATTTTAAAATCGCATTGATTTTTTGCCCAGGCCTAATGCGCACACACATACACACGCACACACACAAACATACCCCCCCCACACACACACACACACACAGACAGACAGGGAAAAAGAAAGAAGGCAATCCAGAAGGGTGTGTGTGTGTGCGTGTGTGTTTGTGTTCTGGGAGTGTGTTCCAGACAAAAAGAGAGAGGGGAATCAGAGAGAGAGAGAGAGAGAGAGAGAGAGAGCGAGAGAGAGAGAGAGAAACACAGGGTAAATGTCGTCATTGCAGCATCCCTTGCCGATGCTGAGGCAACCGGCAGTGACAACAACCAACAAACTGACACAGAAACAACCCTGTTATATTTGGAGGCTCACTCTCTCTCTCTCCTTTGGCCGATGCCGTCATGTCTGACACAGCACACAGCCCACTAATAATGACGGCGCGTCACACCCTGCCATGTTTAATACGATCTGACAGCTATGACATCAGCAACCCTCATCCAGATCACACTGGCGCTAGGCGATGAGACAAGACAAGACAAGGCTCAGCTACACACAGTAGCCTGCGGTAAGAAAACCGAGTAGGGTTGCGACGTTCGCAAACGAATCAATTCTTTTGAACGGCTCCTGGACGTCAACAATGGGAACCGAATCGCATTTTTTCATTCGTTTTTTCGTTCGTTTTTTGCTTGTGACCTTCACGTGAGTACTTTAATTTGGGGGGGGGACGACGACGACACACGTGTCTGTCTCATAAAGTGGAAGAAACTGTCTTTAGAAGGAGGAGTAGGACCATCAGTTGACCTTCAGGGGGAGTCAAAACAATGCTATCTTTTTAAACACTGAATAAGTCATTGAAAATCTTTCAAAAGAGACAGTTTTTTGAACAGCTCTTTGAAAGGAGTGAGCCACTATGATCCGGATCCCGTCAAAGAGTAATAAATCCCATCACCAGAACGGAGAGTGCCTTGGAGCTGGTTTGGATGGAGAGATTCTTGTTTTTTTCCTGACTACAAGCCATGCAGACTGTTGGCACGTACATGTATTAGCTGTAGAGGCAGACGACACACACACACACACACACACGCACAAGCACACACACGCACGCACGTACACAATTGCATATGCTTCAATGCACACACACACACGCACGCACGCACACGCACACGCACACAAGCACAGATAAATAGCTGTAGAGGCAGACGACACACACACAGACACACACAGACACATATGCTCACACACACATGCACATGTATACAAATGCATATGCTTCAATGCACACACACACACACACACACACACACACACACACACACACACACACACACACACACACACACACACACACACACAAATACATATGCACATGCTCGCATGCACACACTCACACAAACACACACACACACACACACGGGCGCGCGCGCACGCACACACACACATTCACAAGCACTAATAGTTCCAAGGAGGGCTCTGTGTTGTGAGTGCCAGGGGAGAAGGAGCAGGAGCCGGCAGAGGCTTTGTGACGCACGTGGGGCCTCCTACACTGACACTCTTCCTCAAGTTTCCATTTGGCACACAGTTGAGCACACGCACACGCACACGCACACACACACACTCTGTCTCTCTCTCTCTCTGTCTCTGTACACACTCACTCTAACTCTCTCATTCTTTGTCTCTATCTCATGTACAGTACACATACACACACACACACGCACGAACGCACGCACACATACAGGCACACACACACACACACACACACACACACACACACACACACACACACACACACACACACACACACACACACTCGGATTCCAGCCCAGGTCCAGCAGCCACTTGAGTGGAAGAGATACTCTCCGTCAGATAGAGGTGACACTTTAAAAAAACACACGATGGCAGACAGTCCGACAATCAACACAGCCCAGACAGTCAGCACACAAAACAGACAATCACCTCCACATACCTTTTATGTTTTCCTCAATGTTGCCAAGTGCTTGAAGGCATTATCTTTAATAACAGCCGGCATTACTGTAAAAGATTACACCACATTACATTACATTGCATTTGGCAGATGCTTTATTAACTAAAGCGACTTATCGTTAACAGGGAAGCTGAAGAGGGTGGACAAAGGGGTCAGTTGTCCTGGGCCCAGATGCAGGGGGGGCCCATAATTGGGTTTTCATTACATTGTATGCATTGGATGGGAGGCCTTTTCAGATGAATTTGCCCTGGGCCCTGCAAAAGCTGTCAGCAGCCCTGATGGCTACAATCGAGGAAGTAATCATAACTGACATCACTAGTGAAACAAAGTGCACAGCAGATATACAGAACAGTGCAGATGCAAAGGAGGAGTAGTTTTTTTAAGAGACTGTTGAGCCCCACCTCAGCCATTTTTCCTTGTCAGCTTGACAGACCTCAGAGAGACACAAACTCTCCAGGTGTCATTCACCCAGAAAGCTAAGTTATGGTATGTATGTGGGTAGGGACATTGAAATGTGACTAGAGAGAGAGATAAAACACACAAATCTGTCAGGGCAGTATTCAGCGTCAGCGTTAAATGTTACTGTCCCTGCCCTGCAATGCAATTGTCTGCAGAGTTGTGAGTGAGTGGAATCCATTTTGGGAGCTGCTGGTGTTTGTGTGCGTGTGCGTATGTGTGTGTGTGGGTCAAAGACGTCCAACATGACACTGTCCTTCAGTGCTAACAGATGCTTTTGCTTACTGTAACTGTGAAAAACATGAAATTTCAAAACATTTTTTTGAAAAGTGAATGCATGAAAGCCAAGCCAAAAAAATAAATAAAAAAACCCCCTCTTTTTTTGCATTTACAGTAAGCAAAAGTATCCGTTGCACTGAAGGAAATGTTGGACGTCTTTGACCCGTGTATGTGTGTGTACGTGCGCTTGCATATGTGTATGTATGTGTGTGGTGTATGAGTGTGTGTGTGTGTGTGTGTGCGTGTGTGGGTGCATTGGTGCGTGTATGTATGTATGTGTGTGTGTGTGTGTGTGTGTGTATGTGCACTTGCATGTGTGTATGTACTGTATGTGTGTGCATGCGTGTGTGTGTGTGCGCGTGTATATGTGTGTGTGTGTGTGTGTGTGTGTGTGTGTGTGTGTGTGTGTGCGCGCGCGCATGTGTATTGTACGTGTGCGTGTGCTATTTTGTGTCGAGCTTGCAATAGAGGTAAACAAAGCTGGTTCACCAAGGGATACTGTATGCTCAGAAGCATAACGAGGCAGAATAATTTTTACTTCAAACACAGGAGGGACTGACAACGTTCATTATGGATACAGAATATATGAGAGGAGAGAGAGAGAGAGAGAGAGAGAGAGACAGAGACAAAGACAAAGACAGAGACAGAGACAGAGAAAGGCAGGGAGAGGAGAAAGATTAAAGATAAAAGGAGGGTGCATGGGAATTAGAGCCTCCCTCCCTCTCACTCTTTCTCTCCCCCATCTCTCTCTCCTCCACGCCTCCCTCCCTCTCTGGCTCACCTCCTTCCCGATCTCCTCCCTCCAACACACCTCCCCTTTGCCTCCCTCTCTCCTCTCTTTTGTCCCTCCCCTCCTCCCTCCCTCCGTCCCTCCCCTCCCCTGCCAGGGTCAGCTGTTTGCTGAATGACGCACGTTCAGGCCCAGTTAATATTGTACAGGAGGCATTGGCAACTGACTGAGCATTCCATTACAGGCCCTTCACGCTGAGTTCACCAAGCAGCTGTGTGTGTGTGTGTGTGTGTGCTGATTTCCCTCACCCTCTCTCTCATCTCTCTGTCTCTCTTCCTTCTCTCTACTACTGTCTCATCCCCCCTCTCTTTACCCCCATATTTTTTTGTCTTTGTTTTGTGTGTATCCTCTTTTTTATCTTTCTCTAATTGCCTTGTTTTCCCCCCTTTTTCAATGATTAGCATCCTTTGTCTCTCCGCCAGTGCATACTCGGTTAAATTACCACTAGCCGTCGTACGGATCACTGGCTAAAATGCGCAGAGTGCTAGATAACAAGCTAATGATTAGCCTTAGTGAGGAACAAATGTGCACTTTATCTGCATGCCATGGCACACCGAGGACCATTATCTTAATCGTGTTGCTTTTTTCCGTCGTTACGATACTCTATGTGGACTACGCTCCTCAAAACTTACCCTGTGAAAAGTCATCACCTCATAAACGCATTCTACGAAAACACTGATTTAATTTAATATAATTTCATGAAGGATACATTAGTGATATATAACTACCTTAAGACTGTCAATAAACACTGACATTTAGAATTAAATTAGGCTGATATTTGCTGAAGGAGAGGTCCTCAAAGTCAAACTGATGTCCACAGACAGATGAATTGAAAGCCATACTTACTCTACTCAGCAAATATAATCTCTCTCTAATCTATGTATTGATTTTCCCCGTCCTCAGCCGTGGAGGGGGGGGGGGGGGGTGGGGGTATCTGAAGAAAGAAGGACACCTTGCTCAGCGACTCCCTCACGACTGGCGCCACATAGTTACACAAAATGTCGCCGAAACGGGAAGTCAAGCTGATAGAAACACAGAACCGAAACATCTCAAAGCAGTGAACCCTCTAAAATGTTGACAAAAGAGAACACAAAGTCATTTGTTTGGCAAAACTTGATTTAGAGGACATCAAATGGAGACGAGTCAGGGTTTTTTTTACGTCACGTTATGACTTGTGTTATGACTTATAGCACTGTGAGGCGAACTTGCTGTCATGGCCTTCACACGGGTCATTACCCGAAAAAGGCACAACCATCATCAGTCATATACACACACACAGACAGACACAGATACACACACACCCTCCCAGATTTTCGTCAGTGGGTGAAAAGCGTTGCCCTTGAGGGAATGGGTGTGAGAGGCTAAGAAAACCGAAAAAGGCAATACCTTATAACAATGTCCTCAGACCTGCATTCAGCCAGATTCATAACCATTTCCATGTTGTGTGCCATCATCCCTGATTGGAATAAAACATGGATGTTAGTTTTTTTGCAAGCTAAAGGCTAGCCAAATTGTTTTTATAACAGGAGTCTGGGAGCTGTCGTCCATGTCATGCCCTTTTTGTTCTGGGGACATTCTACAGATGTTTTCCAGCTGAGAAGAAAAATTGTGCACATCCCCTGACTGCTAAGGTGCAGGATGAAAGCTAATACACTATTTGATTGAGAGGTCTGCACACATATGTTTTAACCATTGGGGTCTTATCCTCAAAAAGGTCTGAAGTCCTCACTGACAAATGTTTTCCAACCAGTCTCATGCTGAGCTGAACTACTGAATGCTAAATAGTTCTGATTCTGAAATGCCTGAAGCAGAACTATTCTCAACTCAAAATGTTTGTATTGTGTTGACAGTCAAATGGACGTAATTGGAAATATTTGGTGAATACTGGGAACACTCAAACTGAAAGCAGACGTATGAAGACCATGCTGTATTAATTTGAGAAACATCTGTGTATGTCTCATTCTAAGTCATGTGTGATTTATTCTAAATTCCCCATTTCCACAAAAAGCCATGTAACTTCACTGGGATAAGTTTGCTTTGGAAAATACCCTCAGGTTTCACTAATGTACGTATATGTTTTATAATATGAGCAATGACGTCATTATGAGTTGAGAACAATATGCTTACCGTAAGTCATGATCCTCCTATGACTGAGCTGGGTACAGGTCGTTTCGTCTAATGAATTGTTCCGAGGGGGAAACTTGGGATCATTCGTATAAGGCATGGGATCTTTCGTCGAGGACGTTCCGTCTACCACAAAGACCTACGAAACGTCCTTAAATTTGAACTAAACATCCTTAGGTTTCAACTAAACGTCCCTTCAGGCTGCTTATTTTGTTTTAGTTTTTGTTGATTTAAAAATGTAAATCAGCTGTTATTAACGCTCATTTTAACTGTTTTTGTTGATTTAACGTCACTGGGCTAATGAACTTGGCTTGAATTCACTTGGTAGCAACATCTCTCTTCCAACCTGACGTCCCTGTAAGGTCAGACCAGGGGTTCAAAACAGGCCTCTACAGTTTCTCGACAGTGTCGTCGCTAACAAAGTTACGTAGCAACTTACTTGGTTGCAATGCAATGTCCCATTGACAACCAACTAAGTTGCTAACTGGTTGGCAACAATGCTTTTGATAAACGGGGCCCAGGTACCTGGTTGCCATTCAGGTCTGAGGGGAAATGTTAGTAACAGCTTTTAAATTGCAAAACCATGCACCACTGACTGAGCTAATTTCTTCACATGTCTGATGTCCTCTATAATGGAGTTACCGAGAGGTTGCGGGTTCGAGCCTTGGTTTAGATTGCACTACCAGACTATGGTTGCTCTATGGTTGGACCAGAAAAAAAAGGCTACTTTTTTCCTTAGTGTATCTCTGTGCAGCAACTTGTAATGATTGAATTATGTATTTACACTGTACTGTACACAGCACACTAGCCAAGGTTCTTTGTAAGGCGAACACAGTGTTAAATATTACAATACACTTTGTTAAACTGTACCTAATTGATGTAACATTGACAGTAAAATAAATGAAGCGTGACCACAATTCCTGATACACTAAGTCCGTAGCATTCAAAGACGTATCTTCAGTGGAATCAACCATGTGTGGACACAGTGTCCACACATGGTGGATGACGTCAACGTAGGTCTATATAATGTGCTACAGATTGTTTTATGTAGGCCACTGACCTTTATTTCTGACAATGGAATGATGGCAATGCTTCATGAGTGAGGAAGGAGTGCCTAGGTTGGCCTGTGTCCCGGCTTTTGTGGTGGCAGTTATGCATTACTCAAACAAAATGTCATTATTACAGTGCAATTCTTGGAATTCTTTGAGATGTAGTACGTACTGTACGATCCTGATGTTTGGCCACTGATAAGGTATTTTCCATGCTTTTATTACCAAAATTCAATTCACTCTATCCAGATAACATCTCCACACACCACATATTTTTCACTGTTTAGCCTATATAGAAAAGGGCACAGGTCCATTTTCAAAACAGAAAACTATTAGTTGTTGGTGTGAGATTGTTAATAACCACTTACCGCGGCACCCCTAATGGTGCAATCCAAGCAGGTGTCCCGTCTTTACCTTTGCGGGAGAAAAAAAGCTTTTGTCGCTCTTTAGTCTAACTTATTGGGATTTTCCCATTGTTACTACAACAGTTTGTATCGATTTGCCCAGTCCTATCGCTGCTGCCATCGTTGTAACTACACTTCAAACAAGTGCTTCAGTCATTGTCCGTAGCCAACCCCTCTGCTTTGCTCATTGATCAGGCCTTGAAAAAGCCTCAGTGATTCATTGTGCAAAGAAGCTTTTCACAGTGTACTGTAATCCTGACGGAAGAAAAGAAAACTGATGTTGGAGCTAGAGTTGGCTACAGTTACAGACAGGGCGGCAGACAGCTTTTGCTGGGCCCAGGAAAAGGACATGTGAAAGCACCCCAAATCCAATGCATACAGTGTTATCAGGATCCAATTCTCAGCCCCCTCTCTCCATGGGCCCAGGACAACTGACCCTTGCCAACCAGCAAACTGTTAGAGAGCACATTGTTGTGCTTTAGTGCAGTGGTTCTCAACTGGAATAGTCTTGTGACCCACAATTTCCCGTGGTCAATACGTTGTGACCCAAACTGCGTGTCGCACCGTCAGATTCTTCCAATAGTAATAAAAAATATTACCATGCATTTCATAATATGCATTATTATTTGCATTGTATGCTGATATACAATGTGTCTTATGAAGTAGTGGAGAGGAAAAGGCCTATATTAACCATGTTTCACTCTGTCTTCGACATCATAGTCATTTTTAGTGCATTGCATCACAGCTCCACGACCCACAAAGGAACCCTCCATGACCCACTTTTGGGTCCCGACCCACCAGTTGAGAATCACTGCTTTAGTGTGTTATTTGTTTTCATCATATCTTACTTTATGTGAATTATACAGTATCTTGACTTGAAATACTGATCCCATAAGGCATGTAGTGTAAAATGTCAGTAATGTATTTTCCTTAAGAACTTCATGATAGATTGTCCATTGGCATTGCCCTTGACTATAATGTAGCAAGTACTGTTTATATGCAGAAGAGAGAGAGAGAGAGAGAGAGAGAGAGAGAGAGAGAGAGAGAGAGAGAGAGAGAGAGAGAGAGAGAGAGAGAGAGAGAGAGGGCGGGAGAGAGAGAGAGAGAGAGAGAGAGAGACACGTCCCAGGCTTGAAAGGACACAACCATGTAACGATCATGGTGACTTTATCTGTTGCACTGCCAGCACTCAGTAGGGGTGGTGTGTGTGTGTGTGTGTGTGTGTGTGTGTGTGTGTGTGTGTGTGTGTGTGTGTGTGTGTGTGTGTGTGTGGTGTGTGTGTGGTGTGTGTGTGTGTGTGTGTGTGTGTGTGTGTGTGTGCACGTGTGTGTGTGTGTGTGTGTGTGTGTGTGTGTGTGTGTGTGTGGGTGTGGGTGTGGGTGTGGGTGTGTGTGTGTACACGTGTGGGTGTGCGTGTGTGACTCCATGTCATCAGTCACACTATGACAGCTCTCACCCAGCACCCAGCACCTGGCGCGCGTGTGTACACACACATGCATGCACGCACGCACGCACACACACACACACACACACACACACACACACACACACACACACACACACACACACACACACACACACACACACACACACACACACATACACACACACACACACATGCACACACGCACACACGCGCACACACACACACACCCTTGGTCCCCAAAGGATATGAAGCATCAGTGCCTGCCTGCCAGCACAGCTTGGCACCATACCAGAGACAGTGAAAATGGATGGAGCCTTGTGGAGAGAGAGAGAGAGAGAGATAGAAAGAGACAGAGACAGACATTCATGTTTTTATTGTGACTGCTTGAGAGAGACAGGGACAGAGACAGAGACAGAGACAGAGAGAGAATACTTTCATATCTCTATTTTGATCGCTGAAAACATAGTTGTCTGTCTCCATTTGAGTGGTTTATCTATAGAAAGGCCATCCTGTGTCAATTCACACGCCCTCCCCATTTCCATTTGCCTGATTTCTCCCTGACAGGGTTGATGCCAACTGAAAGAATGCCAAGTTTTAGTTTCAGTTTTAGTTTTAGTTTCAGTACTCCGGTTTTGAGCAAGAGGCCCTCCAAAGTTCGGGTGTCACGCCCACTTTTCCAGTCCAGGGGCCTCATTTAGAACACTTGATGCAGCAAAACTCTCCCTAAACATCGCTTACAAACAAAACTTGCTGAAGCAAAAGAATTGTCCATCACACAAAAATATCCAGATTTATAAAACCATGTGGCACACATTTGTATGCACTCTTTTTTAAGGTGCACTGTGTAGGATGGTGGCCAGAATGGGTATCGAACTATGCTGCTCATTGAAATTGTGCCACTTATTTTCAAATTTGATCTGGTCATGAATATTTACTAAATAATTAAGTTATATTTACTAGTATGACCAAAGTACACTAAGTTTTGCACAAAAATGGCTATTTCTGAACATTCAAAATGGCAGACATGGAGAAAATCCAACTTTTCATGTATGAAAACTAAAGTGCCATTTTCCCTGACTTAATGAACACTTAGTGTGCAGATGAACCTTTGTTGACCAGCCTAGAAATCCTTTCGGGACCTGAAGGCACAATTACACACATGCCCAAGGCATTGCTCAAAACTGTTGCTACTGTAAATTTCACCCTGCTTCTCTGAGCTTTTTCTTGTTCTTGCGTAGAAGCATTTATACATGGGTCCCCAGGAACTGCACACAAGATTTACAAGCAGGTTTGGACACCTCAAGCTTTAGTTTGAAGATCCAAATTACGGGTCTTAATCAAGTTTTTTACAAATACAGTTTAGGGCTTAATATAGTCAAGTTATGCTATATCTAAGGGGTCTGACACACCAAGGCGGTAACGCGGCGCGGAACGGCCGCGGTTTTTACCGGCGTCAGTGAAAATACATTGAAACCTATCTGTCCTTACACACCAACCGGCGGTAGTCGGGCGTCAGCGGCGCGGGAGCCGGCTCCGCGCCGCGCTGGATTTGGAAAATAGAACTCGAGCGTATTTTTCACGCCGGCGACCGGCGGTGTCTCATTCAAATGAATGGCAAAGTAGCACGCTAGCTTTAGCTGTGGGGAGGGTTTTGAACAGGACTGGCCGCGCACGCCGACGCTGTCAGTGTGCAAGGCAGAGAAAAGCACGCCGGCCAAAACTAAGCAGAAATACCGCGTCCGTCCTGCGACCGTTCCGTTCCGCCTTGGTATGTTTTGGCCCTAAGTGCGGTATCTGATAGAAAGGGAGAGGACATGGCCATTCGAAGGCCTGTATCTAAAACTAAAGCTAGAAGTGTCCAAATGTACTTGTAAATTATGTACAATTCCTGTACTCGAAAAGTGGGCATGGCACCCACGCTCACAAATCATTGTAGTGCAGTTCTTTGTGCGCTTCCACTTGTGTGTCTCTCTGTCAATCTTTTGTCCACACTCCCCTACCGCTTTCCTCTGTTTGTATGTGTGTGTGTGTGTGTGTTTACATACTTCTGACTTTTGTTTGTCAGAAATGTTCACAAATGATGAAACACACACTAGCACAAATGTGTGTACTGTATATATGTGTGTGTGTGTGTGTGTGTGTGTGTGTGTGTGTGTGTGTGTGTGTGTGTGTGTGTGTGTGTGTGTGTGTGTGTGTGTGTGTGTGTGTGTGTGTGTGTGTGTGTGTGTGTTTGTGTGTTTGTGTGTGTGTGTGTGTGTGTGTGCGTGTGCGTGCGCGCGTAGTATGTGTGGGTGTCTGCGAGTTTGCGTGCGCGTGTCAAAACCCCCTGGTGGCATTTCTCCTCCCTTGAGCGTGATTGGTGTGAGACAGACAGACTCTCAGGGACTTTCCTCATTTATATTCATCCGGTGATTTAACTGCCACACTCTCATCTGCTGCCCCCCCACCTCTCTCTCTCTCTCTCTCTCTCTCTCTCTCTCTCTAGCCATTCAATCATCTCCCACAGAGATACACATTTTCGCTTTCCTCGTTTACCAAAAGACACCTGCAGTCTAAACCTCCGTCTCCATCGTGCTGTGATTCCTTGAAACCCACTTACCCTTCAGAGCTGGTGTCATCTCCACAAGGCCTTTTTCTACAAGATCCTGTCTCACCTCATCCCATGGCACACGTACAGTCATACACACACATAATGTACATACTATCAGTACGATCATATGTAGGCCTATATCAGAACAACAATATTTATATTATATCTATCTATTATGGAAACCTCATAGCCTACATATGTCCAAAATTAATAGCTATCTTTCAGCATGTGAAATGTGTGACTATGTCATTTGTAGAACACACACACACACACACACACACACACACACACACACACACACACACACACACACACACACACACACACACACACACACACACACACACACACACACACACACACACACACACACACACACACTGCTGCTCTCTCTGCTCTCTCTGTTCCTGTTCCTGCTGCTGTTCCTGCTGCTGCTGCTGCTGACAGGGTGTCCTGTATAGCCCTGTGCACCGGCTGACCTTGCCAGATACAGCACATCTCATCCCGGCCCAGGGCTCAGCTTACCGCCACAGACCCTTACAGCCCTGCACTAGCCTGCCCTCCCCTGCCAGCCACAGCGTGCCCACGTGGAGGCCAGGAGGGACAGGGATGGGGAGGACTGGTAGGGCTGGGGGTGGTTTGGCAGTGTATGGAGAGCAGGACTGGAGTAACTAGTTAGAGGTGGAGGAGCACATCTCTGTGGAAGGCAAGAGGGACAGGAGTGGGTTGGCAGGGGTGGGTGAACTGAGGTGGGGGGACCACATCACTGTGTGCA
>NC_085869.1:43540394-43552894 GCF_034702125.1 Engraulis encrasicolus
CTGCCTGCCTACCTACCAGCCTGCCTGCCTGCCTGCCTGCCTGCCTCCCTCCCTCCCTACCTGCCTGCCTCCCTCCCTACCTACCTCCCTGCCTCCCTCCCTGCCTGCCTCCCTCCCTCCCTCCCTCCCTGCCTGTCTCCCCACCCACCCATCTGACTCCCCACCTCCCTGCCCACCTGCCTGGTTTTACGGTTCCACTCCACCCCTCTTCCTTGGGGACCTGCCTCACTGCTCACACCACACATCCCCATTGCCATTCCAATCAATCCCGCAGAAAAGACAAACACCCCCCTGCCTGCCTGCCTGGCTTGCTGGGTGGCTGGCTGTGAGTGAGCTCCAGCTGTCCTCTTCCAAGTCTGCTCCCCTCTGTCAGTAAGTGGAGGCGAGCTTGTTTACACCCAAATGGACACTTGCCCTTCAACTCGCACGGACCGGCGGGCGCTGGATTGAGGCAAACCTGCTGACTTGCCGGTCTGGCATGTCTGTCGTGTCGGTCTGTCTGCCTGACTGCCTGAATTGAGTTCTCTTTCCCAGTAATGCCAGACATGGACACGGGACCCCCCTCCATTACTAATATACGTTTCCCTCTTGTGGATGCGTCTCTTTAACAGAAGTGTCAATGTAAGTGGTGTCAAAGTGAAAGAAATATGATGTAGCTATGAGAGTGGGATGAGAAAGTGAAAGAGCAGGCTAATATTGGAGTCGTGTACAGGCCGGGACTGGAGAAATAGGGCCTGGGCACTTTTGACTTAAAGAGGCCCCTCAAAATTAGCGGCGCAGAACTGACTCACCGGAGGGTTCCGCACCCTCGTGGGCCCCTATTTTCAGAAATGTAAAAATAAAAAATAAAATGAAATAAAAAAGATATATATATTTACATTTTTGAAAATAGGGGCCCACGAGGATGCAGGGCCCACCGGGAAATGCCCGCTATGCCAGATGGCCAGACCAGCCCTGGTCGTACAGTATGTTGGCACCATATCCACACAGGGCCTCCCTCAAAATAGCCATGTTACTCTGCAGCATGCAACACAGATTGGGTACACGGGACAGTGGTTGCTGGGGCTGTGGCTGCTTTTTCAAGCCCTGCGCAGAGTACAGCTCTCATGTGGGGTGTAACTGCACAAACACACCGGAAGCAACGGAAGTAGTGGTAGCAGAGCAGCGTAACTGACTTTACAGAATGGGTCTCAAAAGTGAAAGTAGACATACAGTACATTGAAGGAATAAGTGGGTCAAAGACAGTGGCGGTTCTTAATTGAGGCGTACCTAGGCAACCGCCTTAGGCCCCGCCAAATGTAGGGGCCCCCAGAGGACCCCCCCAAACTTCCCATAGGCCTACAGTTGGTAGTTAGGGCGCTTTGGTCAGTAATGCACATACTGCGTTCATAAATATTTATTTCTGTAAGTCAGAAACAAAACAAATAGCATAAAAAACACAAATAAATATAGATTACATGCACACCCCCTCCCTTTCGCGTGATTCAGAGACATTTTCTTGGGCTCAGACGTCAGGTGGAGCAACGGCATCTAAAGCCCATAAATGAATTAGTCATTGGTGGTTGGTATGCTGCAATGAATATGCTTCTTAGATAGTCCACTAAAAAAAATCCATACAACAGTGACACTGGCTGTCGTTGCGCCGCCCTGACATGTGCTACTGCTGAAACGTCACTGACCCGAGTACAACACTAGACATTACTTACAGTAGCTGTTACTCCAGTTATTCCACTGTACCTAATGACATAGATAGACTGTGTTGTCACTGGAAAAAAATCTCTAAAAACCTAAATAGAAACCACCACAAATTTAATTCACCCTCTCTGTTAACTTGTAGTAGTAGAAGTAGTAGCTTTTATGGTCCCCAAGGGGAAAGAAATTCGTTCTCACCACACAGGGTGCAGTCGCCACAAGAGCAGCGCCCATAAGAACACCTGTCAACCCACCTGTACATTACATGCACAATACAATATAAGACAAGAGGACGGAGGGGTAGGGTAGACATGGACCAGGCAGGTAGACAGGCGGCATTAATAGTGTTACTGTGTTGGATTTTTTTTTCACTTCTAATGTTGGCATCTCTGCAGTACAACCATGCAGTGGTGTTGTCTACTTTTTAATGGTGGGTATACTGTATATTTGAGCATTTTTTGAAGTGGGTATACTGTATATATTTGTGCTATTCAAAACAATGGATCAATCAATTTGAAGTGGGTATACTGAAATCCCTGAAATTTAGAAGTGGGTATACTCCGTATACCCGCGTTCTACGTAGACTACACCACTGCAACCATGTCTTCTCAGCCCACCAGCCTCTGTCCAGATCGGACCTCTGTCAGATTTGACCGTGACCTGCCCCCATTGTGGTCATGACGGGCCCCATGCATCCACGGCTGCGTAGCCTGCCCTACTGGAGCAACTTTGGTCTGCGTTTAGTGGCACACTTGGCCATGCTCAGTCCGAAAAGGTTACAAATCATCGAAACAGATGATTCTTTCCCCACCAAAGAATTGCGTCTGCGTGGTACACATACGGGCCTGCGTACGCGAGCATGGACAAGTCAGCGCTGCAGCTTGGAAGTAGAACTCGACTTTGTTTCTTTGCACAGGCTTGAACGAGTTGTGAATGGGGTCCCATTGAGCTTTTGGGGTCCCATCGAAGTTTTTCTTTGTTGTATTCTTTTTTTCCTGCGCCAGGTTGAATGGGCTGTGTTTGACGTGGGCACGCAGATTGTCTGGTGTGGAAAGGTCAACTTAACATCCCGTACATGCACACATCCACTTCCCTGACCCGCCCCCTCCACCTCTGTGGCCTGCCCCCCCACCCCTGTGGCCTGCCCCCCCCACCTATGGCCTGCCCACACGCCCGCGCTGTAGTGCACTTACTGTGGCCTTGGCTGCTGCTGCTGCCTGTATGAGTAATGCCGGACCAGCAGGGTCACCTGTGATATTGGACACACCACCACATCACCACTTGCTTGCATCATCCCCTCCCCACCATGCGTCAATGCCGTGTCAATAATGTGACTGACGCATGGCCTGCTTCGCGTTCGAGTCAGTGGCGATGATGATTTAGATAGTGATGATGATGATGATGATGATGATGATGATGATGATGTCAGGACAAACAGTGCCCGAGGCGATTGTTGTGGCCATGGATAGGTCATGCATTCAATGATTCATTCATTTAGCAGACTTGTTGAACTTTCAACACAAAAAGCACAGCTAATTGGTCTGATTGGCTTGCCCATTAACAATTAAGCTTCACTGGCTGTGTGAAGATAGATTTTGAAAGGGAAAAAAACAAAATGAAAAAAAGAAGAAGCAAAAGAGCACTGGTTCATCACCACATCAAAGACCTACATTACCAGTGACGTGCGTTCGTAATTGGATAAGAGCACTTCAAAAGCAAACTAATACCATAGACAGCTGACTGGCATTCGGCCTCAATAATGTCAGGGGGGCTGTGAACCAGATCACTGATGCATACAGTCCGGGAGGGTAGTTTTGCTAGAATATAGTTTTCATGTCTTTAATCCTTGGAATCGGACACTTTTCATTTTGGGTAATATCAATAGTTGCTTAAGACCCCTCTGATCTGAGATGTACAGCATTTTCCTTTTTAATTGGTTGATTTTTCCTTCATTTCAACCATCTTTTTTGAATGTACACTGATCAATAGTTGCATTTCTTTGCTTTAATTCCAGGCTTAAGTTCTTTGCCACAACTCCTTTGAAGTGTTGCTTTTCAGTGATTAGTAAAGTAGTGACTTTTCTTTAAAGTTCTCTGTTCTACTTTGCAAAGGAAATAATTCTGTAGTTCCTGTACCAGATACTTGATCTTACTGGTGAAATTGACATTCTCACAACTCATATTGACCTCTTTTTCATTTTGTGGTGTACTGTCATGTTTCAAAGTGTAGATTGCATTTTCTATTATGTGTTATATCTATTTTATAATACATTTTGGGTTTTCAATAGGTGTGATGAAATATCTATTGTCTAACATTCTGTAAATGACGGTCAGGTGTCGGCAAAGAAAAGAACAGTCTGGTGTCATTTTATTTTAAGTAAATTTTATTCAAATAAATAGCCACATAAATAAACATTCTTGTCATTTCTAGGTCACTCTATCACCTTCATACAAAACACGCTTTTCTCACGCTCACTCTCAAACACACACACGCACGCACGCCAACATAAACAGCAAGGAATTCTGAGAATTACATCAGCAATTGAAAATAACCAAAACAGGAGAAACATATTTGTACTGATCTGCATCAAAAGTTGTAGTGTTTCCAATGTTCAATGTTACATCACATGTCGGTGTAACCTTCTGGATTATTCTTCCCAGGAAACAAAAGAGGTTTATTCTTTTTTTTTTCTTCAAATGAGCATATTCTAATAAAGTGCATTTTTTTCAACAAAGCAGAGTAAACGTAGGTATAAAAAAAATGGATTTGTTTTAAAACCATAGACTGAAGCGTTGTAGTTCTCAGTTTAATGTGCTTTTTGTTTCCTGAACTGAAATTGACTTTCTTTCTGTCCACATGAACTGTAGGATTTGTTCGGAAAAAAGGCACAAGTGTTGGTCTTGAGTAGTCCAATCAAAACTACATCAGAGCAACATGTTAACACTGTGTGTTTCCACCCATTTTTTTTAACTGAGTGGATTTTTTGAACATTGTCTCGTATTGTTCTTGACAAGAAGCAACGCTAAGCAAAGCATACAAGTGGGAACACCATTGATGGAGGAAAATGATAGGCTACCAAACTCCAGTCGATTATGTTGTCATAGCAAATTCAACGGTGGTGATTTTAACAACATACAGTTCATTTGAAATAAAAAAAGCACATAAAACTCAGACACAGGGTTGCAATCTACTTCTAGCACCTAAGACCAATGCATCTCCAGCAAAAAAAGAGAAAAGGTATCCAGAAAAGTCTATTGCTACGAATTGGTATCAACTGGATTTCACAAGTAAAATAATAGGAATATAAATACAACTATGGTCCTTGTGAGACAGGGAGAATCCATTTATATCACCATAGCAACTAGTCATGGAAGCAGCTTTCGCTGATGTGAAATGCTAAAAAAATAACAAGCAGCACACTGAGCACTATGGAGATCTCTAACATCAAAAAAGGCAGTGATACTTCTACCTCTTTCTCCCCACTCAAGATTTTCTTTGGCTTACACTAGTACTGCCATTTAACCAAAGGACTCAAAGGCAACCTGTGTTGTGTGTAGACAAAAAAGTGAAAAACAAAAACAAACAAAAAAATGCAAGTCAATATGGCGTCTAGTAAATACAAATATACGTTATTCTACACTCTTGTGTTCAGTTCGTCTCATACAATCATAAAAAATGAAGTTAGAAAACAACTACTTTAGGCATGTGAAGCCTCTTTTGTTTTCCTATACAAGCTTCCTCATCTGGATTTTCTACATTTCAATGTGAAATATTGCACTATTGCCCCCCAAAAAACAGCTTCTTGTTCTCTCTATTATGCGAGCATGAAAAAATGTGCCATGCTGTAACTAGGCACAGAAAAGATAAGCTTGGGTATCTTTTTCATTAAATAAAAGAAAGAAAAAGAAAGAAAAGTATTTTCCATGTATAGCTCACTCACAAGTCAAGTTTCTGCTCTGAAATTACTATCTTGGTGGAGGAGGAGGTAGTGATGATGCCTTCAATTTCGCTTTGTTTTTTTGTTTTTTTTCACATAGGAGGGGGATTGAGGACTAATGCAGTGAGTAATTGGATTAATCTTTAAACACTTGACGCCAGACCAGGAGCACAAGTCTCTAATAACGGCCCAGTGTGTGTGTGTGTGTGTGTGTGTGTGTGTGTGTGTGTTTACATGTATGTGTGTGTGTGTGTGCTTATGAGTGTGTGAAAAGAACATGCCGTATTACAAAGCAGCAAAGAGGATCATGTTCAGTCCTGCACTCACACTCACACACACACACACACACACACACACACACACACTGCACCGAGCATGGGCAGTCACCTGGTCGAAGACGTTAGGCAGTACTCGATGTGCTTCTGTTATCAAGCTAAATGATCACATAACCTCCCCCTCCAGGGTTAAAGCATCACCGCGTACCAGTAGCAACATTTCCACGCTTTTCTGTCTCTACGTAAAAGCAGCTTTAAATCCCAGTCAAGCCTTGCTGGGTGTGTTTGAAAATCACAGTTGACAAAACAATGAGACATTTTGGAAGTTTAGGATGTCTGATACTGCATTTGTTTCCATTCTGGTTTGCTACAAAAAAGGCATGTAAAATCAAACTGAAAAATCTGAAAATCGAAAACAAAAAAAACTTTGGTCTTACCTAACAAAATAAAAAATAACCTTGTCTGCAAACTTAAAAAAAAAAAAAAAACGAAATCAAACCAGGAAGACGTGCAGTTCTTGCACGCTTATACAAAAAAATCTGACTTCACATGATTTTTCTTTGTGGAAGTCAGTAGTTTTTTTTTTTTTCAAGTGAGTCCATTCTTTCACACTCTTCCTAGTATTCCCCTTTCGGCGTTAAAAAAACCCACCCATTCCTTATTGCTTGTAGGGGAGTTCAAGAGAGGCTGACGTTTAGTGGAAGGTCTCCACTCACAGTTTGGTTATTGCTTCTTCTTTCGTCGGAATCACAGATGCACAAGACAGACAAGCACTGACAACTGAAGTGCATTTTGCATGTCGTTCAAAAATTGTGGAATTGTCACTTGCATCTTTTTTTTGTATTTTCTCGTTGTTTACAAAAAAAATCTACGGCCTGCAGCGCCTTATGCAGCGCCTTAATTCTTTGTCTTTTTTTTGCTACCGTCGAGAACTAAGTCAGGTGTGTCTTCATTTTTTCAGCTCGACGCCTTTCAGTTTGTAATTGTCTAGTAGTGACAAAAATCTTCTCTGCTGCTCCTTAACTGGCTTCAACCAGTCCAAACTAAGAGAGGAATACAGAGATACAGCTAGATAGAAAGAGAGAGAGAGAGAGTAGAAGAAGAGAGAAAAACCAGTCTGATAAATCTGGCCAGTCTTTCGTCTCACCGCCTCCCCCATTTACACTCTTCCTTCATTCTTCAGCATTCTCTTCTCGTTCACACGTGCGTATGAACTTCAGCTCTGCGTCAACCAGCGTTTCACCACGCTAGTCTCTCTTCCTTTTACTTCACCATCACACAGCTGCTGAGCTGCTGGAGCTCCTGCACCTCGGGCTCTTGAGCGCCGCCGCTGCCCAGGCTCCAGCCACCCTGCTGGGGAGCGAGGAACGAGAAGGGCCCCTGGATCTGCGGCAGGGACAGGAGATGCTGGTGGTGGTGGTGGTGGTGATGGGTGTGAGAAATGGTGGTGGCAGTAGGGGGTTGAGGCTGCTGCTGCTGCTGCTGCAAGGGTTGGCTGATGTGGAGACGAGCCTCCAGCAGGTGAGCAGTGGACACCACGGGAGACACGGAGGAGGAGGAAGAGGAGCAGGAGGAAGAGGAAGAGGAGGTGGAGGTAGAAGAGCAGGAGTCAATGTGCTGCTGCCAGATGGAGGGCTGCTGGGATGGCTGTGGGGGCTGGGAGAGGAGGCCCAGCGGGGTCTGCTGCTGGCAGAGGGGGAGGAGCACGGGGGCCTCGGAGAACAGGGCGGCCGGGGCGAAGAGGTTGTTGGCGGGAGGGGAGGGGGGGAGAGAGTGCTGGTGCTGGTGCTGGTGCTGATGGGTCTGGGAGAGGAAGAGGACGATCGGCTGCTGCTGCTGCTGCTGCTGGCCACCGGTGGCCGTCACCTGGCCCTGGGGCTGCACCTGAGGCTGGCTCTGATGCTGGATCTGGAGCATCCTGTGATAGTTATATATAAATAAGGGGAAAAAGAGTAAAAAGGCAGCAGATTAGACACTGGAGTAGTCCATTACTCTCACCCTTACCGTCCAAACAAAATGACATATTGAGGTCTTGTTGTATCTTGTTTTGCACTCGTCTTTACTTTATTATATGCATGCAAATAGCCTTTCAATGTCTTATGTGCACACTAGTGACAATAAAAGTTTTTTTTCTGATTTATTATTGCATTGCATTGTTCTATCCTGTTTCATTCTATTCTATTCCATTCTATTCTATTGTATTCTATTCTATTCTAGTCTATTCTATTCTAGTCTATTCTGTTCTGTTCTGTTCTATTCTATTCTGTTCTGTGAGCAGCAACAGTAACCAGCAAAGAGCCAAGTGTAGTGAGCTGACCTCTGCTGGTGCAGCACCTCCTCCAGCATGCTGCGTCCGGAGCCGGCCGGCGGGCACATGGCGGGGGAGCCCAGGGAGCCGCGGCTGCCGCGGGGGCAGGAGGTCGGGGGGCACACCTGCTGACGCGCCGCCAGCCCCTTGATCTTGTTCAGGCCCAGCAGGCCCTTGGTCCGCGTGCCCTTCCTCAGCTGCTGGCGGAACGCCTTCAGGCCTGCCAAGACGAGACGAGACAAGACAAGACAAGGTCAAGACAAGGTCAGCGGGTGTCAGCCAGTGGTCCGTGAGTGAGATTTCAAAACATGTGATCTTCCACCTGATGTTTCACATGGGTCATGGAAGACTCAATGATGTGAGACGTAGAAATAAAACACTCCTTTCACAGTACTGCCCTGCCTGCTAAGGCAAATGGCTGACAGTAAATCTCCAGACTGTACACTCAGAAGAAAATATATCAAAGAAATCTTCCACTTTCATAGTCACATGATAAGACTGAAGTTCACTGTTCCAAAAATGTAAATTTCATTCTCACTTTTACATTTCACCTGACAGTCTGTTGCCTTTGCCCCGCAGTAGAGTGGTCACCATAGGTGCAGCATACAGCATATAGTAGGGCCTGCCCTTATCAGCTGACTACCGTACGCGCACAGTCGCTTTGAGACTCACCTTGAGTGAGGGAGGTGTCGGAGGCGCGCCGTCCCTCCTGGAAGCTGGCGGCGTGCATGCTGCCCTGGGCCTGCAGCAGGCGGTTGGAGGAGAGGGCCAGGGGGCTTCCGGCGGGCACCAGGCCTCCCGGGCCCAGGCCTGAGCTCAGCAGGGCGGACAGGCCCCCCTCCACGGGGGCGGAGAGGGCGGGGTGGGGGTTGGAGGAGGACTTGAGGCAGCTGTCGGAGGAGGCGGCGTCAGACGGGCTGACCACGATGCCTAGTGGTGGGAGGAGGAGATAGGAGGAGGAGGAGGAGGAGGAGGAGATCAGTGAGTTTGTCCTCCGTCATTGAGAATATGATGATGAAGACTGACGGCAGTTCATCTGCAATTATCTACGTCTGTAATTAAATCAATCTATGTAATATCTATCCATAATAATAATCAAATAAACCATTTCCATCTCTTCATAATTGTCAAGACATTGCAAGAACATTTTGTTTTTATTATATAAATGGTCATTCACTTACAGGGAGGGTTGCACTGGTGGAAGCGCGCGGACACCTCGGCCAGCGTGTGTCTGCGGGAGGCTGTGCTGGGCAGGTGGGGAGGCGTGAGGATGGCATTGGCTGAGCCCGATCCACCTCCCACCTCCTCCTCCTCCAGGTCCCGGGGATTGGGGCCTCCTACTCCTCCTCCTCCGCGGACCTCCTCGCTGATGGTGGTCTCCAGCAGGCTGTTGGGGGAGATGGAGCGGCTCCATAGCAGCCCGCTCAGGCCGCCCTCCACGGGGCACACCACGCCACGCTGGTGACGAGAAGAGCAGGAGGACAGAGGAGAGGAGGAGGAGGAGGAGGACAGAAGAGGAGGAGGAGGAGGAGGTGCATTCGAGTTAGAGCCACTGTTGCAATGTAGAGCAGAAGACAGGAGGAGGAGGAGGTGGAGGTGGTGGAGGTAGGGGTGCACTGCGCATCTGTAACAGGGGAGAGGGGGGTGTCTACTGTAAGCTTATTGTGTTGGTATAGTGCTCATTGTCTGTGTATAATGTCTTTGATTGTCTAGAAAGGTGTTTCTAATGTCCAGCAGAAGAAATCTGGTATCTCCACTACTTTTTAAAAATTATTTCATATTTGTTCTTTATTCATTGTGAAATATAAGTCAGCACTACTGGTCAGTCTCCAACGAGTATATATGTATGATAAATTATTTAATAACCAACTTTCATGTTGAAATGCTTGTTTATTTAGAGAATAGTGATCTATATATAAGTAAAAAACAGCCTGAAAAGTGGAGATACCAGGTTTCTGCAGGACAGCGACGCTTACTCATCATTAAGCACCATGCAAGCCTTGGTGGCAATACAAAGGATGAGGTCATTTCCTCACAGCATGCATGTGGTGGAGAAGGAGGCACACGTGCACTAAAAGGATTACTAAGTCACTAAGTGGGCGTGCAGGTAAGAGGTGATGCTCACCTGGAAGAGACCGCCCTGGTCGCACTCCATGTCGGAATGAAGCGGAGCACTCTTCTTGGCCTGGAGAGGGAAGACCGAGCGGAAGCCATCGCTAGGCTCCATGGTCAACTGAAGTAAAGAAAAGAGGAATACAAAAAAAAACCAACTTGAGTATATCCGGAATAGGGAAATTGAGTATTGGTTGCTACCATGTAATCAGTCATTTCCTTTAATTTAACCATGACAGTCCCCAGCAGTGTCTCCCAGTATCTCCCATCCCACTAATGTGTCTCCCAGTATCTCCCATCCCACTAGTGTGTCTCCCAGTAGGCTATCTCACCTCCGGGACGGTGGTGTCTGAGGTGCTGCGGGGCCTCTGCGTCCAGGGCCCTGTGGGGCAGGGCTGGCGGCTCAGCTGCTGGTTGCGGTGCTCCTTCACCCTCTCCAGCAGCAGGTAGTAGATGGCTGAGAAGTGGTTGTAGCTGCTGCTTTGGAGCGACTGCAACAGGTGGGGACGGAGAGAGGGATGGAGGGACGGATAGAAGGCAACAGGAGAAGGGAATTAGATTAGATTAAGACCTCACAATAAGCTCTCGGATACCTAACAGTGACTTTGCTAACTTAAAGCTTTACAGCAGGCTGTCTCACACACTTTACAGACTCCTGACTCTCTCTTCTCTCTCTTTCTCTCTCTGTCTCTCTTTCTCTCTCTCTCTCTCAGTTAAACGCAACACGTGTTCGGGTGAGGAAGCCAAGCCTGATCTGGCGTCAGGCGTATAGCTGTGCAGGAGAACAACAAGGCGTAAGCACGCAATATGCTCGCTTGGGGGAAACAGATGCCAGTGATCCAGCCCTAATCCCCTCGAGCAAAATGCCTGCAAAGCCGAGAGGTAGACGAAGGGGGGATATGGGGTTCCACTGGCAGTGGCGCCTGGATGGGGAGGGTGGAGGGTGGAGGGTAGGGGGTGGTGGGTGGCAGAGAGCCAGAGCACTAATTCCCCAGATCTGGCACAAATGAAGGGCCTCCTCCTCCTCCTTTATCCTCGTTAACCTCCCCTCGTGTGGCAGGTCCCTGCTTCTCGCTCTCACTCTCTCTCTCTCTCTGCTTTACTTTCTTCGCGCTCACTACCTCTCATGCCAAAAGAACCTTCCACAACTTTCCACTTGTCACCAACCCCCGTGTCGCACCCCTCCTTCTACTACTCCTCTTCCAAAAATCTGTCCACAGCTCATCTCAACACTGCTTGCCTGCTCTCCTTGTCAGCTGGTAAAGTTCCATTTAATTAGGCATAGACACACGCACACACACACGCACACGCACACACACACACACACACACACACACACACACACACACACACACACAAACGGAAGTCTAGACAGTTTACTTTTGGGACACTCACATCCGTCCAGCTCCCTGTCTATACTGCCAGTGATGTTTAACAGACAGACAGACAGACACACACACACAAACATACTACACACGCACACTTTTTTTGGGGGGACTCACCTCCACGGTCCTCTGGCGGTCGATACCCAGGGTGTGCATGATGCCGAGCACGGGCTCGCTGTAGTCCCCCAGGTTGGAGTTGTAGTCGCTCAGGGAGAGCGTGAGGGCCTGGTGGGGGGCGGCCGGGTCGGCCAGCATCCAGCGGTGCTGCTTAATCTGGGCCACCGAGATCCGCTTGGCCGGGTCCACCACCAGCATCTTGCGGATCAGGTTCTCACAGTCTGGATGGAGGATTGAGGAAGAGAGAGGAGGGAGTGGGGGGGGGTTGGGGGGAGACCGAACATGAGCAGGTGACGTTAGGATGGGTGGCAGCCGGCCGCCGGGTATTTCTAACAATGAAAGGTCTCACGAAAGGTATTATTTTACTTAAACCGATAGGGAGGATATGATGCCATGCCAGAAACGAATGTTGTGCAGGTACAACAAAACAGACAAGCAGAAATAGGGTTGTTCTACAATCCAATGCAATGCACACTGGGAATGTAGACATGAATTAAACCAAAAGTGTGCAGCAGATTGTTTCGTTTTTTTCTTTGTCAGGTTGCGTTAAGAGTTAGCCTCACCTTGAGACATGAAGTAGGGGATGCGGAATCGTCCCTCCGTGACCCTCTGTCTCAGAGCAGGCAGGCTGGCCCCATCGAATGGCAGAGATCCGCACACCAGCACATACAGCA
>NC_085869.1:43557894-43560394 GCF_034702125.1 Engraulis encrasicolus
GAGAGAGAGAGAGAGAGAGAGAGAGAGAGAGAGAGAGAGAGAGAGAGAGAGAGAGAGAGAGCGCAACTCTCCAGCCAGTCATAGACGACTAAAGTCTGATCGTAGTCAATAATATTATTGTGTATCAATCCTTCCTTGGGGGGGTGGTATTAGGGCTTATTTTCTCTCAATACATGGCAGCTATTGCTGGGGCAAAATTAATGGAAGAGGTTCAAAAGTTTGATGGGTGGTAATCCATGTAAGTGACCCAAATGCCACAAGGAGGAAAAAAGCAAACACGCATACCATCCCAAAGACAACAGGCAGGGCCAAAACAAGAAAAAAACTCCTTTGAGGTCAAACTAGCAGGCCGAACCTTTTCCCTAGAGCTCCCTCACGTACTCACAACAAAATCACCAGATGCTCAGGTGCTAGCAAACACGCAAACTAACAGCCTGCAGCCACATTAAAATCTTTACCGGCCCTCTGCATGGAGAGTGGAGAGACAGACAGACAGGCAGAGAGACGGACAAATAGACAAACACACACACACACGAGTGCAGTAGCTTCACGTGAGGAGCAGAGGCACAAACACACACACACACACACACACTCACACACCTGAGCTAATTAAAATGGACAGTCAACAAGCCGAGCAGAGGCTAACCCCTTAAGTCACCTCTAATACACGCACACACGCGCACACACACACACACACACACACACACACACACACACACACACACACACACACACACACACACACACACACACACACACACACACACAGGCACAGAGGGGGGTCATCATCACGGCCAAGGCGGATTGCACAAATGCAGCACGGGCTTACGCCTCAGTGCAACGTGCCTGGCCGATCAGCAGGACCTTGCCAGCCTGTGTGGTGTGAAAGCTGCAGCCGCTTGCTGCAGCTGCTGCTGAGACGAGGTCTTTGTGTGTTTGTGCTTTGCTGACCATTCGACCAGCCCAGACCAGCCTAGTAGTGCACACACATTAAAAATAAATAAAAAATGCAGTGCTATTTCAACTGAGCGAGTCGATTTAACATCTTCTGGAGTGTATTTGGTCCCTGAATACTCTGTAAGTGTTGAATTAACACTGCATTTTGCTTTTACTGTGCCAGCAGCTTTGGCCCAGGCCCGCATCTTCAAAGCACGCTAACCGACAACATCCAGGTACAGCATCTGTGACCCCAACACAGCAGACACGGCTGGTCACACAACACATAAACACACATATGGTGCTCCTACTTTTGCACACCATCACAACACCTCTGCATGACAGGTGTGGTGTCATTTGTCCCTGCCTGCTTACATGTAGGTAGCAAATGAAAGGTTTGAGCTGAACGTACACACAGAGCAGACACACACATGCACACACACACACACACACACACACACACACACACACACACACACACACACACACACACACACGCACGGTTACACCACAGTCTTGTGCCGTTACTTTGCACACCACCACGCCACTATCACCTAGGCTCTGGTTCAATTTGTCCCTCACAGCTCACGGTATAGCACATGGAAGCTGCAAAGAAGGAACCCTGCAACTGTACAATGTGTTCTCACGGCATACACTGTTCACACCACAACCACTGGTGCACACATTGGTCACTGCAACACGTACCATTTCCTCCTTCTCGTCAAAACAAACACTTTTTAACACTCCTGATACCACATGCAATATGCTACATTGCACCCAACTCTTGGTAACAACAAAAAATATCACTGAACTATATCAAAAGCAATGATGAAATTGGTATTCATTTGCTGCTGTTGGTCTTGACTGATAAGCAATCATTGCATGAATTCCACACACAGCTTGAGTAAGTGGGCAGCGTGGACTCACCTGGTAGAGTTTGATGATGTGAGGGTGGTTAAGCAGCTTCATGATTTGCACCTCTCGGTAGATCTTCTCCAGGTTGGAAGAGTTCAACCGGGTCTTATCAATGATTTTGATAGCGACCTGTGCATGGGGGGGAAATGTAAAAAAAATGCATAATGATCAATTTGCATTATTCTCATTATATTCTTTGCATATTCATCATTTAGCATTATGCTCATAATATTCTTTGCATCTTCATCATTTTGCATTTTTGAGTAGGCATGCATTGATAGATGCAAACTGTTCTAATCCTATGCTATTTTCTGATGTACAATGTATGTATAATAACATAATCATAAAACATACATCTGCAACCATGCAAAAACAATAAAATGCATGCAGCGCGCATAATTCACAGCAGTGTCTGTTATTTACCTGTGTTTTGGTGACTTTGTGCCTGGCCAGCTTGACAACGGCGAAGTTGCCCTTGCCCAGCGTGCGGATGATTTCATAGAAGCCGACCTGGAGGGGCCTGCCCTGCGCAGGGTTGGGCAGAGCCCCCGACCGGTTCTCTGTCATGATCACCATGGTGGTAGGCTGTGTTTTTGTAGGTATTGCTGCGGGAATTTGCTGCGGTTTTGATTAAGGCAGCTTATATCGC
>NC_085869.1:43565394-43580394 GCF_034702125.1 Engraulis encrasicolus
TGCACTGTATATCACTGATTCTTGAGAAAGTGGCTAAAACAGGTTGTAATGTTGACAGAAAAAAACAAAGTGAATTACAAAATGATATGCTATATCCTCGTAGACTAAGGTCTTGGCTTTTCAGAAATGCACAAGGCCAATCTCCCCATTATGTATTTTTTTCAGAAATCAGGCTTTTCTCCGATCATACCTTGTTTTTTGTCAACACCGTCAGACACAATTAAAAGTTACTAAAATTGTATTGATTTGGTTGCATATGTATCTGCAGTTTTTAAGCGATTATGTTTATTTTTTGGTTCACACATATGCCTTTAAATGTTGAAAATTCACTTTTGTTCTATTTTAATACTGTTTCATGTGTTCTAATTTTAAAATATGTACCGTCATACGATGCTTACTTAACGCCTAAATACAACAAACAATTTTTTGTAATTTCACAAATATTCGTGTAGGCTTAAATTGGCTATTACTTTGATATTTCAACAACTCCTAAGGAAAATGTTGTAAGCACATTCCTTTAAAATGTCCAAAACTCCTTCTTACGGTGGTGACTTAAGAACTGACGGTGGTGACAGTAATCTGAGAGTGGTGAAAGTGGCCTAATTAGTACCTGCATTTAGCAAAATAAATAGCCCTCTCAAGTCAATGGCATCTTGCATAAACACTTTATTTTTGTGTGTGCACAGTATGAGCATGTGTTTTTACTTCATTAGTTAGATTATCTAGGAAGTAAGCCACTGGTTGTTGAAAATGTGGTAAAAACAGCTTTTAAGTTGTTCAAATCCAAAATAAAGAGGTGTATTATCATAGATGTAGGTCTTGGCTGTGCAGGGAATGCATTGGCCAAGGTCCCCATGTTTAACATTTTTCATAAAATGGGCTCTTTCTTGTTTTGTCAACAGCGGCAGACAGAATTAGAAGTAAAAACACATGTTAACTGTATTAAAGTGAATTACTTTAACAATTCAACATAACTGTAGATACTTATTGTATGCATATTCTTAAAACATGTCAAAAACACGTAAAACATGTGTTTTTTTGTGAACTCCATCAGATGTCACCACCGTCAGGTTTTCTGACAAAAAAACCTCCAAATGCACCTCAGTGGTGGCTAGAGTATCATTTTGGATCACAATTATTACTAACATGCCAAGTAATGTTTCATTAACCAGCACAATTTAGTAAAATATGGAACAACATGATGAGCAGAACAAAATCTGACGGTGGTGACATCTGACGGTGTGAGACAAAAAAACACTCTTTTAAATATTATGCATTGTTTGTTCACATTAGCCATTTCATTTTCGCTCTGTTTCTTGGGTGCTTCATACCTTTTCTGAAAAAAATATATATTTATTAACATTAATGTAATACAATACTATTAAAACCCCCGACGGTGTTGACAGTTTATGGTTGGGACAGTACCAGTGTCCAAACAAATTAACAAATTGAGGACAAAATAGTAAACTTACAGGAGCTTCAGTGATGGTGAAGTATGCAGTAGAGCTAAAGGTTTGAAAAGGGGTCCTCAGTAATGAAAATTACCTTGTGCATACCTGATTTTATTGTCTTTTAGAAAAAATCTGACGGTGGTGACCAATATGCTGGACACATTTTGAGCAATTAGTAAATAATAGTAAATATTGTTTTACATCCACTATGTGCACATCTGTAGAATCACTTTAATATGGTCTTCCACATCATGGTGATATTGTTCAATTCTGTTAGTGATTTTTGTATTTTAAGTCAATTGAAATGATGATGCCAGTCCTTGGGACAGGCGTTTTTACAGGGTGTGGACAGGTTTATAGCCATGAAAAGTAATAAAATTACACTTAAATATTTCAAACAACTGTGTATTCGTGTGACAGACCCCTTGGCCATTACCTGGGTTCATTTTGTTTGTGAAAATGTAGTTGATTTTCAACAGAATTAATATTTTACTGCAGGGACATGTTTTTGCCAAACTTTCAAGAATCAGTGATATGTCAGATGTTAGCATGCCGCTAACATGCTAATGCCATGCTTTCACCGTTGGTGTGTGATTGAAAGGGGGGATGGTGGAGACGGAGAGAGAGAGGGCACTGAGAGACAGTGGCAGTTTCTCAAAATGTATGTTTGTGTTGCTTTTCAGAGCTTTTGACTATGGTCAATTTGCTTACGGTTATGAATCGATATGAACATTCTTGTAGTTTTGTTGTACTTTTCAACTTGCTCTTTAACAAAAAATAATGCCAAAGATCGTGTTTACACAAATCAGTTAGAAATAAGTGTGTAGCGGGAAAAACAGGAACTGCTCTATAACGTTCACTTGCACACTTCCAAGCCCATATTCCATTCTTAATTGTTTGACATGCTTGAGAGGTTTTTGAGCCTTGTCTTGCGAGTGCACAACTTGAAGGCTGTGCCACTCCAAAGGGTGCATACTTCACTTTGAGAAACAGTGCGTGAGTGAGTGAGTGAGTGAGCGTGTATGTGTTTGTCTATGTGTTTGTGTATGTGTATGTGAGTGCTGTTGCTGCTGCACGTTTCACATTTTTTTTTCCCTGACTGCCACAGGGCTGCTTCGGATGAGACAGTGCAGTGCGTAGAGAGAGCAACTGGCTCCTTGGCAGGCTCTGTGTGTAACAGGGCCCTGTTTTGACAGCTTGCATACGAGTCCTGAATGTCACAGTTCTACGTGTTGCAGGCATAAAACGTGTGTTGTACGTAGTTGCCGCTTGAGTTTTACATCCTCCTTTGCTGTTCCCCAAACTTACCATCCATTGTTTTAGACAGCAGTAGTGGTGGAAGTGCTTTTTTATTTTTGTTTTTTAAAGAAATAAGCATATATTGAGTAAACCTGTTAGTGGCAATTGTTTGTATTCATTTTTGACACATCAATGAGTTATGTCTGCCTAGAAAAAAAATGTGGTGTTACAGTAATCCAACACTATTCTGAGAGTATACAGTATGGTCGTTTGTAGTTACATTCCTCTCTGAGTGTTGCATTAACTCAGTGAGTCCATGTCGGCTGCAAAACAATGTGCTAAATTTGACTCTCTGAATGTTCAATTGAACACTCAAATAGTTGAATTAACACTAAGCTGATTTGGGCCATTTAGTATAATACTGTAATTTTTTTTCTTTTTTAACTGGGTGTCAGCGTGGTGTTTGGCTGAGCTGGGAGTCATTGGTGTGGCAAATGAAACGTAGGCGATTGTGACAGTGTGTTTAATTGTATCTCGGCTAGGATAGGCATGGTTACGCTACTGTTGAACTGAAACTCTCCCATAGGGCTTTCAGGCCGACCAGAACGGAGCCGGTGCAAGTGCCCGCACTAGTTACGTTCGGCACCAAAGTGTTTATCTGCGAACCACCCGTGTTCATACCGGGCTCTGAACTTATTCCACACATGACTGTGTTACCCGGATGAACCTGCTGACGGCCACGCTGTCGCTAAAATCTGTGGCGTGAACACGACAGCCGATTCACGATTATGTACGGGAACGGGCACCGGCACGGTTCTCAGTCGGACAACTGGACCTTTCTACAAACGTGTGTGTGAGTGTGTGTGTGTGTGTGTGTGTGTGCGTGTGTGTGCATATGTGTGTGTGTGTTGTGAAGCCCACACAAGCCCATGTACACAACCACACACATACAACTCAAACAAACAAACAAACAAACAAACACACACACACACAAACAGACACACACACAAACAAACAAACGTTTTTTGTTTTTCGTTACGACTGTCCAAAACGATCCATGATGAGAGGTGTTTGAGTCATGGCAAAGATAGCAAGGTATGGAAGGTGACCTACTAACAACGTGGAAGTGGCAGCCAGCGGTGACAGGGAAAAAAAAGCCTGTGACAAGTGTGGGAAGGAAAGTATGGGCAGGGAGGGAAGGTTAGTGGTGTGTGTGTGTGTGTGTGTGTGTGTGTGTGTGTGTGTGTGTGTGTGTGTGTGTGTGTGTGTGTGTGTGTGTGTGTGTGTGTGTGTGTGTGTGTGTGTCAGGGCTTAACACTAACACACGCCAGGTAGCCAAATGCGGGTGAAAGTCGGCGTTGGCTAGTAGATACCGAAGGTTCACTAGCCATTCTGGCGGGTCCGTTACTATTCTGAATGATGAGGCACCGCATTTTGTAGTTTTTTTTCTTCGGACCGTCTCTGCTACAAAAGCAATACAATGCGATTTCGCGAGCCTACAATACCCATGAAGCACCTGTGTCACGTGTCACCTGTGTCTCACGCAAGCCAGGAATCTGATAGGCCTAGAGCTAGTCTTGCGAAGAGGAGTGACAGCGAGCTACCGGGACATCAGCGTGCGCTTCGAAATGTCACTGGAAACCTTCACGTGAAAATAAAGTAGCGAAGTTCATCTCAACTGACCTGTTTTGCGATCTGTCATTACTACAATACTTAGTAGTAGTGGTCATTAAAATGACCAAAGCGAGAGGAAAACATGTCAGTCTGTCTTACTCTTGTGAAAGTCTCATTAGCGCAGTGATAAGACAAGGACACATGCGGCATTAATAATGTTTGGTTTAAATTATTTTCTGATTTGCCTGTGTCTTCATACCTTAATATTCCTCCATGTTTCTTGTGCTGTTGTTCCCGACTGTCAAACCGTTCTTAAAAAAACGCGCAGTAGTAGCCTTCCAGACTGCACAAAAGCATCCCATTGCATGTCCCTTCGCAGGTGCCCGTCTCGCCCGTTTGTATTTTACAACTCACTATTAAACGGAATGAAAGGAAGTCGTAGCCCCTTCTGTAGTTACCGCATCTGTGTGTGCTTTCTAGTGGATAGGCCTACTTTTATAAGCAAATATCCCAGAAGAGGTGTTATTCCACATCCATGTCCGAGGACCGGCCAACTTGGCAATGACTTTAGGCTATCTACTTTGCGCATGAATTTGGACGGCGACCTCCACAGATAGGCCTATATGATATGAAGAAGTCCCTCCAGATTAAAGACGAAAATATTTTGCTCTCGTGTAGCTTACATTTGTGCCCTTCCACAACACTGTGCTTGGTGTTTCTGCATGGTAGCCTAAATATACTATAGGCTATGCCATTCCTCAGATCAGTAAATCTGTTCTTTGCATAGCATGCATGCATGGACCAGTTAATAGGCCTAACAATTCTAATTGCCCTATATTATATTATATTATATTATATTATATTATATTATATTATATTATATTATATTATATTATATTAGGCCTATATTATATTATATTGGCCTACATTACATTATTAGGGCCTACAGCCTATTATATAATTAATTAAAGCTGCTATGATGGCTAAGAAAATTATGGCTAGTGAAAAGGCCCAATGGCTAGTGAGTCAGGAAAACCACTAGCCAAAATGGCTGGTAAGCGAAAAAGTTAGTGTCAAGCACTGGTGTGTGTGTATGTGTGTGTGTGTGTGTGTGTGTGTGTGAGTGAGAGAGAGAGAGAGAGAGAGAGAGAGAGAGAACCGAAAGAAAGTCAGAAAGGATGAGAGTGAAGAAAAAGTAAACATCACACCTCCAACCACACGAGACGAGAGAGAGAGAGAGAGAGAGAGAGAGAGAGAGAGAGAGAGAGAGAGAGAGAGAGAGAGAGAGAGAGAGAGAGAGAGAGAGAGAATGTGAGAGAGAGAGAGAGAAAAAAAAGAGGCCATCCCACGCTGCTGAATAATCTTTTGCTTCGACGAGAGGAATGCAAAGCGAGATGCAAAGGTCTGGACTGGCCCAAAGGTCACATGCACGCAGCAGCTGCTCACCTGAAGACACCCCCCTGCACCGGCCCCGGCCACAGACCCAAATGTCACCCACCCACAGCAATGCCTGCACAGTACACAAGCAGGAGCCTATACTAAGATAACGAGGACTTCAGGCTCTTCTATTAGATGATTTAGCACCTCTTATCTTGACCTGGTTTCCTCCTGAGCCAGTTTTGTATAGGCCCCAGAAATGGGAAGGTTGAATGTTTGTGAGTTTTTAGTTTTTCTTAGATCTTACATTTTTTTCAAATATACTAAATTTTGTCACCCCACGCCCCTGGCCCTGCCCCTGCCCCAACAGCCCCAAAGGTCACCCACCCACAGCCAGGCCTAGTACACTATACATACAGCAGAAATGGCGGATTGACTGTTGAATGTGGGCTTTTTGTTATTTAGATGTTACCACCCCCAGCAACCCCCTGCACCAGCTACACACCCCCCAAAAAACATCAATGTGGTTGGCGGAGGGCTGAACAATTGGTAGGCTGAGTAAGAGGGGAAATCCGAGGCACTCAAGATGTTTGGGTTTTACTACTGCAATAATTTGGCATTTTATTTATGACTTTCAGCCAATATGGCCTTCTTCAGTACATATTGCGGGGGGCGACGCTGAAAACGTGAAAGTAGAGTGAAAAGTGAAATGCTGTTGTTGGGCAGTACAAGCCCCTGCTGTGGCACATCCACACAGCCCCTAAATGTCACCCAGAGCCTGTACTGCGCAGCAAACTGTGCAGTGTTACACACACACACACACACATACGCACATGCACGCACGCACGCACACACAATAACACACACACACACACACACACACACACACAATGACACAATAACACACACACACACACACACACACACACACACACACACACACACACACACACACACACACACACACACAATAACACACACGCACTCACACACACAATGACACAATAACACACGCACATACACGCACGCACACACGTACCTATGCATGCACGCACACATACACACACACACACACAGTGTGACTGACACTGCCCTCTTCAATCCTCTGTCATTGTGCCACAGAGACCTGGCATAGCTGCAGCCAGGGCTGGCAAGGGACTAAAAACAGCCGGGCATTTGTGGCATAGACCGGCCCCTCATACATCCACAGACTGTCTCCAGTGTTGGGAAAGTTCATTGTTCAGTTTACACATTTCAATATGAACTAGTTCTTTCATAGTTCATAATTGTTTATAGTTTGTTCATAGTTTGAAAACTGAACTAGTTCATAGTTTTTTTAGACAAGAGGTTGATGCAAGCTATATTTTTCAATATCCCTGGCAAAGCCTAACACCACAGACAGCATTTCTTAAAATCAGAACACTGAAAATATATGTGCTAGGTGTCATCCTATATTTTGGGGGCTCTATGCAATGTATTTGACTGGATTTTCACCTGCACACAAAGGAACTGTGGCATAGTATTAAACAAAGGCGCATGTTTGCTCACATACACCAAAAATTAACTCATAGTTAAAGCATCAGGCCGTAAATAGTGTGTGTTCAGTTCACATTCGCCCAAATTGTGAATTAGTTCATGAACTACTGCCCTACAATATCAGAACGCAGTGTCTTGAAAATGGTCGAAAATGGGTTTAGACCGGAAATTGGCTTAAAATACTTTCTTTTTCTTGTGTTAAATTTTTTTGGTCCATCCTGGTCACGTTTCAGAAAAAACGATAAAAAAACGATTATACTGCGCTTTTTGGTTTTAGGAGGTTACGTCGTACTAGCCAAGAACGCAGTATAATGCGCATTATACTGCACTTCTCCATTGACACCGTGGTTTCGGTGTAGACAGTAATACCACAACAGAACGCAGTATAATGATTTTTCAGCTAAAAAGCAATGAGAATGTTGTTTTTTTGCTTTTTTCTTGTGTGCATAAATTTCCACCATAAAAAAAGTATTCTATGGAAGTGTCATCACCACTTTACCTCCAACACAGTTGCGTGGCCAGAAAGGAAACTTTAAAGCCCTTTTTCTCAGTTTGCCATTTTGAATTATACTGCGTTCTGAAATTGTAGGGCAGTATAGTTCATTGAACTAGTTCAGGACCAACACTACCTGTCACACTACATCTTAACCGGCTCAGTCCACTTTCTATACTGAAGATGGACCAATGTGGATCTAAACTGTGGAGGGGGGGGAAACAGCATCAGTCCCTGGGGACAGTCGTCCCACCAGGAAAATGCCCTGTGTGCCAGATGACCAGCCCAGCCCTGGCTAGCTGTAGCAGCTGCTGCGGTGTGGCCGGAGCTCTTGGCCCCGTTTGCATATCTCCAGGCCCTTTTGCATGTTATCAGCGCCTGATAGGGAATCACTGGTTATATAACGCCCACTTGAGAGCCCAGATGCACTCCTGGGTCGCTATGTGTCACTGAGTGTTCAGTGTGTTGTGTATGCGCCATTGTGTGTGTGTGTGTGTGTGTGTGTGTGTGTGTGTGTGTGTGTGTGTGTGTGTGTGTGTGTGTGTGTGTGTGTGTGTGTGTGTGTGTGTGTGTGAGAGAGAGAGATAAAGAGAGACGGAGAGGGGTGTGTGTGTGTGTGAGAGAGAGAGAGAGAGTGTGTGTGTGTGTGTGTGCGTGCGTGCATGCATGCCTACTATGCGTATTTGTGTCTTTCAGTTAGAGATGTACAGGATCCAAGATCCGGTTCCGGATCCGGCAGGATAATAGGGTTTTTCAGACTATCCGGATCCGGCAGGATCTTAAGCAGTGGATCCGGTATCCGGCAGTTACCTAAAAATCAGAATCTGGGGCATCTCTACTTTTTACGTAGCCTAGGCTTTTCAGTCAGTCTTTCACAAGCCCAATCGCTGCTTAGAGTGAAAGCCCTTTGGAAGCGGCCGTTGAAGGCAGTGTGGCAGTAAGCCAAAAAGTCTTAAAAATAGTTTGCGCCAACATAATAAAAAGGGCCCACAATTGCGAGTTGGCTATGTGCTTCAACCCTTTCGTAGGATCCGGTATCCGGTTCCGGATCTGGCAGGATCTTAAGCAGTGGATCCGGTATGCGGCAGGATCCTAAAAATCAGGATCCGGTGCATCTCTACTTTCAGTGGTGAGATAGAGGCTGATAATTAAAGAACTATGCGCAAACAAAGTACACAATGCTTTTATCAGACCAAAGCTTCTTTTGAAGTTTGCAGTCAACACTTCGGAGCAAAAAAAAGAACAGTTTACATTTGAGTTAGATCTCTCTCTCAGATGTGTGTAATGCTAGTGAGAGATTGCAGTTCAGCAACGCAGTAGGATGAACACTGCAGACAGACTCACACACATGCAGTCTCAACCAGGGGTGCATTTCTGGAAAGAGAAGTAGTTAGCAGTTAGCAACTTGGGTAGTTGCCAATGGGAAAATGCATTGCAAACAGCAAAGTAGCTCACGCAGTTATCAACTACGCTTTCCAGAAATGCTCCCCACTTTTTGAAATACTGGGAAAAAATGTACCCAATACTGTAGATTCAAAACCATTCCCCTTCTACCGGATCTGAGGGGTCAGGGGGTTGTGTGCACCTCATATTGATGGTTTTCTGACTGTAATCCTGGGCTCATTGTTTCAGGACACGTGTGTGTGTGTGTGTGTGTGTGTGTGTGTGTGTGTGTGTGTGTGTGTGTGTGTGTGTGTGTGTGTGTGTGTGTGTGTGTGTGTGTGTGTGTGTGTGTGTGTGTGTGTGCGTGTGTACGTATCTGTTTGTGTTTGTGTGTGTGTGTGGTTTGCGGTTACCTCTCCGCATTGCCCCTTTGACTTTAACAAACAAAAGGCAAAAGAGAACCAACCTGTTTTTCATTGAGTCTTGCCCTTACAGGCCTGTGCAATTAGTTCCTGTTTGTCTGCACATAAACTATTGTCCCTGCTAATTACCTGTCATTTGCAAAGGCCTCGCTTGGCTCTTCTGCGTCACCGTTCATGGCTGGCTGGACGGCACCATTGTGAAATGTCCCCCACGGCCCCTGCTCCACATAACAGACAGCATTGTGCTAGCTTACCAGAGTACCATTAGCTTCGATGTAAGACCACATTCCGCGTCAATAGCACAGCACAAAAAATGGCCAGAAATAATAACGTTCATGATGATCATGACTCCCAGTACCAGGGTATGCTCAACTAACAGTGAAGTTTTTTTTTTTTTGCACAGACAGTCCTGTGGTTTGTTATCTTGCGCGCCCAGCCAAAGAAGCATGCATTCACGAAGAGGTGCAGGCAAGGGGCAGAACATGTGCGTACTCGTGGCTGGATTGGCCTCATGACATACATTGCATTTGCCCAGTGGTCTGTCCTCCTGCCGCTATAGCAGGCCATTTGAAACAGTCAGATATACGTTAAATAAAGCATTTGGGGTATTGCGGTCAATAGAACTAATTAGATTATTTAAAATGTCATCATAAGCCTTATTGTCTCTCTCTCTTTCACACACTCATAGAAAAGTCAAGTTCAATACATTTTGCAGTAAAATGGGGTGTCAATATTTCCAGATACAGTATTTACAACAATCAGTGGGGTCAAATGTCAGTCTGAAATTCTGCAGGAGGCTAGTGTCATTTCAACTGTGCAGCTCTTACAGTATTTACACAATAATGAGTAGACTTCTCTCTGAAAATGTTACACCAAAGAGTAAAATGAATACTAGTGGGAGGGTCCAAATATTATCTGAAATCGAGTTAATTTCAACTTTAAAAGTTATATTACAGGAACATTTTTACTGTACTGATATTGCATGAGTAAATGAATTTATTTAGTATATTAGATGTAACAACATTGGTAACAGTAACCATAAAAGGAATAAATAGACAGGGATATACACAAAAAGTCCCAAGACTTATTTCCATTGTGGTCCCTTATGTTATTAATAATAATGTCCCTTATTAGAAGCAGAATTGTCTCTCACTTGAACTACAGAGAGGCCCCTTTAATCCAAACATACTTTTGGTTAAAAGATGCCTTTGACCCAAGCTGAGCCACTGTAATGAACATTAGTATAAGGGTGAAAAAACTATGTAGCCTAGTGTTGCTTTAAGAAGATAAGGAGTGTGCGCAAGGAGGCACAGGCTAGAACAAATAATAAACTTGAGATCTAGAAGATACGAACCCACACACTGCATAATATTTGTTCAGCTTTATTTGCATTACATTATTCATGTCTGATGGAAGGAACATGAAGTACCCATCCAGATGACATGCCTTTTCTGGAAACCCTCTGGAGTTGCTAACTATGTCAATGCTATTTTTATAAGCCCTTTCAAATAAGCACAAGTATTTCTTAAATTGTTTTATTGTTTAACTGTTTTTAAGTATAAGTGTTTATTAATATTGGGACTTTTTGCATTTCTTTAAACAATGCAACAGGGAAGTAGAATGGGGTAGGCCTGGAACTCAAACCTGGATCCCCATGTGTGTGGTACAGGTGTTTTACACAGTGTGCCACAGACAGTGCCCCTTTATTTTATGTTCTTTCACTTTGCATTTTTTTTTACTTTGCCTGAAATCAGACTCTTTAACAAAGACACGGATGGACACAGGTCGACCTTGTATACAAGGAAGGCCATGGGGTAGCATTAGCAATAGCGTCACAAAATACAGCATCTGTGGAATATGCTAACTTTTAAATCCCCTTACATACGTCAAAACAATGACGAAAAGCAATGATAACGACTCAGGATACACAGAACTAACCGGAAAGTCTTTCTGTGCTGACTATCTGTAACCCTTTGATGCAGATGCAAAAAATGGCAATTTCCGCCTATATTTGACACTTATTATGTACAGTAGAATATCTCTGGTTCTACATATGCTATTTACAAAATTTATGAACCACATAACAGAATACATTTGGGACATCATGTTCAAAGAGTTAAAGTGTTTTAATGAGAACATTATGAATTCAATATTACAGTTGGCACAGCAGTAAAAATGTAAAAAAATCAAAAATCGCCTATGATTTATTTGGATTCTATAGTGCACAATTATTTAGGAGTGGCACAGGTCCAAAAAAATTACATGACATGATGCACCTATATGTTGGCAACATGTGTGAAAAATTTGAAGGCAATAGACAAAGGTTTGTAAGAGCTGCAAAAGAATATCCATTACATGACATAGGCGTTCCCAAAAGTGTCTACCCAACCTCTCCAAACCTCTCCAAAAGTACCCAAAGGCAAAAACAGTCATATCAATAAAAATCAAGTGTGACTCCACTTACATTTACATTTAGTCCTATATAAACCCATTTTTTTGATTAATTGAGAAGCATAGCTGTATTTTCTACAGCAGGGGTCCACACTCTCTCCAAAACGTGCCCAAAACCTATCCAGACTTATATACTGTTATACTGAAGCACTGCACATTGTGCTTTTGCTAGGTGCAGTGGATATGAATGTATGCATACTGTGTACTCAGATATGATCAGTCTTCTGAAAATGATTTTCCAAGGGAGTTTTTCCCTCAAGGAGCCTTTCCTCAAAACGTTGCTTCCCAAGGATGTATGACTTGGAACACCTCAAAATGTGTGTGTGTGTTTTTGTCAGAACTTCTAAATAGATAGATCTGCATGATTGAACGAACACTACTATACAAACACAGTCATTAGTAATATTATTATAGTTACAAAAATGGCCACACAAGTAGCCCGGGCACGTCATACTTCCTGTGACACTGCATAGTAAGACTGGGCATGTCCATAGTACCTGTAACGATGCATTTTTCGCTTCTCAATTTGTTTGCTATATTGTATTGTCAGTCAAGGCAAGCACACCAGAGCCCCGTTGGCCAGAACACAAAGGTCCAGTGGGGAGTATGATTGGAGCAAGTCCAGCTGGACTTCTGGGCGGCGTTAGGGGGAGAAAAGAAGTATTGTTGGCTTGACATCAGCGACAGTAATGTCTTGCCAACCATCAGGGTCGTCATCTGCTGTGTTGCCACAGCTGGCTTTTGCGGTGGGGCAGGGCGACGGCGTGCAGGAGAGGGACCCTTGCGTCGTGCAGCAGAGGCAACTGGAGGGCGGACGGGCGGGCAGGAGAGGATGAGGGTGACAGTCACAGCAGGAGGTCGCATGCGGCGCGAGGAGCAGCGGCAGTAGGCCGGGAGGAGGAGGCAGCCGCAGCATCAGGCCATAATGAGGAGACAGCCAGCAGCAGAGCAGACCGGGGAGGAGGAGGCAGCCGCAGCATCAGGCCATAATGAGGAGACAGCCGCAGCAGCCAGCAGACCGGGAGGAGGAGGCAGCCGCAGCATCAGGCCCATAAGGAGGAGGTAGCCGCAGCTTCAGGCCATAAGGAGGTGGTAGCCGCAGCTTCAGGCCATGAGGAGGAGGCAGCCGCAGCAGCAGCAGACCGGGAGGAGGAGGCAGCCGCAGCATCAGGCCATAAGGAGGAGGTAGCCGCAGCTTCAGGCCATAAGGAGGAGGTAGCCGCAGCTTCAGGCCATAAGGAGGAGGCAGCCGCAGCAGCAGCAGACGGGGGAAGGAGACAGCCGCAGCAGCAGCAGGGACCCTTGCAGCGTGCAGCAGAGGCAACTGGAGGGCGACGGCGGGCAGGAGAGGAGGGGGGGAGGGTGACAGTCTCAGCAGGAGGTCGCTTGCGGCACGAGGAGGCAGCGGCAGCGGCAGCAGGCCGGGAGAAGGAGGTGGCAGCCGCAGCAGCTTGCAGCAGCAGTGGCCGTGGCAGGCTGTAGCCGGTGACTAGCAGACTGTGGGTGGGGCAACAGAAGGAGCAGTGGAGGTGGAAGGCTTTGGTGGGGCAGCAGCAGGAGTGGTGGCAGGTATTGTGATATCTCCAGACAGCCTCTGTATTTCAGCAGAAGCTGCAGCAACCTGCACCAGATGTTCTGAAGCTCCCAATTCATCTGCCAATTTGTGTAGGGCATGTCCCGCTCTGTTTCTTCTCCACTGTCCACCTCCACATCTACAGGAGACTCCCCTCTAAGTAAAGAAAGATATATACTACATGTTATTTTCTTACAATAAGGACCATTTGCATGTATTTCATTGCAGTGAACACTTTGACAAACAAAAGAATTGATCTGAGCAGCAACATTAAATTGATGTATTTATGTATATTTATATGTAAGCATTCAAATGCATGTAGTAACACATTAGTAAAGTGTAATAGCAGTAGTAGTGGTAGTAACCTTTACAACTACTATTACAGCGCTTACGCTGTACCTTGCATCTACCTTGCCATTTTGACAACATAGTGATTGTGCAAACAGTATTATATTGTGCATATAGTATTATACATTTGCAATGCTCAGCATGCACTATATAACTATATAACTATTATATGCATAGCTACCCTGTACATTTGGATAGCTATTATATGACCATATAATATAGAATAACATTTGCTATTACTACTATTATTATTATTATTATTAAAAGCACTAAATGAGGTCAAGTAGTTATGCAGCCACCCAGTGTAATCTATCTATCTATCGGTGCGTGCATACAGTCGGTGTAGTAATGGTAGTGTGCAGTCGCATGTAGGCTACTTACACGTCCAAAACGGGATCTATGCGCTCGTCAAACGGCTCCTCCTCAGCTGAGTCCATGCTGTCAGGATATCCATTACTGAGACAATCAATGTCATCATCAATGTCGTCGTCAAATAACAGCTGTAGGACTTTATCCGTATTAAAATAGCGACGCTGCATCTTCCTGAGTTTTTTTAAATTTCGCGCTGTGGGGAAACACCGCTATGCGCAACTGCGAGAAGGTCATTTACGCACATGGCCAGGCAAAACACAAGCAACCGAACTTGATGGTTACGCATGGACCAATCGCGTTTGCTTTTCGCTCTAACGTGGGGAATCCCCTGATTTTGTCAACCAGATGGGCGAATACTATTGGCCGAATAAGATATCATTGACCTTTAAACTCCATGGTTTGGGCTATTGTTATTTTACGCAACCTTGTTCAAACCCGGAAGTAGATTTCGCGTGTAGAACTCGCTTGACAAAAGTTAATCAAACACAAAAAATAATGAAATCTAGCGAACAGAAACGATGGATTCTAACAGATAACAAGTTAATGCTTCAGTCTACAGCCTTGTTTTTGAGGAATAAAGGATTTTATTATCATCAAAATGTCGAAGTCTCCGTGGATTATTTCAATGAGGGAATTCAGTCACTTGTAACACCTAAAGGTAAGCAAACTCATAACACATCAAATTCAAACTTTAAGTCTTCAAACTTAAGGTATATCTTTATGGTGGTGTAAATGAATTTT
>NC_085869.1:43585394-43587894 GCF_034702125.1 Engraulis encrasicolus
GAATGATAGAATATTACTGTAACACCACACCACAACATGGTGCCCACACGGCAAAGGAAAGAAAGAAAGAAAGAAAGAAAGAAAGAAAGAAAGAAAGAAAGAAACAAGAAAGAAAGGAATCATCACACCCAGGTTGTGTAAATGATAAAATTTGAAAAACTTCTCCAGTCCATGTATGAAGAGAGTGGGGGCATGGGATGTCGTATTGGGGAAGCAAGAGCACATGGAAAGGGGGTTATGGTGCTGCACTGCAAAGAAAGAAAGAAACATTTTCATTTTTATTTTATTAAAGGATCCCCGGCTTATGCCGTAGCAGTTCGCTAGTCTTCCTGGGGTCCTAATTCCAAATACATGTAACACATCACATTTCAGATGAATAAAAATACAGATAGACATGCCTAGCGAAAAAAAAGGAAATAAAGATATTTAGATAGAAAGAAAGGAAGAAAGAAAGAAAGAAAGAAAGAAAGAAAGAAAGAATGAAAGAAAGAAAGAAATGAACACACCCGGCCCATGTGAATGAACTTTAACAGCCCTTGTTTGAGGCGAGCGGGATGTATTTGGGAGACATTAACACCACACGGGTTCATTTCTACGTGTCTGTGGGGTCGGGTCATGCTGGGCTGCCAAGAACCTGTGCCATGCACGCTGACCTTTCCAAGAACTAGGTTATGTAAAATGAAACCGTCCGTCACCATTAAAGTCTGTTCATGTCACACCACGAACAGTGCCACCCAGAGTGTGCACATAGACGACACACACATGCACATGCACATGCACACATGCACGAACACGCACACGCACACGCACATGCACACGCACACACACATACACACACACACGAATATGGACACACACACACACACACACACACACACACACACACACACACACACACACACACACACACACACACACACACACACACACACGAATATGGACACACACACACACACACACACACACACACGCACACACGCAGACCTGAAGTACTGTACATGGACATTCAGAACAAGTATATAGAACATGGACATACAGAAACAAAAGTTATTTTACACACACTGTTAAATACACACTGTTAAAAAAAACAACAACGCACAAAGAACAACACCCCCCCCCCACACACACACACACACACACCACACACACACACATACGCACAGAAGAAGAACGCGCAAACACACCCACACCCACACCTACACATACACCCACCCCTCCGGCCGCAAACACATGCGTCTGTTGTTCTCGTGGTGGCAGGGTGCTTCTAACAGCAAGCCTACTGAGTTTCCTGTAAATGTAGTTCTGCAAACCCCACACGAGTGCTTGCCTCCCTCCCACCCCCTCTCTCTCTCTCCCTCTCTCTCTCTCTTTCTCTTCTCTCTCTTTCTCTCTCTTTCTCCCTGCCAGCCCCCTCCTCTCTCTCTTCCTGCCTGCCTCTCACTCTCTCTCTCTCTCTCTCTCTCTCTCTCTCTCTCTCTCTCTCTCTCTCTCTCTCCCTGCCTGCCTCTCTCTCTCTCTCTCGCTCCCCCCTGTCTGCCTCGCACCACATGATGCTCCGCAGGAGAGTGACATCATTGGTGGGTCCCTGCGCGGTGCTCAGGAGTTCGCTGCACAAGGTTGCCCATTCACGGCTGCTGATTCACGGCGCGGGGCCGCGTGGTGACCTCATTTAGCCAAGGGTCCACAGCGCTAACCGCCGGGAAAATCTCTTGCTGAATAACACATCAAGCTTAGCGTGAGTTTGGGCAATTAGCTATAGCAGTTCTCCGGGAACAGGGGCGGTGACAGCTTTGGCCGGGCTCAGGACAAAGTCAGTTGAAAAACCACCTGTCTCAATACACATAATGTAATGGGGACCTCATTCTTGGCCCCTCCTCTACTGGGCCTGGGACAACTGACCCCTTTATCTCCCCAGTCAGCTTCCCTGCTCTGAGACACGGGGGTAATGAGTAACTTACTGTACCAAGGATAATTCTCAGTGGTAGCACAGAGTGCATCAGAGACAGAGACATAATGAAACAGCCACTTAGTTGTCATAAATTAGAAGTCCATGATTTTGTGCAGGATAACATTACTGTATGTCTACCTCACTGCAGTCTTCTCTAGAGCGAGTGAGAGTTATGTATTTATTACTGTATTGGCCTACTGTAGGGAATGTAAATACAGAAACAGTTGTGGAAAAACACAAACTAATTGAAAATTATAGAAGAAGCACAACACTGCTACAATGCTTTCACATTAAAACCTTGACCGTAACTGTAGCAGTGTTGCGCTTCTTCTATACTTTTCAAGTGACTTCCATTGAGATAGCTGCACCTGCAAACAAGATTAAAGGTGTGCAGGCCACCTCCTCCATTCTACTTGAAAAAACACAAACTAGAAAGTGGGGGAGATATAGGCCTATATAGACAGATAGATAGATAGATAGATAGATAGATAGATAGATAGATAGAGAGAGAGAGAGAGAGAGAGAGAGAGAGAGAGAGAGAGAGAGAGAGAG
>NC_085869.1:43600394-43607894 GCF_034702125.1 Engraulis encrasicolus
ATACATACATACATACAATACATCAAAGATGTATATATACAGTATCATTGAGAGTATGTTAACTCTATGATAAACGTGTACACTACATTTATGATATGACCACATATTCCACACGCAGTCGAATGGTCACGTCACTTCCACGCAAAAATGAATAGAGTGACAAAACAATGCACACATTGCAGCGGGGCATTCCAGATTCACATGGGAAAATATGTACTGTAAGTGGTCAGGTGAAAGACAACATAATGTGTGTATTCATAATGCTATTTTACAGGACAATGACAGACTGGCAATACACAAATGCACACACTGCAAGTGGAACTTTCTGGGATCTAACGGAATTTTTTTTTACTGTGAGTGGCCCGATGAAGCCGCAGCAGTCCACTTAACACTGAGGTGAAAATCAGAGGCGGCTTGCAGGACCGAGTCGGCACCACACCAGTCAATACACCTTATTTGGCAGTCACCGTGACTGGATTGGCCATAAGGCATACAGGCCATTTACCCGGTGGACTGTTGATGGTTTTGGCCTGGTCCTCCCCTCAATGTAGTGGTATCAGTCCTCATGCCGCCACAGCTGACCACTCCGAGTAAAATTTAAATATCAATTTTGGCTGTTGATGTCAAAATAGCTTGTAAAAGACGACGGAAAATGTTGTCAAAGGCTTCTTTGTCTCTCTCAATGCCTGGTGAATATATTTTTAGATTATTGTATGACCCAACCTAAATATTTATGCAGGAGTCTAGCCTATGAATAGTATAGAGTAGGAATGAGCTTTATTATATATAAAACAAGGAATACTTTTCCTCTTTTTTTAAACATTCCAATACAATTGTCAGACATTCAAAATTCTAAACATGGATTTAAGTATTGAAATTATTCAAAGAAAGTTGCTATATTTCAGGGCAGACATATGGCCATTACCCCACTATACTTTCATTTATGACTGGTAGAGAATGCAGATTCATATTGTGATGTCACAATAACCAAAGTTCCATTGATGTAGTCTTGTCCATGAGAACTCCAAAAGACACTCATTCTACACAGCAGCAGACAAGAGACAAGAGGTAAGTTGCTTTGTTCCTTAGCTTCTTAAATTGTTTAATCAATTCTTACATATAAATAAGACAATTTTATGATTAACATTTATACACATCTCTATTAATTTGGGGTATTGGTTGATATTATCAAGTAATATAATAGAATTATTTTTTGGGATATTAAAAAGTACTGCAAAGTTAACATTTGCTTATGTCCACTAGTAATGTATGGTTGATGGCCATGAGTGACATTTGCTCTTGGAAAATCAGCTGTCAAGCAAACATTCAATGCCTCTCAATGCCTGGTGGACCGTTCTTGAAAAAGCCCGACCTAATTGTTTTTTGTCCTTGTCCAGCCCCGCCAGTCACCTTATTTTGGCTTCATGGTGATCCGCTGTACCACCACAGCTCTTGTGTTGAGCCCTTACAGCTCAGACTCCCTGGTGCCAATGGATTAAATTGCTCTGCAGGATGCAAAAAAAGTCACATGCAGATAATGTATGTGATTGGTGGACAGGTCTGATGTGTTGATTGACGTTTCAAGTATACTGTGCATGACAGCCCACAGAAACTTTCACTTATAATAGCACACTATGTAGGAAGTGGAACAATACAACGCACAACCTGTGTAGTCAGAAAGAGAATATTTTAGACACGGCCAAGGTGATGGAAGCACTTATGTGGAATCCAACTGACAAATGTACAATGTGTCGACTGACATTTTTCAGCAGCCACACTACCAGACAGACTAAGAGTCGCACGAAGACAAGATACGATCGACTGAGAAAATATGGGACGTGTTGACTGGAGTGAAATGTTTAGGCAGCCAGCCACACAACCAGACTCATCTGTCCTCCAGAGAGATCTTGACTCAGAGTTAGACGGTAGGCGACATACGGTGTACGTATATTATGTGACAGGAGTCTCTGGAGGGGGACTTTGGTCCTCATCCTCACTGGAACTGACGGCTGTAACCAGGGTCGGATTAACAGTCAAGATGTGGCTGCAGTTTTGACTGTGACTGTGACTATGACTATGTTTTTGTAATTTTGTCATGATCATTTTTTCCTGCGGGGTGCCTATTGCACCTGTAGCCTCTGGGCCCCTGGCGATCTTAATCCGACCCTGGCTGTAACAATGTGTCCTATTCACAGTTATTTCCCAGTGTTACATTACATCCAACTCTGCTGACGCTTTCTATTCAAAGTGACTTATAGTTATTATTGTTTTTTAGGGTATTGGTTACAGTCCCTGTGTGGTTAGGAGCCTTTCTCAAGGGCACTTCAGCCATGGATGGAGATATAGGGAGAGGTCAGGTGGGATTCAAACCTACAACCCCCAGATTGAAAGACTGAATCTCGTAACCACTAGGCCAGGGCTATTCAAATGGCGGCCCTGGGGCCAGATGTGGCCCTTGGATGGAAATGTTCTTGAATTGTCTACAAGGCAAGGCAAGTTTATTTGTACAGCGCACTTCATACACAGATGCAGCAATGTGTGTCATAAAAAATAAAAGTAAAGGAATAAAGTAAACAAGGAATAACTAGAATCAAAGAAAAGGACAACATTAAAAAATAAGACATTCAATAATTAGAATCAAAGAAAATGAAAAACATTAAAGTGAAAGGTTGATCACTTAGAGCTGCTAAGGAACACATCTGAGAACTGCAGAGAACTGCAACACGTACTCTGCAGGCACTGTCTCATGGCTGTATCCAGGGTGGCTGGACTGGGGGGGAAATAGGGCCCTGGAACTTTTGGCTTAAAGGGAACCCTTATACTTAGCGGCGCAGAACTGACTCATTGATGGGCCCCGCACCCTCGTGGGCCCCAGTATCAGAAATGTTTTTAAAAAAGGAAACAAATAGGGGCCCATGAGGGTGTAGGGCCCACCGGAAAATGCCTGGTATGCCAGATGGCCAGTCCAGCCCTGGCTGTATTCCATGGAGACTGGAGGCAGTAGCCACCCGAGGGGGTTGATTCATGGCACACACCGGTGAAGAGCAGCAGAGCAATGTGTCTTCTTGATTTGGTCCGTAAGTGGCTCGGCTTTGTCCGACTCGCCCACTCCTTCCCTACAGGGTGTCTTAACTAGGTAGTGCATCAATGGCATCGGATGATTCATGTCATACTGCACTTTCATAGAGCACTTTATTGAGGACGAGTGTCTTTTTTTCCCGAGATGAACCTTTTGAGTTAAGTGTATTCTATTTGGCACCCTCGCTTCAGCTTTCTCTTTTTTGTCTTTTTTGCTTTCTTTTGAGAAAGAGTGTGTCTGTGTTTTTATTTATTTATTTTTTAGATGGGCCCTTTGAGTCCAGTGTATTGACGTATGGCTTCCACACTTCTGCATTCCCCCTTTCCCAGCTACGTTTTACTTTATTTTCCAAGTACCTTCTGCTTCTTTCTTCTTCTCCTTTTCTTCATAACTTTAAGCCTCAGGCGGAGCTGCTCTCTTCCCACTGATGTTTTCTGTTCCCGGGCAGCAGCATTTCTTCCATTTCTTCCTCTATGCGTGCCTGTGGAGTATTTGGATTATGTGTGAAGAACACTGTGTGTCCTCTTGTGTGTGTGTGTGTGTGTGTGTGTGTGTGTGTGTGTGTGTGTGTGTGTGTGTGTGTGTGTGTGTGTGTGTGTGTGTGTGTGTGTGTGTGTGTGTGTGTGTGTGTGTGTGTGTGCGTGTGTGTGCGTGTGTGTGTGTGTCCGTCCCCGTACTGTATCTGTGTTTGTGTGTGTCCCTCTCCGTGTCTGGTCTGTGTGAGTGTGCATGTGTAAGCATGTGTGTGTGTGTGTGTGTGTGTGTGTGTGTGTGTGTGTGTGTGTGTGTGTGTGTGTGTGTGTGTGTGTGTGTGTGTGTGTGTGTGTGTGTGTGTGTGTGTGTGTGTGTGTGTGTGTGTGTGTGTGTGTGTGTGTGTGTCCGTCCCCGTACTGTATCTGTGTTTGTGTGTGTCCCTCTCCGTGTCTGGTCTGTGTGAGTGTGCATGTGTAAGCATGTGAATGTGTGTGTGTGTGTGTGTGTGTGTGTGTGTGTGTGTGTGTGTGTGTGTGTGTGTGTGTGTGTGTGTGTGTGTGTGTGTGTGTGTGTGTGTGTGTGTGTGTGTGTGTGTGTGTGTGTGTGTGTGTGTGTGTGTGTGTGTGTGTGTGTGTGTGTATTTGTGTTTATTTGTATAGAATGATGGGTGTACTTTGCTCAGCACCAGAAAGGCCATTCAAGGAAAATTATTCACAACCCTATTGTTTCACAGGTTATTTAAATCAGTTGAGAGAAGATAAAAGGGCAATACCAACCAAACAGTTCCTCTTGTAACTTCTGTATCTGTAGGGTAGCTCTCTCTCTCTCTCTCTCTCTCTCTCTCTCTCTCTCTCTCTCTCTCAGGGTTTTTTCTAGAGGACAGAGGGGAGGTGGGGGTTTCTTTGGGAAGCTCGAGCGGGAAGGATTTTTATGAAATGTGTGTGATTGTGTTAAACAAACGAAATCTGAACATGAGAGTTGACACCCCTTGGCGTAATGTATTGAGTTTAAGAGACGATGTAAAACCTGAATGGAGGACACTGTATAAGCCACCATTGAGAAAACAGATAGGTGACTTGCAATGGAGGCTACTCCATGGGATCCTCGCCATCAATGCTTTTGTTTGCATTATTAACCCTTCGGTAGATCAGGACTGTCCGTTTTGCTTCCAAAGAGAGACTGTTTTTCATTCCTTTATGCATTGCCCCAGACTTTTGCCCCTGTTTGACATTTTAACTCACCTTTTACTGTCCTTTGGTGAAGTGTTTTCGGTGCAGACTTTTGTTTTGGGTTTTAGGTATACACAGAGACACAGGTTGAAATGTCAGCTGATAAATTTTGTACTGGGTCAAGCAAAAATGGCAATTTATATCAGCAGAAAGAACAAGATGACCGGTAATGCAGATTGTAGTGTAGCCAATGTGTTTTCGGGCCTGGTTAAATCTAGGATTCGCATTGATTTCTTTTTTTTTCAGCACATGTCTGACATTGACACTTTTGTTGATAAGTGGTGTTATGGAGAAGCACTTTGCTCGGTCAGGGGTGGGGAGTTGACCTTTTCGAGGTTTTTTTAGCATAAGATTTAGGTTTGTTTTTTCTTTACATGGTTTGATTGTGTAGTATGGTTTTGTAAAGGGTTTATTCTGATTGTTAAAATAAAGCGCTTTTTTTTTAAATCTCTCTCTCTCTCTCTCTCTCTCTCTCTCTCTCTTTCTTTTTTTCTTTCTTTCATTTCCCCCCATATTTTCTCTCTGTCTGTTTCTGTCTCTGTCCCTGTCTCTGTCTCTGTCTCTCTCTCTCTCTCTCTCTCTCTCTCTCTCTCTCTCTCTCTCTCTCTCTCTCTCTCTCTCTCTCTCTCTCTCTCTCTCTCTCTCTCTCTCTCTGCATTCTTTATTTTCCACACTCCTCTCCTGTTATCTGTGTCTGGTGCTCTCTGGAGCTCTCTCCCTGTTTTCTCTGTTCCTATGCCAAGCCAGTGATAGAGTGTCTATGCTGAGCCGGCCAGAGTGCTGCCTCCCTCTTCAACACATTGTTTCATCCCTTTTCCCAAACTCTCTTCCTCTCTCTCTCTCTTTCTCTCTTTCTTTCTCTCTCTCTCTCTTGTTGTCTTATTCTCTCTCTTTCTTTATCCACCTCTCTTGTTTGCTCTTCTCCTTTTTCTGCTCTCTCACCCACATACTCATTATTGTCGTTTCTGACTCCTCTCTCCCTCTCTTGTGTATGTTGTTCCCTCTTCGCTGTCTTTTCCTTTATCTTCTTAATCTTGCTCTTAATTTTCACTCGTCCTCTCTCTCTCTCTCTCTCTCTCTCTCTCTCTCTCTCTCTCTCTCTCTCTCTCTCTCTCTCTCTCTCTCTCTCTCTCTCTCTCTCTCTCTCTCTCTCTCTCTCTCGGCCATGTGAAGCATGTGAATAGATAAGAGGAGTCTTCACGCCCACAAAGAAACAGTAACAGGAAGAGGGGACACCAGTTGTTTTATATATATAAAAAATCTTTATTACCTACATGTTATTACAGTGCGACACCACATTATTGTTGCTTGTGATGGAGTGACCTGCACTTGGCTTGTGGGTGCGTTCTGACTATCACGCCTCTACAAGCCTGGCTCTTTGGTGTAGCGGTCAGAGCCCCAGTTCACTGCCCTAGGAGGACCAGGTTTGAGTCCCGGCTGGGCAACTCTACTCCCCTTCCCTACAAATGGTGTCAGAAGTGGGATGTTTACCATGAGGCCATCGGTACCCAATGTGTGTGAGCTGTAATTCCATGTGAGGGACCCCCAGGATTGGTGCCCCCGGTGCGAGGGACCCCAGTGATGGGTGAAGCAGAAATGATGGGGCACACTGGATGGGTGAAGCATGATGGGCAGTTGCGTGAGGGACACCATGAGTGCAAAGGGGGAGCTAGTGTGATGAAGTGACCATCACTAGAGTTGTCTGTGTGTTTTGAGTGATATTCCAACAAGCCTGGCTCTTTGGTGTAGCGGTCAGAGCCTAAGTTTACTACCCCAGAAGGACTGAATTCGATGTAATAATGTTAAAATCACAGCACAGTAAAATGTAAAACAGAACAACAAAAAGACAGAAAGAGAGAAAAAACACACACATTGCAAACTTGTTCTCATTTATTATCTCACATACAGGCATGTTCGCCAGCACTGACAAACATTTGACTAGCGCTTGACCTCCTTGGAATTCTCAGCAGCAGCCTCATGCTGTCATTGTAAGCCACCATACGTTTGCTAACGCTGCCTCGTTTGTAGTGGCATCAAAGGTGTGCAATACACAAACGTGTACAGTATGCTTTGAAGAGTGACATGTGTATTATTGTGTTGAACGGGCATTGGCCAACATGGCTGACAGTTGACCCAACAGTGTGCATGTGTTCCCTCCATATGCAGCCGAGTATCTGTCTGTCTGCCTGCCTATCTATCTTAAGTCCCTCAGCTTAAGTGACTACACACCACCGCCACACTGCCGAAGCTCACAGGTGCCGCAGCAGTCACGGGGGCCCAGCTGACACAGCTCAAAGCTCAAGGCAGCAGCTTGACGTGGCGTGCAGGGACGGAACATGATTCCACGGGTCCCTGGGCCAGACAACAAGAAAGGCCCCCCTCCTCCATGGAATCGTGAGGTTGAAAAAGATTTGACTTAACAATGATGTTGGAGAGCCCTTGTTGTTGGGACTTCGGGGGTGTGTACCCTGACAAATTTTGAAAATATGGTGAATTCAGGTAAATTGGGCCATATTTTTTGCATATAAGTGAATGGCGCCAAAGTGACCCATTTTACCTGAATTCACTCCATACAGTAGTCTGAAGTGCAATAAGTACACCATATGAGAACACAAATATTGACTAATAAGTATGTTTACGTTTTGTTTGTTTGTTGTTGAGCCAAGGCTTGGACTTCAGGGCCCCCTTGTCTCTTGGGCCCCTGGGCCTGGGCCCCGG
>NC_085869.1:43620394-43635394 GCF_034702125.1 Engraulis encrasicolus
ACACACACACACACACACACACACACACACACACACACACACAGTATCATGCATGTCATGTGCGTCATAAGCCAAGCAAACAAACATACAGCCATAACAATGTAATCGCCTACAGCAATCTATGCACACACAGACACACAGACACACACACACACACACACACACACACACACACACACACACACACACACACACACACACACACACACACACACACACACACACACACAGACACAGACACAGACACAGACACACACACACACACACACACACACACACACACACACACACACACACACACACACACACACACACACACACACACACACACACACACACACTTTCTCACACATGCACACACTCAAATGCACACATTAACACATGGGCATACAGTATACCAGTCTGCACATACACACACACACACACACACAGGCAAACACACACACACAATGAGTTGGCGATGAGCAAACATTTCCATTACCACTTGTATGCACACATACACAAACACACAGACATGGCCACCCACTTTCCAAATGGACCCATATTTTTGCATGCCATCTTTCCATGCCACTTGCCTTTGCGTGACAGTGCACGGATACAGTCTGTATATATGTCTAGCAGACATCGAGGCTCCCATATAGGGGTAGAGTCACCTGACTGACCCCTGGCTGCCACCATCACTCCGGCCATTTTAGAATTCGTTACAGAGGAAAGGCTCTGTGGCACATTGTCATAATGCAACCGGCTCACAGCTTTGGCCCGACTCAGGACAATATCATCTGGAAGGGGCCCCCGACACAATACGTACAATATATTGAGGACGCGATTCTCGGCTGCCTCTGTCACTGGGGCCAGGAACAACTGACCTGCTTGTCCACCCCTGTCCGCTTCCCTGAACAGCCCCGTTTGGCTTATGGGGACCCATGTTTGGCACTTAGGCCCAAATCCCCCCCACTCCAAAAAGAAAAAGACAACCTTCACACCCAACTAAATGGCCGATACCGTGAGAGTCACCCCTACCCACATACACATCAGGCCATGTTGCCTCATCACCAAATAGCTTGTTTCCACCACCACAGTGTCAGTGACCGATTTGGAACTGGTAGTGTTTGTACTGACTGAAAACGGTGACAAGGTGCTGGTACTATAAAAGGTGGCAAATGACATCAGTATGGTTCAGTGAAGTTGCAGGGGCGATCCTTGGGGTGTGCCGGCTGAGCAATTGCCAACGACATAAAAATGACAACCACAATTGACATGCTATTTTTTCGCAATTGCCTCACTATTACATTGCCTATATGGTATCAGATGTTTTGATGAGCAGTTATACACGTTTTTTCCCACCTATTTCGCAATTGGGCACCTGGGCCTTGGGCCTTGGGCGCCTGCCTATCATTGTAGGATCTGTCATCAGCAGGTTCCAAAGTCGGAAACATGGTGCTGGCCCCAAACACTGTCGTCAGTGCAGTGATCTGTGAAGTTAAAAGTCCTTTAGACGGAAACTACAATGTCCCAATGTTTGGTTTTGAAACCTGCGTGGCATATTGGTCGGAAGACGATGCCCATGCTTGAGCATGCTCGTGCATGACCCTAGAGGTAAGCTAACAGCATTAGCGCTTTCCCCATCACTAAAATTTCCACCCTGATGGGAAAACCGGCACAAAAGCCAGACGAAAGGGGCAAGGCATTTGCTCGGGTATTTTTTATAACCTTCAGTCATTTTGTCTTGCAGCTCACTGGTGGGGATGGACATATCTATCACTTTTCATTCATTTTCTGTCATCTCTTCTTGTCCTGTCATTGAAGGCACAAAAGCCCAAAAATGTAGCCTACCATATTGCCTCAAATAATAGTTGGGGTTATTATTAACTATTAGTTTGGACCAAGCAACAAATAGGGACAAGCTTTTATTTATTGAAGGCTACTAAAAGAGGCAGGTGAGGCTACTATTAGGGGCAGGCTAAGAGGTAGTAAATAATAATAATAATAATAAAAGAGCATTGAAAAAAACAGCATGAAATAATACAACAGCAAGTAATAAAGCAGCATTGTCCAAATGTTCCAGAAAAGGACCTTCGTCACATCACCCACATAACAAAGGGCATGTTGCCTCATCACCAAATTGTTTTCACCACCACAGTGCCAGCACCGGCACCACAGTCTGGAACTGGCTTTTACTGCCTGTTTGTTTTGACTGAAAAGCGACAGGTGCTGGTACAAAACAAAAAATGTCACTCAACACGGTTGGCTACAGTCGCACGTCCCAAAGTCGGAAACCACAACATCCCAATGTTTGGCTCTGAAACCTGTGTGAAACGCATGGTGGTGCTGAGACTGACATGTATGCACGACCCTACTGCAAAGATATCAACATTGTCACTCGCACCGGCCACATGGAATTCCACCCTGCTGGTGAGAGATAAAAAATGTCCGCCGACTGGGGTGAGATTTGTCCAGGTGGCCGGCAGTGTCCCATGGCGTACTCACTGTAGCCTGTCAGCAGTGCAGGCGAATGGTGCCAACCTACTGCCAGGGATGCGAGGAGAAGGAGGTGGAGTTGGTGGTGGTGGTGGTGGAGGAGGAGGTGGTGGTGGAGGTGGTGGTGGAGGAGGAGGTGGTGGTGGAGGAGGTGGTGGTGGAGGAGGAGGAGGAGGTGGTGGAGGAGGAGGAGTTGGAAGTGGAGGTGGTGGTGGAGGAGGTGGTGGTGGAGGAGGAGGCTGTCTCATGTGTTAGAGCAGGAGATTGGATTGGAGAATAGCCTGGGTGAGGGTGGCGGAGAGGCGAATGGTGCCAACCTACTGCCAGGGATGCGAGGTGGAGGAGGAGGTGGTGGAGGTGGTGGTGAAGCAGGAGGCTGTCTCATGTGTTAGGGCAAGAGAGGGATTGGAGAAGCGCCTGGGTGAGGGTGGGGGGGAGAGAAGCACATAGCCCAGCTTGTTCACGCTGGTTAAATATAGGGCCGCCAGAAACAAAGCAGTTGTGTTGCATTTACGTCAGCCGGGGACCACAGTCACACAGAAGCACGCACTGAAGCATACCACACACATGCAAAAAGCCTTTTGGCTCCTGTATACACACAATACACAAACACACATACATTCATGCACACACACACACACACACACACACACACACACACACACACACGCACACACACACACACACACACACACACACACACACACACACACGCACACACACACACACGCACACACGCATACACACACACACACACACATTCTTTCTCTCCCTCTCTGCATCTGTCTCTGTCTCTCTCTGTCTGTCTGTCTCTCTTTCTCTCTCTCTCTGTCTGTGTATCTATCTTTTTCTTGGGCCCACTGCCGGTTATCAGAAATAAAAATGGCACAACTGAGGTGGGGAAAACCACACGGCAGCAAACCAAATGACTGCAGATATATGTGGTATGGGCTCAATATACGCACGTTCACTTCCATACAGTACATGCATACTCGCCAGCAGACAGACAGACATGCACAGATGCACACACACTCACGCACACGTGCACACCCATGCATATGTGCACAGCATAGCACACAAAGGCAGCCAAGCCCCACCGATAAACACTCGGTAGAAAGGGAATTATTGGCATCTCCTAATCACAACTCAGCGCTGCTACACTTGCGGTGCTTGCGGGATGTTTGGAATGGGCGTTAGCTTCAGTTAATCAGTGAAGGAAAATAAAACACCCTCTAGTCTACTCTATTGCACGGAGAATTCCCCCACACTGTAAATGTGCGGTAGGACTGACATCTCTCATTCAGAGCTCTACTGTGTTAAACCATTCAGATTAGACAGTACGTAGAAAAAACACTCTCAAACTTCCACTGCCTCCTCCACCCACATCAACATATTTCTCATTCATTAAATTATGTTTCATATGGTATAGTTGTACATTTCATTGGACAATAAAAAAACTCCTCTATAACCTATAAAAGGTGTCAGTGTCACGTTGCATAAATGTAGCAATGAGCTTGTTTGTGGTTTGACTCAAATATAGCATTTTATCGTAGTGCAAGTTTCATTTAACACATAATAAAGCAGCACACACGACTCCTTCGTATCTTTTCCACATGGCAGGGAGAGTGCAAGTGAATTTTTTTTCTGAAGGCGCATTCAGACCAACAGAGAACCATGCCAGTGCCTGGTCCCACACCTGATGTCGAACAGGTGTCGCAGGTCTGAGCGTTTGTGAACCAGAAAGTTGGTTTGCAATGCAAACCGAAAAATACTTCTGTTTTCTTTGCAAGCCATGACGACAAGGTGGACGACAGCGGGTTCATCCGGGTAACGTGCTGTAAATTTCAGAGGCCGGAATGAACGCGGGTGGTTTTGCAGGTAAGCACTTCAGTTCCAAACGCAACTGGTGCTGACGCGGGCAGGGCATCGTTCAGGTGGGCCTGAAAAGTATGAGTGTGTTTTTCTCTGAGTGGTGCTATATGAAGTGTGCTTAACCGTAAGATTAGCCAGAGCTATTAGCCCATCAATCACTCTCCTCCAGGCACTCAGCCGCTTTGCCACATACCTGGCCCGTTTCCAAAGGATTGATTACTGCACGGGCCTACCAGGCCCAGGCCCAGGGGCCCAAGAATCATAGGGGGCCCTGAAGGTCAAACCGCTATATGCATTAAAATCACAGTTTTAACAACTGAATTTGGAGGGGGGGGGGGTCTTTCTTGCAGCCTGGCCCAGGCGCCCATGGAGTCATAGTACGTCCCTGTAGTTTCCAGATATATGACCTCTAGTTTCTCTAACATAAGACCAGAACGAAAGACTTCTCAGATGAAGGACATTACATTACATTATACAGTTTTGTTTTCAATTGTGTACACACAGTTTCCCCTCTTGCAGTGCTTTAAATATGAAATATTAGGATGTTAAAAAAGTGTTGCATATAACTTCTGTGTGCGTAAGCAGTCGAAAAAATGGTTATGCATTACTTTAGTACTGAACACAATACAGGGGGACAAAACTCGCTCACAACTAAATCTCATTTGACTAACACGACCTGAATGAATGCGAATTTCTCACATTAGACGCATACCTGGCACGGCCAAGCACCACCCCGCCCGGCCCTTGGAGGTATGGGACCAGGTATGTGGTTCACACCTGAGCTATTCCAACCTTGCCAACCACGTTAATGAGTTACCCGACTGCTTTGTTTGTTGGCAGGCTCCACATGCTTGGGTGACTACATGAGCACAATGTCCCGTAGTGGGACAGGGCCGTTTCAAGGTATTCAGGGGTCCCTAGGCAAAGAGGGACTTGGGGGCCCCCTTTTTAGCTCTTCAAAGTATTGGGGGAGAGGCACCGTCCAGAGGGATTTTGATAGCAGTATCATTAAGCTTACATGTTTCAGTAATTGAATTTAGGGAGGTTTTGCCTTGCTCACATGTTGTCATTTCTGTCATTTGGATACAGTGCAAGGACATAACCAAGTCATTGCCAAGGGGATGCCCTTTCAGCTGAGGGCCCCTTGGCAATTGCCTAGTTTGTTTGGCTGCTTGTGAATGCCCCGTAGTGTATTGAAGTGGTTGCTCTGTAGACCACAGCAGCCTGTAATGCAGGGTGCGAACATGCTCTGGGCATCGTGTGCGATGGGGTGTGAACTCGTAAAACGTGTTTTATTGTCTGCCTCTGTGTGTGTGCGCGTGTGCGCGTGCGTGTGTATGTGGTTGATGAATGTGCGCATTTAATTGTGTGTGTGTGTGTGTGTGTGTGTGTGTGTGTGTGTGTGTGTGTGTGTGTGTGTGTGTGTGTGTGTGTGTGTGTGTGTGTGTGTGTGTGTGTGTGTGTGTGTGTGTGTGTGTGTGTGTGTGTGTGTGTTATAGGCCCTATTGTTTGTTTGGGTGCGTGTGTGTGTCACAGTCTGTTTGTTCGCCGCAGTGAGAGTGCAGCAAGGTTCAGAGGCAGTGACACACATCGCACACATGATGCAGAAGGCAGACCAGCTGAACATAGTGTGGAGCGGGCAGAACACTACACACAACACAGAGTGTGATGTGGCATAACACAGACCACAGACCATACTGTAGTACAGACCGGGAAGCAGACAAGGGGGGTACAAAGGGGGTCGTTGTCCCAGGCCCATGGGAGAAGGGGCCCAGAATTGGATCCCCGTTTTATTGGGTAATTCCAATATAATTAATGTACCCTTATTGTAAAGTGTTACCTTATATTGTGGGCTACCGTATGTATTGAGTGGAGGGGGGAGCCTTTCAGATGGCTTCGTCCTGGGCCCGACCAAAGTTGTCAGCAGCCTGGCATACATGGAAAAACACATTGTGGTAAAATGTAATAAAAGAGAACAGAACATGTTGTGGTATAATATATTACACATAAAACAGGACATGCAGGGGTACAGGGAATTAGAGAATAACAGAGCGTTCTGGTGTACAGCATTATAAAGACTAATAGACAACCTGCTGAGACACAGCATGATAGAGATTAAATATTCCTGCATAACATGCAATAGGCTATCAAACAAAATCTACACAGAGACAAATGAACAAACTGGTGCTAAAGAGTTCTTAAGAACAGGGTATAGCTCACAAAACACAGGATCACACAGAAGGGAGTGATGCAATGGAAGTGATGTTATACCATAAAATATCGCACAGAACACAATATGCCACTCAATAGCACCAGATGTGTCAAAGGTAAAAGTAAAAGTTGAAAAGAAACATGTTTCCTTCTAGCACAGGTAACTTATCTGAGTAAGTAGACCTGCGTACTTGTCTTACGATCAGCTGACTCTGCAGGATCAAGTTTGTGGTATGTATAGTCAGGGTTTAAATTGGGGCGGAGCCCTTCGGAGCGCAGCTCCGCCTCCTCACCTCGGAGGGACAGCCAAACGGAGCTGCGCTCCTGCTGCCCCACCCTCAGTGTACATATTTGACTTTCATATATTTTCACCTCTTCTTGAAATATCATATTTTTATGAAAGTTTTATAATGATAGCAACATAAAATAAGATTAAGGGACTCCCGCATTATTTCAGTTATTATGCATCTGCATTCTGCACATGCGCTGCGAGACACCACAATTTCAGTTTGTAGCAACGTTGCAACAGTTGAGCGGTCCGGAGCGCTTGCTCTTTCTCACAGCTAGAACTACTCCGCTTCGAGTATGTCACTACTTCAAGCCTGTCCTCCATGCTTTCATGTTCAATGTGCAAAGTTAGTAGGCTAGATACAATGCATTTTACAAAACGGAGGTAAGCTGTCATTTCATTTGATATCGGCTAGCTTTCAGGCAGAGTTAACCAAACAGTCATGCAGAATAGCGTGGTGTCTGCCTACTTTAACAGCAGTTTGTTAATGGGGGGAAATCAACATCAAGTTTGGGATTTCCGTCCATTGTTCTGTCAGAATGTGTAGCCATTTGGTTGCAGGTTACTTTTATGTGGGCTTAAACATGCCAGGAACGTATTAAAAGTTTTTAGACAGTAAGCAAATGACAGGGATTCCTGCGTGTCCATCCTAGCTTTGCGTGTAGAGCAGTGCACTTTCTCTCTCGCGCTAGAATTGCAGCAATCTATTGCCGCCTTTTGCCAAAGTTATTGCTTTGCAAAAAGCATTTAATTAATGCGACTGAAGTGTAATTAAAACATATGCACGGAGCAAGATAGCTGAACTAACTAAACTACTGAAATAAGAACGCCCATATAATCAGTCAGCCAAAGGGGCAATCTGTAAAGAAGAGACTTGTCCGAGTGAGAAGATTCTCTGCAGACTCCGCCTGATTTAAAGTGACAGTGCACACTTTCACGCACTGTAATAGAACAGCATAGCCTAAGCATGCATTTTTATTCTTTTAACTTTGTTACTTATTAGGCATAAAACGTGCTAATAAATGCATGCTAAACCCATGACATTATTAAGAGAATTAAAGAAATAAATTAGGACAATTAAAATCAATTATATGATCTTTTAAAACAAATTGTTATTCACATCAATAATATGAGTTCTTAATAGTCTTAGGTCTACACCTTTGTAGCTTGATGGTGCAGTGATGGTGGTCAGAATTAAAACTGTTTTGCCCCTGTACTGACAGTCCAATAGCATACTGTTGCCAACTGACAGGAGAGAATATTAAAAAGTAGGCTACATAAATGCATCAGGTGTGATACTGGTCTAACTGTTCCTATTTTTTTAGCAACCTAATACAGTGAAGAGGGAATGAGGGTACCTTTTTCTCATAACTGAGTAATACATTGATTTATGTATGATATTAATTATAGAATACATGTATTTGCCTGATGGGGCGATGTTTAACATTTTTTTTAAAAAACAAAGCTATTTTGACCGCGAGTGAAGGGCTTCCCCACCTCCCAAAAGCCAATTTAAACACTGTGTATAGTTGTTAAGTTTTTAGTGTTTTTTCAGTAACAACACAGTCTATTTCATTGGGTAGAAAGGAGCAAACGGTGTAACAGCTATGTTATATCATGTGCTAGTGTTACACCATGAATTTGCTTCTACTTGTACTTTTGACACCTCGGCAGAAGACAATATGGCACCCAATAGCACATGGGAACAAATACACACCAATCAGGTCATAGAGTGGCTGACTGGGACTTAAAAACAGCCAGGGTGCTTTTGGTAAAGACCAGACTGTCACACAACCCCATCCCGTCCCCACACCCCCACCCCCTCTCTTCTATGTTATTTTGATAGGCCAGTCCATTATCTATATTAAAGCTCAGTGGTGTCAAAAGTAAAAGTAAAAGTAAATTCATGGCATGAGTACAACACTACATGTAGCACAGGGTATTACATAGCTGTTACACTATTTAGTACATTGTCTATTAGTACAAACACAACAGCATCGGCCCCTGATGACTGTCAGCCCACCAGGAAAATGCCCTCTTTGCCAGATCCAGATGCCACATCCAGATATCAGTCCAGCGCTGGAACACGGTGTGGTACTGGACGAAATAGAACATAATGTAGTGGACTGCATTACAAAGTACACAGCTCTCAAGTGCATCTGGCAGTAGAGCACAGCACAGCATATTGGAGAGTGCAAACGGCACAGTACAACAGTAGCACACATTGATGCATGACCTCACATGGTCACACACTACTGAGCAAGGTTATAAACTTTATAGAAATGTAAAAAGGTTGCACTAACTTAAAAATGTAATTGTATAATGCACATGTCATGCGGTGAGCAGTTTTTAATAAAGTCCTTACACACAATGAGGTCAGGGCAGGGAGCAGCCAAGCAAAACTTCTCCACCTCCCTCTTCTCTCTCACACTTAGGCCTACTGCTCTCTCTCTCTCTCTCTCTCTCTCTCTCTCTCTCTCTCTCTCTCTCTCTCTCTCTCTCTCTCTCTCTCTCTCTCTCTCTCTCTCTCTCTCTCTCTCTCTCTCTCTCTCTCTCTCTCTGGGAAACTTAATGCGCGTGTGTGTGTGTGTTTTCCCAAAGACATTCTGTTTTCCTAAGTAAATAAACGGACGAACAGAGGAAAGTATAACGTGACTGACGTCAGCATGGTCCCCGTGGGCCCTAGAAGAGTGTGTGTGTGTGTGTGTCTGTGTGTGTGTGTGTGTGTGTGTGTGTGTGTGTGTGTGTGTGTGTGTGTGTGTGTGTGTGTGTGTGTGTGTGTGTGTGTGTGTGTGTGTGTGTGTGTGTGTGTGTGTGTGTGTGTGTGTGTGAATGTGCGAGTGCGATTGTGTCTGTGTTAGTCTGATGGCTATCTCTGCGAGGGACGTGCATAAGTATGTGTATCCAGTGAGCGACCCATAACACCAAACTCAGAGCCTCCAGCGCTGGAACAAAGTGGGTCAGACAAAGACCACCCCTCTACCCTCTCTACCAAACCCACCAAACACCCCTCCTCGAATCTTACACCTCCTTCCTTCTCTCTCTCCTCCTACATCTCCCTCTCTATCTCTCCTCCCATCCTTCCCTCGCTCCAGCCAACTCTCCTCTGTCACCTGCCCTGATCCTTCTTCTTCTTCTTCTTCTTCTTCTTCTTCTTCTTCTTCTTCTTCTTCTTCTTCTTCTTCTTCTTCTTCTTCTTCTTCTTCTTCTTCTTCTTCTTCTTCTTCTTCTTCTTCTTTCTTCCTGGCCCTCACCCAAGTGCCTCAGCATCTGTGCATCTGCGGTTAGGTTACGCCTGTATGCTTTTATTTAGTTTCAGTCTTGAAAGGGGAAGAGGCGAAGAGGGGAAGTGGGACTGGGGGGGGGGGGGGGGGTTAAACCGACCCACTCCACTTAATGCAGTGCGCCTGCTGTGTGCCCGCCCGAGAGACGGTTAACGCCGTGATGCAGTGTGAGAAATGGGTCCTTAAAAAAGATTTTAAAAAATAAAACTCTTCCATTAAGCAAGCTGGTGAGTCATTTTTTGGGGGCTAAGGGGAAAAAACAAGACAGTCAACAGTTTAAACTGTTCCACACAATAAGGCAGTGTGATGACCTGAGCTTTTATGAAGACTGTTAAAACTTCTTATGACACATGTGGCTAAATAAGCTCTCTGTCAAGCCTAGTGCACGTCACTTTATTTTCACCAGAAGCTGACACTTTAAAAATATAAATATACTGTGTTGGGGAATAGTTCTCTGTAAATCTTGTGTTAAATTTCCGTCATGGAGTCCGTCGTCAGCAGCAGCACCACGCGTGGCTGAAGTTGGTCCCGAATTCATCCCAAATCCATCTGTTGTTGCTACGCAGTAAAAACACTCGGGGAATCAATTTTAGAGTTGAATTAACACACCATTTTTTTACTCTGTAGCTCCAACAGCAGAAGAAAGTGTACACACACAGTTCCAAGCTGAAGTGAAAGTACTATTCTGGATACAGTTTAGACTAGGCTTATATGGAATGGAAGAAGAGGGCAATGAAACGGTTAGCTCCGTGGAGAGCTTTGTGGAGATACCAATAGTTAGTATATACAGGCTCTGTGTGGAGGCCCTGGGCTGCCTTGGCTGTAATCGATGCAGTGCATTTTACAAATTGCACCAGGAAATGGTGGACCTCCCGAGACCTCTTCGGGGTCAACACGTATCGGGCCTCGTCGGGGCCCGATCACCTTACTGCACCCCTGGTGATGACATCAGCGCACAGGAAGCACAAATTATAACCCTCCCTCTTCACACACACACACACACACACGCACATGCACACGCACACGCACACGCACACACACACACACACACGCACACGCACACGCACACACACACATGCATCACACACACACACATGCTGACACACACATGCTGACACACATGCATCACACACACACACACACACACACACACACACACACACACACACACACACACACACACACACACACACACACACACACACACACACACACACACACACACACACACACACAAACACACCTCCCTCCCCACCAACCCTGCTTCCTCCACCAACCACAACCTTCTCCTTCCTCTGTTAGTGTGAATCAATGCGTCCGCTGTGATGGCTGAGTATTGATCAGGGTTAGGAGAAGACAGGAGAAAGCAAGAAAGACATACGCACACACACATACACACACACACACACACACACACACACACACACACACACACACACACACACACACACACACACACACACACACACACACACACACACACACACACACACACACACACACGCAAGAAAGGCCAGCCGGGAGCTCCGGACTAGCCGAGCTGACAGCCCGCATATTTAATCGTCAGGGTGTGTATGTGGAGACAAGCTATAGCTGAGGCTTTCAGAACGAGAAGAGTGGTTAGACGGAGTAGCCGGCCCTCACTGACAAGGTCGTCGCAATGACACTGTCATTAATTGCTGTCCTGGATCTCTAAATCAATCCATCCACTGCTCGCTGCACTCCCAGCTAGACAGAGACAGAGAGGACTCCTGGCAGGCAGATTCAAGCAAACAGGGACTCAAGGCTCAACTCTGGACACGTTTTACCCCCTTAATGCACGCCGTACCTCCAGTGGCACGCTGTAATAGTCATTGAAAAGTTAACTACCATAGTACTAGACTATGACATAACACAGGGTCTTAAGTAATGCACTACAACTTGGTCATTGCCATTCTGGTAATAGCAAATGTATAACACCGCGCCTTAACAGGTTAAATTACATTACATTACATGACATGACATTACACTTGGCTGTCATCACATGACATTAGACTTAGCTGACACTTTTCTCCAAAGCAACTTACAGTTATTTACAGGGTAGTTGTTACAGTACAGTCCCTTGAGCAGTATGGGGTTTGGTGCATTGCTCAAGGGCACCTCAGCCATTGATTGTGGTAAGGAATGGAAGGGTGGGATTCCAACCTGCAACCCTCTGATCTAAAGTCCACCTCCTTAACCATTTTTAAAAGGTGCACCGTGTAATATTTTTAGCAGTTAAATTTTGGAATCTATGCTGCCCATTGACAAATGTTACCTTTTTAACAAATAGCCTACTTATCACCACCATCACATTCTAAGTATTCAATATGACTCGGAAAATTGCACTTTTCATACATGAAAAGGGGGATCTTCTCCATGGTCCGCCATTTTGAATTTAGACATTTTTAGCTGCACAACTTACCGTACTTTGGCCATACTTGTGAATACTAGTTTATTCCTTAGTAAATATTCACGAAAAGATTTAGAAACAGGCAGCACAATTTTAATGAGAAGCATAGTTGCGATACTTATTCTGGACACAATCTTACAAGGTGCACCTTTAAAATCTATCACCCATTTGTTTTACTTACTGGCAGAATCAAGCAGGGAATCACGGTTGGACACTGGAGAAATATTGCCTCTCATGCACCTTCCTTCTTCTTTTTGAAAAGTTCATGTCACCATTTTTATAGACCAGGTCATATCTTGAGTCTGATCAGTGACGGTGCCTGTGAGCTCGTGAGAATAAATGAGAGGAGAGAGAGGAGGAGAATGGAATGTGACTCTTATCTACCTCTTGATAAAATACTTCAAAATGGAACCTTTTTTCTTCACTGACAGCAACATTAATTTCTTCCCACCAACTGAAGGCATTCTCCTTTATTATGTCCAGTGTGTGTGCTTGTGTGAGTGTGCGTGTGTGCGTGCGTGTGCATGTGCATGTGCGTGTGTGCGTGTGTGAGAGAGAGAATGTGTGCGAGCAAGAGAGAGGGAGTGTGCATGTGTGCGTGCGTGTGTGTGTGCATGTCTGTGTATTGTGCCTGCGTGCCTGCTTGCGTGTGTGTGTTTGTGAGTGAGCGGGAGAGAGAGAGAGAGAGAGTGTGTGCGTGCATATGTGTGTGTGTGTGTGTGTGTGTGTGTGTGTGTGTGTGTGTGTGTGTGTGTGTGTGTGTGTGTGTGTGTGTGTGTGTGTGTGTGTGTGTGTGTGTGTGTGTGTGTGTGTGTGTGTGTGTGCGTGTGTGTGTGCGTGTGTGTGTGAGAGGAAGTGTGTGTGTGTGTGTGTGTGTGTGTGTGTGTGTGTGTGTGTGTGTGTGTGTGTGTGTGTGTGTGTGTGTGTGTGTGTGTGTGTGTGTGTGTGTGTGTGTGTGTGTGTGTGTGCGTGTGTCTAGCCAATGCCTCTCCATGGTGCTTCTTCATCTCCACAGAAGTGACTTACGGCGTCGCTCCTTACACTGTTTACCAGCAACACAGGCAGAGTAACTAGGGGGCTTGACAGGCCAAGTGCAAATCAGACACATACAGTACAAACACACACACAAGAGCGCGCGCACGCACACACACACACACACATACACACAGAAAGAGACACTCCCCTTCAGGTCATCCCAGTTCAGATTAATCAACAGTCTGGTTGTAACCGAGCACCCGGGCACATGACGGTACGTAGCCTAAAAAGATGAAGAGAGGATGTTGAATGAGAAAAAAGAAAAAAGAAAGGCATGGATGAAATATTAGAGGATAGCGGTTGTGGGGTGGAGTAGAGGGAGGGAAGTAGCTACAGATGGAGGAAGTGGAGATGGGCAGTGGTATGCAGGGCTGAATTAATGCACAGGCTAGATAAGGCAGCCTAGGGCCCCCCACCTGCTAGGGCCCCCTGATCAGCCAAAAGTTTTAAAAAAATGAAGAATTGTGATACAATATTGAAAAATGCATCTGTTGTGTTGAGTACAGTAGGTCCACATCTTATCTTAAATTCCTAACTCATACATTTGTGGTGACATTTGCCTTCCGAGGGGGGCCCACAGCAACTTTCATCCTAGAAGCCCCAGGCCATCTCAATCTGGCCCTGCGGTATTGGGGAAGTGCACAGTAAATATCCCTCTTCATTCAACTCTCACAGTAGAGTGTCCTACTCTCTGTGTGCTGAGTGTTGGACAAACAACACGGCAGCACTGCACAGAATTTACTGCACGTCATTGGAGAGCAGCGGTTAAGATGGGACAGAAGGCGCCTGAGTGAGACAAAGTGCACTATGACGTTGGGCTGGAGCAGCTGGAGCAGCAACAGACGGCTGCCTCATGACAGCACAGCCAGGAGAGGGGAGAGGGAGGTGGAGGGGAGGAACGGCTGGTGTAGAAGGAGAAGGAGAAGGGGGGGGGGGGGGGGGGGGGGCGGGGGGGGGGGGGGGGGGGGGGGGGGGGGGGGGGGGGGGGGGGGGGTTTGTTTGGATGATTGGTGAAGGCCTTAGGCCTATTTCAGACCAGAACAAAAAAGCGGGGTGGGACAGGAGCAATTTTTACTGGCAATCAAGCAATCAAATTTGAGCCGCTCTAACTGCTGTGTTCAAAGCAGTGACGTGGTTTAAGCAGAGACGCTCTCTTGGGACTAAGAAAATGTTTGGTTTAAACTTTGGCCTTTTCTGGCCTCGACCAGTAGCAAACCAAGGGAGGTGGTTCAACCGTTTTGAGAAACGTTAATTGCTATGCTCTAGGTCAGACCAAGTCATGAGGAGATTTGAAAGTCGATGATAATCAGGCTAGGTGCGAGGTGGAGGATGTGTGTAGGTGATTGATGGAGAATTGGTGAAGACTTTATGACGGCCTTATGACAACCTTAAAACGGCCT
>NC_085869.1:43642894-43645394 GCF_034702125.1 Engraulis encrasicolus
TGTGCCCAAACCAAAACAATCCCTAACCCTAACCTGTCAGTGAGGAAATGTTTTTAGATGCGTCCCAGCAGAGGGTCTGTCTGTCCGTCCGTCCGTTCGTCCGTCCGTCTGAAACACATTCTTTCAATTGTTCCTTCCTGTGTCCACAAGGCGGCAGGGTTGGCATTTTGGACCGGAGCGAACCCATAAGCGCATGATTCGCCCAAAAGGTTTTATTTATTTATTATTTGTCGATGTTTAGATTCTTTCCGACATGCACATGATGCTGGAATGGCGTGATACTAAAGGTTGATAGCCTACTAATAAATGTCTGGTAATTTGTAATGTAGACTTGATCTGTGAAATTTGAAATCATATGATTATTTTCCAAATCTAAGCATGATGGCTTATTATAGCCTAAACTGCAAAAAATAAAGCCTTGTCTCGCCATTTTGCTGCCTGCCACATTATTTAGAGTTTCCATAGGCCATATGACCAATAAACAAAAAGTACATCCTCAGGGGGGTGTTGGCAGGTTAGGAGGAGGCCAGCGGGGCATTTGGGGAAAAAATGGCATAGTTGGAACTGGCATAGAGGCTGGAACTGGCATCTGTTGTCCGCCTGTCGGCCTTGTTACACTTTAACTTTTACCAGTTACTTACAAAACTACCCCAGCTAAAGGGCTCAAAACATGTGGGGTCCAGGATTTGGGTTCCACATGGAGCGAGGGCCCCAGTGTGTGGGTGTGTTCCAATAGCAGTGGCCTCACGAAGGTAGATTGGTGTAGTACACACACACACACACACACACACACACACACACACACACACACACACACACACACACACACACACACACACACACACACACACACACACACACACACACACACACACACACACACACGCAAACCAACACACATGCACAGGCAATGTCACGAATAAAATGATAAAGCAATGTTGTGTGAATCTGTCTGTTTGGTAACACTTTATATGAAGCCCATATCTATAGCGCATTATGAGCACATTTATAACAACTTTTATTATATGGTTGTGACGTCATCGGTCGAATGCTCCATTCATTTCAACGGGGCTCCCCAACGTTCGCACGTCTGTTATTTTTCGATAACGGACGGGTTGGTCTATAACAGACCGCTGTCAATGGCAACAAGACTTTTCACGGCTAAAGCGACTTTTCAACAAGACTCTAATCAGCTGCTGTGATAGACAACACCTGTTGTCCTGGCTACCTAGCTGTTGCCTAGCGGTGTTCCACAACGGCACTGTTTTGTTTTGCGCAGCAACAATCTTAACATTAAATAGGCCTAAAGAAATGTCCCCGCCATGTGAAAGTCATTTAAGTATGTCCATATAATAAGCGGGTTAACTTTCGGCGAGTCGGTCGCTTTGTGGAATAGCAGCACTTCAGAGAGAACAAGACCCCTCCGCTCCGCGTCGGGGTCTAAAGATTCTCTCTGTCGTGCTGCTATTCCACGGTAGCGACCTTCTCGCCGAACGTTAACCCTTACATAATGCACATCATAATCATAGTGCATTAAGACTACACTCATAATGCATCATGATGGAGTATATCAACAGTAATTAATAACTATGAATCTAGCTTATAATGCATTATACATCTTAGGGTGTTTTGAGTGCTCATGAATGGTTATGAACAACAGGCAGTGAAGCGGCTTATGATACATTATAACTGTCGTAATGCACTATGATTAATAATGATGTGCATTATAAGTCGGGCTTCATAGAAAGTGTTACCATGTTTCTTATATAGGCCTATGCTTTTTGGAGCATATCTATGCATCCTTCAATGTAAACATATCCAGTGCAATGTTTCCCATAATGTTGCATATCATATGAATGGCATAACTTAAAAAAAGAGTGAAAGAAGGGTGAAGTGGAGGACAGCCTCGGAATCACTCGGAATCAAACACGTTTTGGTTGTTCTCTCTCTCTCTCTCTCTCTCTCTCTCTCTCTCTCTCTCTCTCTCTCTCTCTCTCTCTCTCTCTCTCTCTCTCTCTCTCTCTCTCTTTCTGGGGTGACAGGCGTGTGGGAGTCTGATGATGTTTTTCTGCAGGGATTTGCGTCTGTAAACACGGCTTTAGGCTTATTTCCAGTGCTTTGATTGCACACACACACACACACAGAGACACACAGACACTCAGACACACACACACACACACACACACACACACACACACACACACACACACACACACACACACACACACACACACACACACACACACACACACACACACACACACACACACGCACGCACGCACGGACCCACGCACACAGAGACACACACAGACACACAGACAGACAGACACACACACACACACATACACACACACACACACAGCCCAGTCTCTAATCCCCCACCCCCCAACATATCTCTCTCTCTCTCTCTCTCTCTCTCTCTATCTCTCTCTCTCTCTCTCTCTCTCTCTCTCTCTGCCCCCCAGGGTTGAGGCTGTCACCACTAACAGAGGAGTCTGCA
>NC_085869.1:43657894-43667894 GCF_034702125.1 Engraulis encrasicolus
CACTAGTCCAGAGTAAATCATGCATGTGATCAGAGGAGCAGTCATATTGACTATGCCAGTAGTAAGTATGATCAAGAAGGCTGGGCCAGTCATTGGCTAAATGTGGCATAAATCGTCAAGTTAACTGGAATAGGCAGATTTCTATTAACCAGACTAGACCAGCAGAAGTTTTGTTTAGCAGCAGTTATATTAGGATCACAGCAGCAGCAACAGGACATAGCCAGGCAGCAGCAAAAATACAAACTTGCCCAGCAGTAGCGAAAGAGAAAACTAGATAGGTCGGTAGATAGTTAAATAGGCCAGTAGAAATCAGGTGAAATGAACGACCCCAGCCAAAAGGATAAAATGTAACTAGATGACCAATAAGTTGGCCGCAGTTAACAATTTGGGGTTGGCAGCATCCTCGGTTAGTGGCAGTTAAGTGCCCCATCACCAGCTGTAAAATAGACTTTAGGTAGGATTAAAGACAAGGCCAGCTGTTGGACAGTCAGATGCACATAGAGAAATAGAGCGTCAACAGTGGTTAAATAGACTTGGCTGGGAGTCATTAGGATAAAGTACACAGACTGGAGGCACTAAGGCTAGGATGGCTTAATAAATAAATGGGCAAGGTGGGCATCAGCAGAAATGGGTTGGGCGGGCAGGCAGCAGCCTAATGGGCTAGGTAGCGGGCAGCAGCAAAATGGGCAGGTGGACAGGCAGCAGCAAAAAAGAACTAGGCAGATGGGAGGCAGCAAATAGGCGTGTCAACGATGGTTAATAGACTTGTCCGAGAATTGTTAGGATAAAGTAAACTAGACCGTGGCACTAGATGGGCTAGGATGGCAAACAAATAAATAAATAAAACAGTGAATGGGCTAGGTGGACGGGCAGCGGCAAAATGGTCTAGGTGGACGGGCAGTGGCAAAATGGGCTAGGTAGCGGGCAGCAGCAAAATGGACTAGGTGGACAGGCAACAGCAAAATGGACTAGGCGAGATGATTGGATAAGCTCAGCGAGCAATTGGCTCTCGTTACCGGACAGGTGGGAGGGACGCCGGCCAGCGCCATGTTTGCGTAGCCAAATGCTCTCGTTTGTTCCTATGGAAGGCTTTTTGAGTGCTCCGTCTCTTACGTGGGCTGTCTCTGGTAGCGGGCAGCATCAAATAGACTAGGCGTACAGGCAGCATAAAAATTGACTAGGCGGACGGGCAGCAGCAAATGGGCTGATTCTTTAGGATCAGTGCCGCTCTACTCCAGAGCCCAGAACGGCAGCTGATTGACAAGGACTACGAAATATGCAGTTGGCAGCACAAGGTGACAGCGAAATCACTACATCATCTAGACGCGTCAACATAGAGAACACTGCTAACATGGCCTGAACACCCACACAGGATCAGTGCTACTCTAGGATCCGGAAAAAAACAGCAGGTTGACAAGGACCACGTGACAGCACACAATAAGCTGGGCCTCCATGATGGCAACCAATAGCTAGAATGATGGACAGATACAGTTGTAGGTAAAACCTATCCGAGAGCAGCAGGGAGACCAGAGATGGCGACAGTCAGCAGAAGCTACATTGAAACAATATGAGCAGGCAGCCGCTGGCTAGACACTAAACCGACCAATGAAGCAACCGCTAGACTAAACCAAGTGAGCCCACTGCAGTTACGGTAGCTGCACAATACAATCCAGCAGATCTGACAGCATATAGATAATATGACTGGAGGCAGGCGCAGGACCCAATGCAGTTAAACTATATGTGAGCCAGCTGTAGTTAGACAGAGTATGAGCCAATAGCAATTGCAGCACATGGACTACTCAGGGCAATCAATGCTACCATGAACAACAGTCAACATGCTCACAGGGCGAACATTAGCCAGACAGCACGATTACCATCCTATGAAGCAACACAGGCGACCATTAACAAAACATGAGCAACACTAGAGTACACTTGCCGAGCAAGCAGAGCCAATTCAGACTATGAGCTAACAGTGCCACCACGACTACACAGGGAAACAATGCCAACAGACCACAGAAGCTAACAGCATTAGCTGTATACTATGCAGTTGGCAGCAAAAGCAGACGAAATCAGCAAAATTGTCCAGACACGGCAACATTCTACACTACACTACACTACAGCAACATGATCTACACTAAAGGCCAACATGACCACTGATGCAGCCTCCCCCAGCAGAGGCCACGACATGGCTCCATGAGCATGACGAGACCTAAACGTGCTAAATAAGACCCAACATGCACACCACTACCCAACATAATAGCCTACAGTTGATATTGTACGATGCAGATAGTTTAACCAAAGTGACCGGAATGAGGGGAAGAGCTAATAATGCCATACAGGCAGCACAAGCACTACTGCACAACCAAACCGAGCTAGCAGAAAGATACACAGCCATGCAAGGTCACGGTTAGGCGTATAACCAGGCTTTAACAGATGAGCAATATAGCCATGCTAGCACAGCCTACATCAGCCAGTAACATAAAGACAATGCATCCCTTGCTAGTAGTAATGGCTGACTCCAGACAAAATACTTACACTACATTGGCCAAAACAGCAGGACTGACTACATAAGTTTACCAGCACAACAGGGCACCAGCACTGAGAGAAACAGCGACCACACTACAGCCAGGCCACAGCCAGAGTACCTACACAGCCCAGCCAGGACTATGACTATACACACTGCAAGCACCTAGACTAGCAGCCAGGAAGCAATGGTTCACCAGAACATTATATCCTAGTCTAGGATACAGAGCTAGCAAAACAGCTAGGCCTACTATAAAGCAGCAGAGACAACATCCCGAACATTGCAGACAACTCAGAACTATGCTAATTGCAACTCCCCAAAAACTAACAGATGAATAGCCAGGAAGCAGTAGATAGCCTATAAAGAGCACATCAATCTAGGCTATACTGCCCTACAATTTCAGAACGCAGTATAATTCAAAATGCCAAACTGAGAAAAAAGGCTTTAAAGTTTCCTTTCTGTCCACGCGACTGTGTTGGAGGTAAAGTGGTGATGACACTTCCATATAATACTTTTTTAGGGTGAAAATTTATGCACACAAGAAAAAAGCAAAAAAAACAACATTCTCATTACTTTTTAGCTGAAAAATCATTATACTGCGCTCTGTTGTGGTATTACTGTCTACACCAAAACCACGGTGTCAATGGAGAAGTGCAGTATAAAAGTGCAGTATCGCATTATACTGCGTTCTTGGCTAGTAGCCTACCACGTAACCTACTAAAACCACAAAGCGCAGTATAATCAGTTTTTTGCGTTTTTTTCCGAAACGGGACCAAGTTGGGCCGAAAAATTTTAACACAAGAAGAAGAAGGTATTTTAAAGCCAATTTCCGGTCTAAACCCATTTTCGACCATTTTCAAGATACTGCGTTCTGATATTGTAGGGCAGTATAGGCCTAGAGCTAGCACACTGCAAATGGTCACAGGGGGTGCAAGGGGAATGCGTTGAACACCAGGAATGCCAAAAACAAGACGGATAAGCAGCAGTCACCAGCATATAGGCTAAACAGCTAGAGTCACGGAATAAAAAGAATGCAAAAATTAATAAATAACCACAGGTCCCGGTTTCCAGCAACAATCAATTCAAGCCACGTCCGATTAGAAGCACCTGTGGTTTTGTTACAAAGTGACAGGTGACCGGCGAGGACGGTAGAACAAACATACTGTAATTTAAAAATCGCATCGCATGACGTCTCCCTTACCTAACTATTGTGACAAAGGAAGCATAGGCTATTCAATCCAACCGTTTCAGAGCACGAAGCACAAATGCACAGGGTCGCCAGATTTCTATAGGCTACACTATACCGCCATGCGACTCAAAGCGCAAAATAGACTACAGTACTCCATGCGACAACTTTCACGTGAATGTTAAACGAAAATGGATTTATCATCCCACGGCAAAGGTCAATTAAGCACCTATATCAAACGCAGACGGTAAATGCAACAAGTTAACCATCAAATATCCACCTCAGCAAGAATTGTGAATTCATATTGTAAGCAACTGAAACATGCGTGGTGAAAAAGCAGCAAGCCAAAATCCGGTTTACCATCAGGGTGGACAATGACAAGAACCAAAGCATTCAAAAACGGCGTGCGAGGCATTTAAAGTGATCAGATGGGAAGCCCGAGACAATGTAAATTACAGGCATAGCCTAAGCCACTTATAGGGCCTATTAACTTCTGCAACACATTGAAAGCGTTGACATGCAGCCAAAGCACAGAACATGGCATTGGCCAAACATCACCACCAGTTGCAGCTGTAAACAGATCGAATGTATTTATCACTGCCGAGGGGGGAAACAAAGAAAGTGCAAGTTCACCAAACGCGCAGGTGCGGAATGTGATGAAGCAGTTTGTAATATTACAATCAGCGAAAGCTCAGAGCATGGGAAATTGTAAGCCTACAGCCAGCAAAATACATAAACTGGGGTAGGCATCACAAAAATCTGTTTTAACGCCCTAGATGACACCGCACGGAGAAAACAATCAACTGTCCAAATTGAGGTGCGTAACTTTTGAAATCATAGGTGTAGGCTTACTCCCTGTCGGAACGGAGGCAGAACTAACGAGGCAACTCAAAGAAAAATGTGCAGCCTACCAGAGATGAAACGATATCGACAAAGAGAACGCTAAACAACGTGTTCAGAAGGCATAAGAAAACAAGCAACCAGCAACACCAACTCCAGCAAAACCCGAGCAGCATACAGTTGAGAGGAAGTGGATAGAATTTAAAAGGCGTGCCAAAGCCGTGTGGCCAATCGCTAGGGAAGAAAGATTATCAGCTGAGAGAATGCACCTGGATCAATTAGGAATTAATTAGATGAAGGGGAGGGCAGCAAGCTTCTTGACTACCATGGCCTGGCCAGAACTGACGTTAGTACTTTAATTTATTATGTGTGTGTGTGTGTGTGTGTGTGTGTGTGTGTGTGTGTGTGTGTGTGTGTGTGTGTGTGTGTGTGTGTGTGTGTGTGTGTGTGTGTGTGTGTGTGTGTGTGTGTTTGCAAGTGTGTGTGCAGGTGCATTTGTATCCATGCGTTGTCTGTGCGTTTGTGAGGAAAAGCATGAACAATGTAGATAGATAGATAGATAGATAGATAGATAGATAGATAGATAGATAGATAGATAGATAGATAGATAGATAGATAGATAGATAGATAGATAGATAGATAGATAGATAGTACAGTAGATCAGTGTTTCTCAACCTTTTTTTAGGCGAGGCACCCTTTCAATTCATTAACATTTTCAAGGCACCCCAAACCAACATCCGATACCACACAAGCTAAGAAAAGTAACACATTTGGAGACGTCACATGACCTACGTTCGAAGTTGCAGCTGACTGGGGCGACCTATATTTACTTTATTGTGCGTAAATGGCAGATGAAAGATTCCACTGACTAGCATTAACTTATCAATTTAGACAAATATGTATTATATTACATTATTTATTTATCAGCCACGTTTCCGCGGCACCCCTGAGGGGGGCCCGCGGCACACCAGGGTGCCCTGGCACCCCTGTTGAGAAACACTGCAGTAGATTGATAGAGCAGTGACTGCACCACTGCATCCATACAGTCCTGAAGCACTTTGGCGTACTATGAAGAGTAAGGAGGCGTAGAGGATATGTCATGCCCAATAGTCTGCCTCTCCTAGCCAACTCTGTTGAGTTATGAATCTGTGTAGCCCGGGGAGGGGAGCGAAGCAAAAGGAAAATAACGCAGCAACATTTGGGAAGTAGTTTGGAGAGATTTTATTTTCATTCTAATGTTGCTCGGCTCTCGCTATTCACAAACAGACAAATATATTTATCTCATTTTCAGAAAATCCACTTAGCCCCAGATGAGGGGACTTGGAAAACTCTGACTTGAATTGAATTTAAATAGCAGAGGAAAAGACTACCGCTGAGGAGTTAGAACGACTGAATGTCCAAATATATATCATCAGCATTAGGCTACAAGGCTCATGGTGAGTCCTTGAGGGGAAGATGTGTTTATTTCATGATGTTTAATTACACTTTAGTGGTTTACTTAATGTGTAATGGGCTGTAAAGCATTTCCAGCACATACAGAAGCAAAGATAATATCCATCCACTATTCAAACAGAGTAGACTACTCTGCAACAGTCTCTTGTTGTATATCACAAAGCTGTGTCAATTAGCAGTGTCCACACATAGTCCAGGCCAGTGGTGTAAAATACTTGGCCAGTTGAAGTTCTCATTGGAGTTGCTTCATGTGTTGACAGTAACTTGGAGCACGTATGTAGAGTAAGTTGTGGCTTCCAGTAATGTTTAGTCATATTTAATTTAAGCATCATATGATTGTCAGCATTTCTCAATGGAACACGTACAGGACGCAGTGGCTTCCGATAATCTTCAGTAGCCTACTCATCGATGTATGCCACCGAACATCGTATGATGGTCAACAAAGAATACAATGTTTGTCAATGACGTACAGTTACTTGGAGTGTTGAGTCAAGGCTATCTATCTATCTATCTATCTATCTATCTATCTATCTATCTATCTATCTATCTATCTATCTATCTATCTATCTATCTATCTATCTATCTATCTATCTATCTATCTATCTATCTATCTATCGAGGTAAGGACTTGAGGACCCCATAAAACACAAATAAAACGTAACTTGAGAATACCAGGAGAGAACTTTGAAGAGACTTGATAACCAAAATGGGACCCAGACCAAGTTCCTGGTGATTGACTCATACCCATCCCTTTGGGATGTCAAACTTGAATGAAATGCTTGCAGTTCACATCTCACTCCAACCTGATATCAAAACCTGCATGCTCAGTTCTTTTTCAAACTGGCATTTTGATTTGTGATGGGTTTCTGACTTTCTGACTTTTACTACTTTTCATAAACCTGTCAAGACAAACGTTGAGTCTTTTTGTGAGTGTAGAGAGAGTAGATTGACATGAGTAGGAATTAGGTGTTATACTTTATAACCTTAAATGGTTTTCAGCCAGTAGAGAACAGTACAGCAGAGACAAGTGTGGGACATCAGACTCTTTTTTTTTTTACAGTAAATTAAGGTACTTGTGTTTTGTATTCTGTTACTACATACCAGCACATTATAATTACAGTAAATAAATACATTAATTTCAATTAATTAGTCATATTACACTCTGCATTTGTATGTAATGTTGCTGCATGCAGAAGCCAGGCCTGCAAGGAACAGGTGCACATCGAAAAGAAGAGCTCATCCAAGAGAAAAGGACCTTTGAAAACACGGCCTAGCACCTACTTATTTGTCTGAGCTGCTGACACCCTACATTCCAGCTCGGTCCCTGCAGTCCATGCATGCTCGACTATTATCAATCCCTGTGGTGCGGAAGAAGTCTGCTGGCCACAGGGCTTTTGCCTTCCGCGCACCCACACTATGGAACAATCTTCCCCTTAATGTTAGGCAGGCAGGCTCTATAGGGATCTTTAAATCCAGATTAAAAGCATTTTTGTTTTCATTGCATTATGTTAGGCTCTGAAATGCATTGGTCTTTTGTTAATAATTTTGTCTTTTGTCTTAGGCTCCTATTTCTATTATTATTCTTTTTATTTTATTTTTTCTACCTATACTTGTTCTAGTATTAAGCTTGTTTAAATTACATGACCTACCTTTTGATTATTTCCCCATCATTTTTAATATCCTTATCATTTTCTTTTATTATCTTTTAAAGTTAATTCATTATTTTATTTTATTTTATTTTATTTTTACAGTGTTTTGAGACCATGTTGTATGGTGATACTGCACTTTAAACAATAAATTATTATTATTATTATTGATAAAAGGCCTAATAATGATTGTGAAAAAGGGGGGTGGGGGCCACAAAACAAAAGTCAGCTTACAGTAGCCTAATAAGGCCATTTTTGGCCTACACTTGTAGGCCTGTGGTCTCTGTTCTCGTGTAGAAATCAAGGCATGCCAGCCTCTCGGTTCGAAACAATTAGGCCCTATTGCTGTTGTTGTTGTTGTTGTTATTGGTAGGCTATTTAAAAATATTAATGATTGCGTATGATTGTGTAATAAAGCAATCATAAACAGCCTAGGTACCGAGGGTATAACAACAACAACAACAACAGCAACAACAATAATAATGATGATAATAACAATATATTTGATTATGTTTTTTTTCTGAGCACAAGGTCACTGAGGATGCAGTAGCCACAGCTCTCCATGCTGCATTGTACCATCTGGAGCAGCAGGGGAGTTATGCTCGTCTCCTTTTCATCGACTTCAGCTCTGCCTTTAATACCATCCACCCTAGCAGACTGGTGGACAAACTATCAAGCATTGGCATACCACACTCCACCTGCCTTTGGATTAAAGACTTTTTAACAGGCCGCACCCAGCGAGTGCGCATAGGTCATAACACCTCCATGGACCTCAACCTCAGCACTGGCTCGCCGCAGGGATGTGTGTTAAGTCCTCTGCTGTACACACTGTACACCCACGACTGCTCCCCAGTCTACACTAATAACACCATAGTGAAATTTGCTGATGACACCACAGTAGTTGGACTTATTTCAAATGGGGATGAGTCTGCCTACAGAGATGAAGTAGAGCGCTTGGTGGGGTGGTGCAGAGAGAACAACTTGCTCCTGAACACAGCCAAGACCAAGGAGCTGGTGGTGGACTTCAGGAGGAAGAGGACTGCCATCCAGCCACTTATGATTAAGGGGGTGTGTGTAGAGAGGGTGTCAGACTTCCGTTTCCTGGGAGTTCACATCAGCGAGGACCTGACCTGGGGTGTCAACACCACTGGGCTTGTGAAGAAGGCACAGCAAAGACTTTATTTCCTAAGAATACTTAGGAAAAACAACATCTGTCAGAAGCTGCTTGTGTCCTTCTACCGCTGCTCAGTGGAGAGCATATTGACATATTGTCTTTGTGTGTGGTTCCCAGGCTGCACTGTGGCACAGAGGAAAGAGCTCCAGGGGGTCATAAAGGCTGCAGAGAACATTATTGGCTGCCCTCTTCCATCTTTGGAGGGCCTACACAGCACCCGCTGCCTAAAATGAGAGACACATTCCACCCAGGTCACAGTCTTTTTGAATTGCTGCCATCGGGCAGGAGATTCAGGTCCATTAAGACAAGGACAAACAGACTGAAAAACAGTTTCTATGCAGCGGCCATCACAGAACTGAATTTTGCATCAAAAGCATAGTTTTTATATACATATCATTCTTTTTATTCCATTTTTTTTTATTTAATTTTAATCTTATTCTTTATTTATTTTTGCTTCAACAAGGAATGCACAATTTCGTTGTGCTTGTCACAATGACAAATAAAAGATATTGTATATTGTATTGTATGTTTGAGCCAAAAAAGAAGATTTTTTATTTTATTTTAAATTTAAAATGATTTAAATATTTTAATAAATATTCTATTCATTCAATCAATGCATTTTAATGCATTTAATTATTTTGGGATGGTAAATAAATTATAATTAAATAATAAATAGAATAGAATAGAATAAATAGAATATAGCCTATTGACACAGTTGCCAAAACAACTACAAATGGTGTTGTTATTTTTCAAAAAAAGTCCACAGACTTGGCTTTCCAAAACTGGAGTGACATCACAAACACTCGAAATTCTAAATTCTAAATTGCCATGGAAATTATTCTCCAAACAAAGAGTAGTTCATCTTTTTGATGGAATTGAACAGCCACACTTCTTGTTTCTCCTCACAAAAAACACTATTCTTGACATTTACGGCTCAAATTCTTCAGCAAATATGAGACAGGTATGCCACAATATATTACTCTCACATATTTATGTAATTTTACATTTAAAAAATCATTTTATATAATTTTAAATTTTTATTGTTGAAGGATTTCCTAATATCAATTTCTCCTTCAGGGTTCTCTGAATGGCCACTACAGCCTTCGAAGAAACATTGTCCCTGCCAAACACCTTCAGGATTACCATGTAGGAGGAGTGAGCTTGGCTAAGAGGAAGTGT
>NC_085869.1:43672894-43677894 GCF_034702125.1 Engraulis encrasicolus
CCTAATGTGTCTACAGAATACACAGTAAAACATGCTGTGTTAATTCAACAATTTAGAGGGCATTTTGGGACCCAATATAAGACACGTTTGTTGAAGATACTATATCGACTCTCTAAGTGTTATTTTACCGCGTCTGTGATGCGTGATGCATTTTATGCACACTTGACCCTGATAATATGAAAGGTGAAAGAAAAGAGGATAAGAAAAAAAGGACAGAAGATAAAGATGTCCAATTCCTTACAACTTCCTATAGCACGACCAGAATTAATGAGAATCTTCTCAGGCGTGTCCGTCTTCGTAGCCCCTTAATGCGCGCCGTACCTCCAGTGGCACGCTGTAATAGCCATTGAAATGTAACCACCATAGCACTACAATACTATGACACAACACAGGCCTTTTAGTAATGCATCACGACTTGGTCATTACCATACTGGTAACAACAAATGTATAAAGCCGCATCTTAAGGGGTTAAAGGGACACTGTGTGAGATTTCTTGTTGTTTATTTCCAGAATCCATGCTACCCATTCACTAATGTTACATTTTCATGAATATTTACCACCACCATCAAATTCAAAGTGTTCATTTTGACTGGAAAAATTGCACTTTTCATACATGAAAAGGGGGATCTTCTCCATGGTCCGCCATTTTGAATTTCCAAAAATAGCCATTTTTTTGCTGCAAAAATGACTGTACTTGGACCATACTAGAAAATATGTGTTTATTACTTAGTAAACTTCCATGTAAAGATCCAATTTGGCAATAGGCATCCCAGTTTCAATGACCAGCATAGTTGCAGTACCTTTTTTGACCATTTCCTGCACAGTGTCCCTTTAAGGTGAAGGCTACGGAAGCTTGGGTTGGATTAAGGTGAGGAATCAGTCAACCGCAAGCTATACACACAACATTTGCACACTGCATTTTTAACAAAAACAGCGTCCATCAGGGTGCAAATGAGGTGTGGTCCTTAACACAGACCTACAGGTGTGTGTTTTTCTGAAAGCAAATATGTAGCTCAGTTCATAAGACGATGAGAAGGCCATGAGAGAAATAAACATTCAAATCTTAGGCGAACAAAAAAAAAACAGTAAATGGACACTTTTATATGGGTAAACACTCTTACACATTCCAGGTTCATTGTGTGCCCATATGCTGCACTACATGAAATGTGTATGTTTACCGTGCTTATATCTGAGGAAAGCGAGGAATGGGCCACTTATACCATGTGCCATATTCATAAGAATTGTATTGTCTGTAACTTAATCTTATTACACGTACAGTAAAGGGGCACTATGTAGGATGGTGGCCAGAGTAGGCCTATTGTAACTTTGCTGTTCATTGAAACTATGATGCCTTTTGCCAAATTGAATCTTTTCATAAACATTTACTAAATAATAAACTAACACTAGTATGACCAAAGTACAGTAAGTTTTGCCAAATGTCTATTTCTGGAAATTCAAAATGGCTGACATAGAGAAGACCCCCCCCCCCCTTTTCATGTATGAAAAGTGCAATTTTACCAGTCATAATGAATACTTAGAATTTGATGGTGATGGTAAGTATTTGTTAAAAAGGTAACATTAGTGAATGGGCAGCGTGAATTCCGGAAATAAACTACTAAAAATATTACACCATGCACCTTTAAGATCTTTTTTGTATGGGTGACTTCGCTAGAGAGGTGTTCTGGGGACAGTGATCATGCAGAGAGTACACATGCACCTGGGTTTAAGTTGTGGCTTGGAGAGCGCAGCGGGGGGATCTTGGCTTAATGCTGCATGAGCTGTGTGTAACTTTAGCAGACAGACACATGCAGACACATACACACATACGCACACACACACACACACACACACACACACACACACACACACACATGCGCGTGCACACACACACATGCGCTTGCACACACACACACACACACACACACACACACACACACACACACACACACACACACACACACACACACACACACACACACACACACACACACACACACACACACACACACACACACCCACAGTTACGAGAGATTACAACATCTTATCCAAAAAAGGAAATGGCTTAACATACATAGCATATACAACTGGCCAACCTTTAAGACAATTAAGACAAAGTGTTAATTTTGGTAGGATCATGTCCACAGCGGACAGCTTGATGGTATGGGGCTGATGACACATCTGCCAATGCTCCAGAAACTTTGCTTCGCTGCAAAGAAAAGAAAAGAAAAGAAAGGAAAATAAAATAAAATAAAATAAAATAAAATAAAATAAAATAAAATAAAATAAAATAAAAAGTGTTAGATCATCTTTGAGTGCCAATTGAAAAGTCCATGAATGTGAAGCATGCTCCCCTCCACAAATCCATTGTATGTACAGTATATCAGGTGCCAGTTAAAGTAATGTCCATTTAATTGTAATGCTTCTGAGTAATAATTTCATAATGCATGGGCTGGGGTTAACCCAGCGTCGCCACTGGCATTCCTCTGCCACTATAGTCACCTGAAGACAGTCTTTTTGCAGTCTCTGGATCAGACACACAACACAACACAACACAACAAAGAAGATCTTGCCCATGCATATGCAATAAACAATTGTAGGGTTATTTCAACACTTACAGAATTGATTTAAATGATCGTCTAGAGCAGTGTTTCCCAATCAGGGGTACGTGTACCCCTAGGGGTAAGCGAGCACACCTCAGGGGGTACTTGGAAAAATGTAATAATAACAAATATATGGAGTGTAGTCACATTGGTAGCCTATAATCTAGAGCAGGGGTGTCACACTCAAAAGCACAGGGGGCCAAAAACTAAATTTTGGACTAAGTTGCAGGCCGAACTCAATATTAAAAAATGACTGAAATTGTGCGTGCGCGCACATGCTTACAATACTCAATCTCAAACACTCAATCCCAGCAGATATTGCAGTTCAAATGTGGCTGCACAGTCTGCTGTTAATGAGTGGAAGACATCACTCATGCACTTGAATGAGCATATCACGCCCAAAATGTCATGTTCAAGTCATATTACAATAGCATACATTAATGTGTAGGGGGGCCAACTGTAATACACAGTTGAAATGATCTCACGGGCCAAATACAAATGACTCCGCGGGCCAAATTTGGCCACCGGGCCTGAGTTTGACATCCCTGCTCTAAAGGAACAGATATAGAGCATGAGTGAGAGGGGTAGTCATCATATGAAAAATTGCTTAGGGGTATGCAGGATAAAAAAGGTTGGTGTTGAATTAACACACTGTGTGTCACAAGCGTCTTGCTCAGCCGTGAGAGCAGTAGGGGTCCTGCAATGACTTGCCCCCCCCAGTCGACGCCATCCTCAGATACCCTGCTCCTTTCACGGCATCCCCGCCCCGACAAAAAAACTTACAATAACTGATAAAAACACTAATACTAATGCTATTATTACAACAATAGGGTAATAGTGTAGTCATAAAACGATTTCTAACAACTATTTTTACAGGTTGATAGCTATTTTCGCAACGTCATTTAGGGGCGGGGTTTCACTATGGGGGCAGGGTTTCACGATGGTGCTGCCCCCTCTAGGGGGTGCCGCCCCGGGTCATAATTTCCTGATCGCCATGTCCCTACGGCCGCCCCTGCCATGAGAGAGTGAGTTGCGTGGGTGTATACCTCCAGGTGACGGCTGGTATTTGTGGAAAGTGCCGGGGCTTCCCTTGGAGATTAGGACTATACCTGGACATGTGGGATCTGGAAGAGGCTCACGAGAGGCTATTTCCAGCCTCCTGAGACATGCGGCCGGGCCGGCCAAGGAGCTTGAGAGGGAGATCTGCCGTCCACATGAGTCATGTACTGTACTGTACTGTACTGTCTGCCCTTATCGCTCTCCCTCCCTTACTTTTGTACGCACTTTTGGCAATGACCTCTAACCACACGCTCACACACTTGCGTGCAACACATGCACGCACAGACACACACACGCACGCGTGCACACACGCACACACACACACACACACACACACACACACACACACACACACACACACACACACACACACACACACACACACACACACACACACACACACACACACACACACACACACACGCATGCGTGCACTGCTGAGTGAGATCTGCCACGGTCACGTCCTCAGTTATTACTTACCGTAGTTATTACATAAACAGTACACACACACATGCATACAATAAATGCATGTAGACACACATTATTTTGTTCTCTGCAAATTCAACTCTCTCTCTCTCTCTGTGTTCTGTCTCTTTTTCCGTCTGCATTTTCCAAATTCACTCACAAGCACACAACTTTCCCTGCGTGTGTCTCTCTCTCTCTCTCTCTCTCTCTCACACACACACACACACACACACGCACACACACGCACACACACACACGCGCACACACACACACACTCTTAGCCTAATACACGATTGTGCAGATATGCACACAGCCCAGCCCAGCCCCACCTCAGCCTCAGCACCAGGAGCTCACACACATAAAAACACACACACACACACACGCACACACACACACACAGCAGGAGCTGAACTCAGGAGGGGTGTTGGCGTCAGCGGTGGGCTTACACGTCGCGGCTGCAGAGGCAGCTGAAATGAATACGGCTGTGCTGACGTCACTCCTCTGTGGCCCTGCGTGCGTACGCGACGTACGTACACCGATGGGTGAGGGATGGCGCAATTGCAAGTGTAAGTGCGTGTGTGTGTGTGTGTGTGTGTGTGTGTGTGTGTGTGTGTGTGTGTGTGTGTGTGTGTGTGTGTGTGTGTGTGTGTGTGTGTGTGTGTGTGTGTGTGTGTGTGTGTGTGTGTGTGTGTGTGACCAGACGGCTATAAGAAGAAAGACAGGAGGGGAGGGATGGAGAGATGGAGGAGAGGAAATGGGAGAGAAAGAGAAAGAGATGGGTAGAGGAAAAGAGAAAGCTGTGGAAGAGAGGAGAGATAGAGAGAGAGAGAGGGAAAGAGAGGTGGGGAGTGGAGATAATAGGGAAAAAAGAAGGAG
>NC_085869.1:43685394-43757894 GCF_034702125.1 Engraulis encrasicolus
AAACCATCCATCCCCTAAGCCTATAACCCTGCGGTTGTTTTCTTTCCACCTTCTTACGTTGTGCACAGATCACCCAGCACCTGCACGGAGGCAGTTGAGTGCGTACTGTACATATTAGAGATGCACCGGATCCTGATTTTTTGGATCCTGCCGGATACCGGATCCACTGCTTAAGATCCTGCCGGATCCGGAACCGGATACCGGATCCTACGAAAGGGTTGAAACACATAGCCAGCTCGCACACGTGGGCCCTTTTTTATTACGTTGGCGCAAACTATTTTTAAGACTCAATGGCTTACTGCCACACTGCCTTCAACGGCCGCTTCCAAAGGGCTTTCACTCCATGCAGCGATTGGGGTTGTGAAAGACTGACTGAAAAGCCTAGGCTACGTAAAAAGTAGAGATGCCCCAGATCCTGACTTTTAGGTAATTGCCGGATACCGGATCCACTGCTTAAGATCCTGCCGGATCCGGATAGTTTGAAAAACCCTATTATCCTGCCGGATCCGGAACCGGATCTTGGATCCTGTACATCTCTAGTACATATACATGCATGAGTAAATCTGTGAAAACAGTATACTGTATGTTGATATATGTGGGTATGTGTAAATGTGTTCTACTATACAATATGGTTGACAGCTTAATGCTCAAGCAATCAATAACGTTTACTCTACTTCTTTCCACTTCTCTCTTATCTTTTTTCCGAGGAGGTAGAGATTCTGAGAGTTCTAATCTCCGCACTGCACATCAACTCCACACTGAGACAGTTGATAGGAAACAGACCCCCAACACACACCTTTAACACACACACACGCACGCACGCACGCACACACACACACACACACACGCACACACGCCCACACACACACACGCACACACACACACACATGCACGCCACTATAAAAACACACCCACACTTACTAACACTTACCGTAATCACTCTCTCAAACTCAAAGGCCCATACATACCATTCACCCACAAAAACGCCTGTGTAAACGCACACACACACACACACACACACACACACACACACACACACACACACACACACACACACACACACACACACACACACACACACACACACACACACACACACATTTCAACAGTGGCCTCATTCAGAATGAAATTAAGCCAGTAGGGTCTACTCAGTACAGCTGCCTGCTGTAGTTCCATGTTTTTGCTGATTTGAAGTGCGTCGGCCATAAAGCTGGCTGGCTTACAGCTTAGGTGAACGCCACAGGAATCAGCTATGAGCAAGCTAGAATTCTAGCAAAAATGTGTGTGTGTGTGTGTGTGTGTGTGTGTGTGTGTGTGTGTGTGTGTGTGTGTGTGTGTGTGTGTGTGTGTGTGTGTGTGTGTGAGTGAGTGAGTGTGTGTTTGTGTGTGTGTGTGTGTGTGTGTGTGTGTGTGTGTGTGTGTGTGTGTGTGTGTGTGTGTGTGTGTGTGTGTGTGTGTGTGTGTGAGAGAGAGAGAGAGTGTATGTGCTTGTGTTTGTGTTTGTGTGTGCGCGTGCATGAGTATGTGTATGTGTGCGTGCGTACGAGTGTGTGTGCGTGTGTGTATGTGTGTGTGTGTGTGTGTGTGTGTGTGTGTGTGTGTGTGTGTGTGTGTGTGTGTGTGTGTGTGTGTGTGTGTGTGTGTGTGTGTGTGTGTGTGTGTGTGTACGTGCGTTTTGTGTGTGCACAGGAATAATAGAGAGTGTGAATTCTCTGAGGGGGGCTCAGGTGGCAGACTGGCTGTGAGTTTGGCTGTTTCATTACATCATTGCCCTGCAGTTACTTAACCGACGACGCTGACGCACTTGGTTGAGGTATGCTGGCAGCAGGCCCCCCTACCCACCACCACCACCACCACCATGCCCCCTGCCGCCCAGCTCTCAAACACTAATCATCATCTCCCCCTCTCTCTCTCTCTCTCCCCTCTCTCTCTCCTCTCTCTTTTATCGGTTTGTTTGTCTTTCTCTGTCTCTCCATCTTTCTCTACATCTCTGTATTTCCTGTCATATCTCCCTTCTCTTTTCTTACTGTTTGTCCTCATTCTGTCTGTCTGTCTGTCTGCCTGTCTGCCTGTCTGTCCGTCCGTCCGTCCGTCCGTCCGTCCGTCCGTCCGTCCGTCCGTCCGTCCGTCTCTCTCTCTCTCTCTCTCTCTCTCTCTCTCTCTCTCTCTCTCTCTCTCTCTCTCTCTCTCTCTCTCTCTCTGACTGACACACTCAGGAAACAATAGACGGTAATGGACCTTGGGTAAAGCATGATATGATATGCTGATGCAGGAACTAGGGCACTGAGTCGACACCCAGCAGCAACTCTTCACAAGTGTCTGGCTAGAACAAATAGCAGCAGCCATGAAAAAAAAGAAAAAGGAGAAAAAGGGGGTGGTGGTGTGGGCGTATACATATGGGACACATGCAAATGGCCTCCAGAAAGTGGCACCACTTCCCCCCCGCTCTAACTCCATTGGGGGAAATAGGCCAAGCTAAGGAACGAATACCTGGGCTGGGTGCACAGTAAAAAAAAATGCAGTGTTACAGTAATTCAACACTTAGAGCGTTGGTTCCTAACCTGGGGTCTGGGCCCCACCTAGGGGTCTGCCAGAGATTGCAGCGGCTGCAAAGAATTTCGTCTGCAGTGAGGTTGTGACCAAAATTACAATTGTGTATATTATCAGGCCAACAGAATCCCAACAACACTTCCAGGATAACCAAAATTGCAAATTGATTTAAAAAAAAAAATTAAAACACGTTTTTACGTCCCAATGTAAAGTCATGAATGTCTCGAGCAAGAGGCATTGTAATGTGTAGTGTGTGTATGCGGGTAGAATTTTGGGTTGGGGAGACATGACTTTTTTCGGACACAAGGGGGGGGGGGGGGGGGCTTTAAGAAAAAAAGGTAAAGAACCACTGACCACAAGTATCACTGTCTGAAGCTAAAGAGTACCAGATACATTCTAGAAGATGCTATATAGACTCTCTTATGCCTATTTTCCACTGCCGGTCTTCTGGAAGGCCTACAGCTTGACAGCGCAACTTGGACGCCACTTTTTGCTTTTCGATTGGGCACCACACTGCTCAATCGAAGAGAAAAAAGTGGCAGCCGAGTCGTGCTGTGTCGAGCCTTAGGTTTACCAGAAAACCGGCTGTGGAAAAGAGGCGTAAGTGTTTAATTAACACTGCCAAATGTAGCCTATTGTGTATGTATTGTGTTAATTGTGTTAAGACAGGATCCCTCATTCCTTCCATTGGCCACATTGGCAAACTTAGGGCTGCTGCCGACAGCGTTGGCCGGACCCGGGAAAAACACCTGAAAGGTGCCCCCTCTCAATAAGGAACCATTTCTGTGACCCACCCCCTCCTCCTCCCCCCTCCCATGGGCCCAGGACAACTGATCCCTTTGCCCCCCCTCCTGATAGCTTCCCTGGGCAGAGTGGTCTGCATTATTAGGCTGCTGTGGCTGATGCCGGTGCTTAAGAGCATGCCACATATGGGAGCAATATGCCCTCAGGCATACTGTACTGTTGGGTAACCATCCGACCTGAAGTTCCAGAAATGCTTTGCCTACACCCACTTTCATTGAGAAGGCACGCTACATTGCCACAAGCACACAACAATTTGTACAGTGCAAACATTCTTGGTGAGGTCTTTTTGAGAGCTGCTTTTTACTTTTTTTTCACCTTCTCAAATGAATGAGATTACATTGTTGGGAATCTAACATCGGAATGCTGTTCAGCTTGGATGTGACATTAGTGAAAGGATCTGGCCTCACTTTTGGAATTTGCACAAATATGGAAGTGGATTTGTGTAGGGCCTGTTTTGAATATTTGGCTGAAATGCGTAAGAGGTATTGTGTTTCATGACACTATGAAATGTGTGAGATGCAGCCATCTGTGAAGAATCTGTCTGCTCAAATGATGTGGCTTCATAGTAATTGTGTTGAATAATAAATGCCACATTCTTTCTAGTTGGATGATCAGTTTCCTAATAGCCTACTGTAAATGTCTTTTCTTATGCTGACCCTCCTTTTGAAGAGCCGTGGCTCTCTGAATAGTATCGCAACAGCGACCTCTAGAGGTATTTTGGGAATATTACATGTGGCACTCGGTTCTTCTGTTTTATCATCTCTTTCGTGCTTATTTCAACATTCAAAAAGATGAGAACCTTGTTTCGCTCAAAAATAATATGTATATAATAGTATAATCATATGTATTACAGTATAATAACCATTACCTTCACAAAATGCAAAGATGTGTACACTAGAAGTGGGCTCTGTGTGTGTGTGTGTGTGTGTGTGTGTGTGTGTGTGTGTGTGTGTGTGTGTGTGTGTGTGTGTGTGTGTGTGTGTGTGTGTGTGTGTGTGTGTGTGTGTGCAGGGCCACTGACAGCTTTGACTGAGCCCGGGACAAAGTCATCTGAAAGGGCCCCCTCACCTACATGCAATGAGATAAGGGGCTAATTGGGTCCCCCTTGCCCTGGGCCCGGGACCCGGGACAAGTGACTCCTTTGTCCCCCCCTATTGGCTTCCCTGTGCGTGCGTGTGTGTGCGTGCGTGTGTGTGTGTGTGTGTGTGTGTGTGTGTGTGTGTGTGTGTGTGTGTGTGTGTGTGTGTGTGTGTGTGTGTGTGCGTGCGTGTGTGTGTGCGTGTGTGTGTGCGTGCGTGTGTGTGTGTGTGTGTGCATGTGTGTGTGCGTGTGTGCGTGTGCATGTGTGTGTGTGTGTGTGTGTGTGTGTGTGTGTGTGTGTGTGTGTGTGTGTGTGTGTGTTTGTGTGATCAATAAGATCACTGATGACCTAAGGACAGAAACTCTTTGCCTTATGACAGCATCTCCTTCTATAGTTTATAGTTTCCATAATATGTGAGCTCACTCTACAGGGATAATGAAATGTATGACGCTGTCACAAATCGGCCCGAAGCATTGGATAGGCCTAGTGTATCTTGTTTGAGACTGAGTGGTCTGATTTTGGATAATAATGCATCGTAAGGCCATTCCGGAGGATACTCATTGACAAATAAAAAGAAATAACAAACAATGTGGAAATAGGGTACATTTTTTGGTAAAATATATTTATTTTAAATAATATTTCAATGCGTTATTGTATATCTTGGAAAATGAATCTGATCAATGAAATACAAATATATCAATAATTTATTCAAAAAATAAATGTAATATATCAATAGCAGCCTAATTGATCCTGATAATTTAATTTAAGAATTCATGATAACTTTTTTTTTTTTTTAAATAGGTCTCATGCAAAAGTCATGAATGTCTTGTGATATGATGATGGATAGCCTAAAATGTCATCATGATTTTGCACTAAAAAAAATCAACGAATGAAATTAATGAATTCATCGCCTCGCCCTCTTTCTCTTTGGCTTCTCAGGCATGGGCTCCTGACTAATGTCCACATCAATGAGAGGTGCATGACGCTTCAGGTTGGGACTGCAGTAGGCCTCAGATATCCAGACCCTGCCATCAGCGTCCTCAGTCTCCACAAATGACGGGCAGTTGAATGTCTCCCACATCCGCTGTTTGATGACTCGTCCCATCTCAAGACCGTAAGGCCGAGGGTTGCCGGACTTAGTGGTCAACTTGGGATCCACCACAGAATGGTAAATCCTCTTGAAGTGCTCCACACTGTAGCCATGGATCTGCAGAGGCTCCTCCTGGGCCAGTGGCCCATTGCTGCAGCTGGGCTTTGGGGTTAAGGTCTGTGGCGGAGCTGGTGCTGGTGTTGGTTGATGAAGGTCAGGGAGCACAGCAGCATTCTTAATGTAACGCTCGTCCAGAGGCTCCTTCATCTGCCGGAGTCTGCTTTGTAGAGCAGCTTCTCTCCTCTTCCTCTCAGCTGCCTACATGCACAATACAGCTACTTAATGACTTAAGCCTTCATCACTAACTTACTGTACATCACATTCATATAAGAAGACTCATTACAATCATATGAAAGCATAATTATACCTCAGCTTTGTAAGAAGAATCATTCAGATGAGGAAAGAACATGTCCTCTTTCTCCCTAGGAGATGGTGACCACTCAAAGGGGATGTCTATGTCCTGAGGGTTGAATTTCTTTCCATCATTTAGGCGTCTTTTTCGCTCGATGAAGCCATGGCAAGGTGTCTGGGGCAGTCCCAAAATCTCATTGAGGCTGTAAGGCAGTCCTGCAAAGGTTGACTTAGAGCAGAAGAGAGCAGGCTTTGGGACATACATGACCTTGAAGTCCTGCTTCTGCACTTTACTGGGCATGATGTGGCGGGGGTTGGCCTGCTTCTTTCTGCGACCTTTGCTCTCACAGTTGGTTTCGTGACTGCTGCTGGCACCTGGCTGGGTATTGTAAGGTCCTGAGCTGGAGATGTTCTGGTACCCTGTCTGTGGGACAGGCAGGACCTTGATGTCCTGGGCCTGCACTTTACCGGGCACAATACGGCAAGGGTTGGCCTGCTTCTTTCTGCGACCTTTGCCCTCGGAGCTGTCTCCATTGCCACTGATGGTGCTTGAGGGCACATGGTCACTGATGGCAGGCGCCTTGCAGTAGGTGTGGACCTGATGTTGCCCCTGGGGGTCCCACCTCTCCTGAACGAATGGAGTTCCATGGGAGGTGGGCCCAGTCCGTTGGACTGTGTCCTGCTGGTACACAGCTTGTCCAAGACCAAGTAAGATGTTGGCAATCTCAAGTGTCTCAGGAGCTTTGGATTCCCCGTATCCTGTATCAGCACCCTGAAATCCATCTTGGGTGGAGGGGGAAATAAGGTCTGAGATGTATCCACAGTGACCACCATGATGTTCATCTTGGTGGGCCTCCTGAGGTCGAGGGATCCTTATGCGGAGAATCAACCTACCACCACTGTGGTCAACCGTGGAGACAGGTAGTTGGAGAGGAGCCTGAGAAGAACTGTCCCCGGATGGACGACCATTGGTCCTGGCACGGGTACACTTCCTCTTAGCCAAGCTCACTCCTTCTACATGGTAATCCTGAAGGTGTTTGGCAGGGACAATGTTTCTTCGAAGGCTGTAGTGGCCATTCAGAGAACCCTGAAGGAGAAATTGATATATGGAAATCCTTCAAAAATAAAATTCTAAAATTATATTAAATGTAATCTTATGCAAAATTACATACAAATGTGAAAGCAATATATTGTGGCATACCTGTCTCATATTTGCTGAAGAATTTGAGCAGTAAATGTCAAAAATAGTATTTCTTTGGGAGGAGAAACAAGAGGTGTGGCTGTTCAATTCCATCAAAAAGATGAACTACTCTTTGTTTGGAGAAGGATTTCCATGGCAATTTAGAATGTACAGTGTTTGTGATGTCACTACATTTTTAGAAAGTCAAGTCTGTGGATTTTTCAAAAAATAACAACTCCTGCATTTTAGTTATTTTGGCATTGTATATAGATAATTTTGGGTGGGTAAATAGGTTAGGCTATAGAAAGAGATAACATGAAGAGTTCAGATGCAAAACCCCCTAAATGCCTTTTCAGGAAATAATCTTAATTCATTTTTATTTAATACAAAGCTATCAAAATTGCATTTTTTTTTAATTGTAGGCTATTTATGTAATATAACAATTTATATGTATTATCAAGAACATGAATGTAAACCAAACCAACAACGGGGTTCTCTAAAAATGTAGAAGTGCAGGTCTTCAGAAATGGAGTTAGGGGGTTTTGCATCTGAACTCTTCACATATTGATTGAATATTATTTAAATAAAAATGAGACATTTTTTGGCCCAAACGTTGGGGGGTTCTGCATAGGCCTAATGTAACGAAATGTAGGCCTAAGGAATATTTTTTTTTATAGTTTATTTTATTAATCAATATTATTGTTGTTGTTGTTGTTGTTGTTGTTGCTGTTGTTGTTGTTAAAAGGTCCTTTTTTCTTGACACATCCATGATCCTGTTCCTCGCAGTCCTGGCTTCTGCGGGCAATATTTAACATTAGGGCCTAGTTCTTGCATCAGTTAAATTTAGCTTTCAGAGTTGCCTAGAACTAGTCTAGATTATTATCTGGCCACGAACAGTTCATTCTCGCACCTGGCTGGCATGGTTTATGCCAGTGCGTATTTCGTAGCCCATCTCTCCGCCCTGTACACGCCCCATACTTCTACGCGCTAGCTAGCTACTCCCCCCCGCACTGTCTGCGCGGCATCTGCTGTTGAACAGGACCTCGGTAAGTCGGCTAGTAGTGATAAAGATAGCCTTAATTTACCAATGTCTCATGGAGAGCCATCAGTAAAAGTTACATGTAGTAACCCACTTGATGGCGCAAATAATGATAATAAAGCTGTTGTAAGATACTGCGCCACTGCTCGAGGTAACGTTAGCCAAAGACGCTGGGCGTGATGGCTAGTTAGCCATGTTGGCTAATGTTGCTAGCTATTGCTTTTTGAAGGCATTGAAGACTATTGGTTTTGATTAAGATGGAATTAGCAAGTGAGTCAGTTGGCGGGATAGTTACTTTTATTAAGGCAAATCACTGATATCCATTGTTAACCAGCTGCTTGTAATTGCCATGGGGTGTTTTCGCCGTGCTGCTAACTGTTACTAGCAGGCTAGGTGCTGTCAGCAGGGCTTGGCGCAGGTTCCTTTTCCCTTTGTTATATAAGTTTTGTCATATTGTGGCTTACTTGTAATCAAGATTGCCTAAAGGACCTAACGGTATGTGTAATTTCAACTCGGCAGCTTTCTTGATCCACCTGCTCTATCACTTATGCCGCTGACATGACAAGACATCTTGTATTGTTTGTGATTACAAGGAGCTACCAGCCGGTGGCATTAGCCTCCGTTACCATAGACACAGGTTGACGCGGAAGACCGAAGACTATTTACTGATCTTTTGTTTCACTCCTTTTATTTGCAGACTTGTGTAACAGAATGGCGTCTCAGTCAATGGACATAGTGGCGAAGGCGCTGGAGCACCAAGTGCTCCAGTCGGCGCGGATGGTGGAAGAACAGCTGGATGCAGAGTTGGGCAAACTGGACAGGATGGACGAGGACGAACTGGAGCGGTTGAAGGAGAGGAGAATGGACGCCCTCAAGAAGGCCCAAAAACAGAAGCAGGTGCGTTGTCATGTGTGTCACTTAATTCCTCTAATGGAAAGACAGTCTGACAATACTGCCCCTTCGTTTAGGCTGTGGACTGTTTCCTCTTCTGTGTGTCTGGCCGATGCGTTCTGGGTTTCTCATTCTCAAGTGTGTCTTAATATTCCTCAGGAGTGGCTGTCTAAAGGACACGGGGAATACAGAGAGATACCAAGTGAGAAGGACTTCTTTCCCGAAGTGAAGGATAGCAAGAATGTGGTCTGCCATTTCTACAGGGATTCTACTTTCAGGTTGGTAGCACACTCTTTGACTCAATCTAACTGGTATGGTGGTCGATTATTCGGGCTGAATTCACAACCACATGGTCAATGATGAGGCACTTGTTACTGTTGCTGTGTGTATTGAAGAACAGGAAATAGTCTCCCTCCTTGCCATCTGGGTGTAGGAAGGGATAGTATACATACAATAGAGGTGAGCCATCTCGCACTCAGAACACCCACACAACACTACCCAGCCTTGAGTGTTGTCATTGTTGGTGAGGGTTATTATTATTTTTTTTACAGATGTTTGGTGGGATTGGAATAACCATTGTCTGGGTACCAGTCAAATATTCTAGTTTACTCTTTTTCTCAAAGGGGGCGGTACAGCCCAGGGGGTGTTTGGGAGCCCTGGGGAAACAGGTGAGAGGGGGGCGTGCTTAGTTGTCATTGGAGGCATTAGTCCATTTACATTTTTTAATAGTAAGGGGGGCGATGGCAGGCTTATGGTGAGGTCAAGTGAGTGTCGGGAAGCTTAAGATGAAGTCCAGGGGGCGTTTCTGCAAAAAAGGTTGTGAACCACTGCTCTAGTTCATGGGTGGGGTCGGGAACCTATGGCCCGGGGCCATACGGTCTCTGATATCATTTTAGAGTTTTGCAGTTTTGTAAAGCAGTCTTTGAAATTACATTTGCAGCGCAATTAAGTTATATTTCAGGGGACATAGGGAAGGTGGAGTCTGTTGTAAAGGTGGCACCTTCAATACAGGCCTAAAGTGCAAGGGGAAATCCTTGTGTTCATAGAACTTACAGCCCTGGGAGGACTTTTTAAATTTTGAGGTGGTCCCTCAAAATAAAAAGGTTACCCAATACCCACTCCTGCTCTAGTTAGTACAGCACAGATGCCCCCTGTTCTGTGAAAGGATAACTTCTGCCAATTTCAATATGCTGTTGTATTGCTCTCGCTACCCTTGACTTGACGGTGATGCTGCATTTTTCGACTCAGCCCTTTCCAAGATCTGAGCTATTCTAACGGGGGCAGACTTTGTTTACATTGACGTTAAATTCTTCTTAACATATGCCTACTCCAAATATTATCCCAAAAGGTATTGCTGTTTGCTAGTTGTCTGCTGATGTTGCATAACCTTTTGGGTGTTCTTTGGAATAAATAAAGATGTTTTTTTTTAAATGTTAACAAACGCCTTGCCCCCATTACAATGACCAGGGTCTCGGAAAAGGTTGAAGAAAATAAATATTCTCAGGTACTGACAAGTCTAGAGTAGAGTGAGCATTACAACTGTGTGTTGAAATTCGGACATTATCCTTTAAGGTGCTGCTTTGGGCAAGTCAGCAAACTGTACTTGTTTTTAACACGTGGTCTTCTATGACAATACTGAAACAATAATACAATGGAAGTACAGTTGCCTTAAATTAAACATTGTGCCTTTTGTCTTTAAGGAGTAAAATTTTGGACAAACACCTAGGCATTTTGGCCAAGAAGCACCTGGAGACAAAGTTCATCAAGCTGAACGTGGAGAAGGCGCCCTTCCTGACAGAGCGGCTGCGGATTAAGGTCATTCCCACGCTGGCGCTGGTGAAGGACGGCAAGACCAAGGACTACGTGGTGGGCTTCACCGACCTGGGCAACACAGACGAGTTCCCCACAGAGATGCTGGAGTGGAGGCTGGGCTGCTCAGACATCATCAACTACAGGTGAGGGGTAGCCTGGGAAATCCCATGCTGCTTTGCACAATACATGGGTTGCATGTTTGTAAACCGCCCCCCCCCTCCCCTCGAAACTGAGAGATCCTATGGTGATAACCAGGCAAGGGGAGGGGCTGAATAAGTAGACTCCATGTACATGTATATTGACCCCTTTAGAGTTTGTAAACAGATATGACGTAATTTGGCTGCGTGTGCATCGTTGGCGCGGCAGCAGTGTGCATAGCGGGTCCTCACACAGAGCTGCCCTTGAACGCCTGTCTGTAAATGACGCTGGGTGTGTATCCAAAACCACACGCAAATATCGGCCGGCCAATACAGTATATCACGAAAGTGAATACACCCCTCACAGTTTTTGCAGATTTTTGAGTATATCTTTTCATAGGAAAGCATTACAGAAATTTCACTTTGAAACAATGATTAGTGACCTTTTAACAACTTATTTAACCGCTTAAATTTTTTGTTGACTCAGAAAAAAACAAAATACAGCCATTAATGTTTGAACATGTACTCACAAAAGTGAGTACACCTCAGATTAAAATCTGGCAGAGAAGGGGCTGTGTTGGCTCGAATCATCTCGAAATGAAACGAAATGACAAGGGATGAAAAGGGAGGTCATCAGGGGACCGTAATCTGCAAAAACTGGACAATCTGCAAAAACTGTGAGGGGTGTACTCACTTTCGTGATATACTGTATATCGGTCGACCCTTACTGAGAACACATACCTGTATGTCCTTACATGCTTCAGTCTCTGCCTGCACAACAGCAATACATGCTTAGGCTTTAAATTGCTTGCCAAATCTGTTAGGGACAACAGAATTCATTTCTGTGTAGAAACTATAGCCCACTATAAGGTATAAATCTTTCTCAGATATATTAGAAATAGTCAGGGATATAATGCTATGTGCATAATAAGACTATTAGTTGCTGTTGGGTCAAAGACGTCCAAAAAGGAATTGTCATTCAGTGTAACGGATACCTTCTGCTGACTGTAACTGTAAAAAACATGACTCTTTTTATTTATTTATTTTCATTCATGAAAGCCTCGGCTGTCATCCATTCACTTGAAACAATGTAAAAATCTTGGTTTTTTTTTTACAGTTACAGTCAGCAGAAGGTATCCGTTACACTGAAGGACAATTCCTTTTTTGACGTCTTTGACCCTGTTGTCATGGTCAGACTAACAAAATGACATGTCACCCTAAAGCTTTCCTTTGCCCTTAGACAAAATTCCTCTGCCTTAGGTGGTGCCATAGATCTAGTGTCTTATTATCTCTACCTCTTGTTGCGCTGAATTGTTAAAAAAAAATATATGTGTGTGTTAATTCCTTTTCTGTAATCTGAGTAGCAAAGTAGTTTTTCTGTTGCACTTGGTCCTCATCCACTTGTCTCTTGTCCTCTTCAGTGGTAACCTACTGGAACCTCCCACATCGGCGTCAAAGCATGGGTCAAAGATCACAAAGCTGGAGAAGAAGACGATCAGAGGGAAAGGCTACGATTCAGACTCCGATTCTGACGACGACTAAAGGACTCTTACTCGAGGCTCTCGCTCTATCTCAGGGCTTCCTTCATACAGTCCTCAGACTCTTACTCCTGGTGCACATCCATTTTCTCACAACCTCCATATCTCTAATCCAACACCTTTGCCACTGAGCCAAGCAGCTGGCTTTGTTTTCTTTGTTTTCTAAGTCAATCGACTGACTAATTATGTTAACTGTTCTAACATTCAAAATTGAGCACATTGGAAAGGATTAATACACTCTGGCTGATGTTAAAAACAAGCCAAGATTGTGTAAACTTTTAAAATATTTTCAATAAGTTTGCTTGGCTTGTTTCCAACAGCAGCCAGCATGTATTTGTGATTTTCATTGTGCTGAATTTGTCTGCTTTTTTTATTTAATTATTATTAAATGTAAAATGCAATCATTCATTCTAATGACGAGTGAGCTTTGTTACTTTAAAGATACCAGCACTAATGAGTGTCGTATCTTACCAGCCTCAGACCTTAGCATGTGAATCCATATATTTTATGGTGCAATTTTTTAAACTGCCACAGCAGAGATATACATTTTGCAGATCATAATCAACAAATCATTAGTCTCAGAAATTCAAATATTGAGATAGTGGGAGTTTTCTGAAGTGATGGTCACTCTCACTAGATACTCTGGCAATTTTGCCAGTACTTTTTGATACAGACTAATGAAGTGAATAGCCTTTCAGACTTATTTTCACAAATTTTTCCACTTCCGTAATATTCATTGCTTCATTCAATGTTTACTCAAATGAATACAATGTTTAACAGTCTTATGTGCACAAGTCACTATATTTATCCACATTAGCAGCTCTACACGTGGAAAGGATTCATTTGAAAAGAAAGGATGCACAGAGACCTACTTAGAACGAAGGTCACTTTATGAATTAATACCTTAAAAGACCAGTCTTCCATTTTCTGACATTGCTGTGGAGTCCACTGACTGTGGACGGTTTGGTGCTGTTGAGGTTTATATTTATCAAGGTTCATATTTCATTTCATAAGGTTCATATTTATCAAGTGCCAAGGAGGTTTGCAAAGGCCTACAGCATCCCCGACACATCTCTTTCCCTAGTTACAGTCTGTGAATCAATTTCTGTTCTTACTTTATCCCAATAAATAAGGTTCAAAGCTGATCATTTATCCTGTTCTTTTGTAAACACAAGTTTCACATCGCACCAGTGTACCAATAGAATATTACAAAAAACCATTAAGCAACATACAGCAGTTTATTTAACAAATTTCAAATTACAGAGCGTGTGGTGAGTTAATTCGAGTCAATAGCTTTGGGCTCCGCTGGCTTGAGTAGTTTCCGAACTATTAATTCTCCTTTGCTATTAAGGTATGTGTCGGCCATGTCTTCTTCAGCAGGGAGGCCATATGGTAGCTTCAGGGGTTGAATCCTGTGGGAGAATCATAATGGAAAACGCACAGCACTCTCATCAGATCAATGTGTACTTGAAAATACAAACAGCATTCTTTACAACTAATGTGCATATACATACCTTACAAGATGCTTTACTATTTTCAGCCGGTTATTCACAGAGGGTATGTTCTTATGGACAACAGGTGTAAGCCTCTACAAATTCCAAGAAAAAGGTGATATCAGTGGCAATTACTGAGAAGAGTATGAGAAGAGCCTTAGTATGGTCCTGCTGATGTCATAACATACATGATGGAATTCTTATGAAGGCAGAATAACATGTGACTGCATTAACGTGCACAGGATTTTTTTTATTTTTTTTTTTAAACAAAGGCTGTAAAGTAATCACCTTTTCCAACCCCAAGTTTTTGATCATTTCCTTTTCCCAATATGGTCGTCTGGATACCGACTTCACTCTTGTAACAAGATGCAGTTTGTGAGGTTGCTCTGGGTCGCCACCGTACTTCTCGTGGTCCTGAGATCGCTCTTCATACACCTGGTGGGATAAGGTGGCGGTTTACGTACAAGAAAGTGGCCGGCAACAGAGTTAACATCTTAACACCATGTTTGTTTACATGCCATTTACTTGTTTGAAATTACCTCTTGAGGGACACGTGATTTCCTGAAAAGGCATCGAGAAGGGCAGTACCACGGGAGATGGCTGGCTTCTGTCAGGCTCTAAAAGACAATGAAGCACAGATATGTGCAAACTCAATATGATGCACATGACACATGCTAAAATAATGTACTTTCGTTTATACACAAGCACTGACACTGCCAGTGCTGCCCTCAACGATGGTGAAGAGATGTCCGTTGCAACATGCAGCAACACATATAGTATACAAAACGAACAAAAATTAAGTTACCTTTATAGCAGCAGCTGAAGTTCTCTGGAAGGCACAATATAATCCAGACATCGCGTATTTGCTGGCTAAAGCAAAGACAACCCCAAGGTTACAGCTGTATCGCGATCTGTCAAAATCCACCGAAACACGAACCGTCTTCACTCAACATACAGAAACCACATGCACGCAGCACGTTATAACTAGACTCATTTAGCTATTGTCATACTTATCTCTGGATAAAAAATATTAATTCACTCAATTGCTATCATGTTCATGCAGAGACAGACGGTTCTTGTGAGAAAACATGGGGCGACAGCCGGAAGTACGTCGTTTAAAACTTTCCTGAAATATGAGACGGCAGAATGTATTCCGACTAACGACACCACACTATTAGTTAAAAGTTAGTCATGTTTGTTCAGGGATTGTGCATCAAAAAATTATAAAGTCTTATTTTAATATCAGGGAAATATTTTGTGGTGATATGAGATGCGCCACCGAAGTATCAGAAGGAAAGGATATCACTTGTTATCCAGTGGGAATTATTTTTGTGAAACACCCATCACAACGAGGAAGTGTCGGTTGTTGTTGTGAGTGTGGGCGCAGTGGAAATGTACGGATAGATAATGTTTTAGTTTTTTTAAAAGTAGCAAGCATATTGTCACCGTCGGCTGATGCCTTTCGGAAGTCACATTAATTTTTTGCTGAAAATGAGTTCAGTGACACTGAGTCAAACCGTCTCTGACTGAGTAACTAAGCATAGTTAGTGAAGAAGTGTTGGTGTCGATGGAAATGGATTACAAGGCAACTCTGCAATCAATGTAGGCTAGGCTACAGCATACACACTATAGGTCAAGGAGGAGCAAGCAATCCAAAGAGACTGTTTACGAACTTGTGACAGAATTTAGTAACCCAAAATGTCCCAAAACAACATCCCTGGGATGGAGTCCTCTGCCATCTCTGTCTTGAAAAGAGCCGTGGAGTTGGACCAGAGTTCACGTTTCCAGGAGTCTCTGGTGTGCTACCAGGAGGGAATTCAACTGCTCATTGGTGTGCTGAAAGGTAACACTTCATTCAACCATAATATCAATGAAATGGCAATAACTGTGCACCCCAGCGCATAGAATGTTACATTACAACATGTATGACATCATGTATGTTGTTCTCACAGCGGTGAAAGATGATTCCAAGAAAGGACATTACAGAGAGAAAATCAAAGGTTATATGGACAGAGCGGAGCAAATCAAAGAACATATTAGCAAATCAAAAGAGGGTAAGTAAGGCATTCCCAGGTCATTTGCCAATGTCAATCATATCATATTTTAGCCATACTGTCGCTTAACACAAATATTGTTGTATCTTTAATCTGCCATTAGAGGGGAAATACCATGAACAGATCAAGATTGGGGACAGTGACACTGGTTTCAGTTATGAAGTCCTGTTTAAGCCATACATCACTGAGAGTCTTAAAGAGGTGTGGGTGGAGGACCCCTATATTCGCCATATTCATCAGGTGAGAGAATAAACATTGTTATCAAAAACATTGTTATCAAAAACATTGTGAATAATATATGACCTCATTGAGGTTTACATTTCATTCTGTAGATATTGGTTGAGGTTAAGCTCATGTTCGTTCTTCTCTGACTGTTGGTTTTGTGTCTACAGCTTTACAACTTCCTGCGTTTCTGTGAAATGCTGTTAAAAGCTTCCTGCAAAGTCGAGAAAATCCACCTCCTGACCTCTCAAGATGACGTGAGTCATAAGTGCACTTGCACAGTGGTCCCAAAACCACGAACCTCTTCTTTTAAAATGTGAATTACAGATAACATACATCATATGACACTTCATTTTACTCACCAGCCCTTTGACGGATACTCAAATCAGTTTATCTTCAACATATTTTCCATCCATACCATCCATTCCATCCATATCCATACCATATCTCATTCTATCCTTCTCCACAGACTCTCCTCAATTGGCATTAGTAACACGCCCCTTGACTGGTTCCACTCCTATCTCTCTGGTCGTTCTCAATTTATTCAAATGAAGTCTTTCAAATCTAAGCCCTCCCCTGTCACCTCTGGTGTCCCTCAAGGTTCTGTTCTGGGGCCCCTCCTCTTCATCACCTACCTTCTTCCCCTTGGTAATATCTTCCGCAAATTCAAAATTAATTTCCATTGCTATGCTGATGACACCCAACTCTATTTATCTGGCAAACCCTCTGACACTCTCCCTCCCCCCTCCCTCACCACCTGTCTCTCTGAAATCAAATCCTGGTTCACCTCCAATTTTTTGAAACTCAATTCTAACAAAACTGAAGTCCTACTAGTAGGCACCAAATCCACCTTATCCAAAGCAGATAGTTTTTCCTTCTCAATTGATAACTCTCCTGTCTCCCCCTTCCCTCAAGTTAAGAGTCTGGGCGTCATGCTTGATGGCTCTCTATCCTTCCTCTCCCACATTAACAACATCACACGGTCTGCTTATTTCCACCTACGCAACATTAACCGTCTCCGCCCCTCTCTCACTTCCCATTCTACCTCCATTCTTGTACACAGTCTTGTCACCTCCCGCATTGATTGCTGTAATTCTCTCCTCTTTGGTCTCCCTCAAAAATCTCTCCACAAGCTCCAACTGGTCCAGAACTCAGCTGCCCGCATCATTACTAAAACCCCTTCCTGTCACCATATTACCCCTGCACTGCAACATCTCCACTGGCTCCCTATCAAATATAGAATTCATTTTAAAATACTTCTCCACACCTTCAAGGCTATCCACAATCTTGCTCCCCCTTATCTATCTAATCTTATTCACATTGCTGTTCCCTCCCGCCCCCTCCGTTCCTCTTCCTCCATTCTCCTCTCTGCCCGTCTTAATACCATGGGGAATAGAGCTTTTAGCTGCTCTGCTCCTCAGCTGTGGAATGCCCTTCCCCCTGACATCCGCAATATTGACTCTTTGCCCCTGTTCAAATCCAGGCAAAAAACCCATCTGTTTCAGATAGCCTTTTCTTTATGATTCTTAAACTCTGTTTTATTTTACTTTATTTTATTTCATTTTTTAAAAAATCGTATTCATTTATTTATTTTTATTTAAAATTCTGTTTATGTGTCTTGTTTTGTTTTTGTTTCTCTCTGTACAGTGTCCTTGAGTGTTTTGAAAGGCGCTTTTAAATAAAATGCATTATTATTATTATTATTATTATTATATTTAATATTTTATTTGTACATTATGAATCTTTAGTTCTTGTAACCATTCATTCTGCAGGGAGACGGTTCAGCTCAACAGGTCAGTGCCCTCAGTGAAATTAAGGAGTCTCTTCAGAGCCGAAATGTCGACCTTGACATCCAGTATTCCTCCACTATCCATGACCGAGAGATCAGGTAAAAAAAAGGAAAAAAAGCAAGTTATTAGTATACTTATCTTTCAGACATGTAGAAGTTTTTTTTCCTTTACCTGATGTGTTTCAATGTGTAACTTCAGTTAGAAAAGCATCACCAACTGTGACTTAATACCTTTTCCCATATAAAGGCAGTTCCTGGACATAAACACCAGTATCACCTGGTATAATATGATGTGACCATGTGTATAACTAACTTCCCCAAGTGGCTGTTTGTTACACAATGACAGCAAATTAACCAGGCATCCTGATTTCATACAGAGTTCAAATCCACAAGCAAATCTACCTGTTGTCAGTACAATATTTCATTACATTACATTACATTGCATTTGGCAGACACTTTTTAACCTGAGCAACTCACAATTGAGGACATAATCATGGCCAACATCACTAGCAGATACAAAGTGCACAGGAGATATACAGCCCAAGAAGTGCAGATGCAAAGTAGGGTGTTTTTTTTTTTTTTTTAAAGTAAAGTACACACACATACACACCATGTCAAAGAGTCTAACCTGGCCAATACGTAGAAACAGAAAACATGAGTTAGTTAGAGTGTACTTTATTTTCCACAGGGCGGAATTTGTCTTGGGCTTCAACAATCACTGCATAACATACAGTACTCACTCACATACCCATACAGCATAACACAGAGAACACAAGAAACATACAAAACATAGAACACATAAAACATAAAAACGTAAAAACTGTGCACTCCCTGCGCATGACATGTCTATCTGTCATTAAGCATTCTTATCGCATTGGGGATAAAATAGTTCTTATATTTATACAGTCTGCAGTTCAGTGTCCTGAAACGTCTTCCTGAGGGAAGCAGTGTAAATTCATGATGTAGAATGTGTGTGGGGTCCTTGAGTCTATAATCTTCGATTTTTCGTAGGGGGACTGCATATATCCCTGATCTTTGGAGATATTTGGAATATTTTTGGAATAATGAGATACATCTGGGAATCCTTTACAGATTTGACAATGGATGGATCATAAAGATTGGGAGGGGACTTGACTACTTTAAGAAGCCCAAGGCAAGCTGATTCTTTCTTTTCCTTACATTTAAAATGTCGATCTCCATGGAAAAACAGGGCACTAATATTTCTTCCCATTTATTTTCTTCAGGGTCGATTCTCAGTTGGATATTGTGATTATGACCTGAGAGAATGCCATGAGACAACTGTGGATGTTTTCCACTCAAAGCACACTAAGACAACCTAGTGGCAGATAATTTTCCGGCTGTTGTTTTTAAAAACCTAGCAGAGATATGATAAGTGCCTAGGCCTACTTGGAAAGGTAAATAATGAACTCATGTCATGATTGCTCTCCACAATAACTAATGACCACATGTCACTAGTGATGTCCAATTCCTTGGCCAATGTTCCCAATTTTGCTACTGAAACAGGTGGACCATATAATAATACATATTGTCTTAACACTCATGAACCAAGTAATATGTAATGATAGCGTTCTGATAATGCCAGTTATTTTTTTTATATGTGGGCTACATATGTGTGTCATATCTGGGGATTAAGGTTTTTTAAAATAAACTATTTAATGTTTTAATAATAAAATATTCATGTAACTCTCTTCATGTGTTTTTTCACTTCTTGTAACATTGCCATCTGCTGGTCAATAATAAAACACACTGATACATATTTCTGGCAAAAACCATCATCATGACAAAAAAAAAAAATTGGTCCTTTTCCAACCTGCATTTTTAAATGTAATTGATTTTATGCCAGACTTGTGTTAACTGTTGAAACTATTGGTAACACTTTATTTTGGGGATACATCTTATTGTGCATGAACAAGACATTTGCAGATACATGCCTAACAAATGTTTGATTTTGCTTTGTACATGCCTTACAAGTTACTTATACAGGAACATTGTATGTATTAGTGCTAATAGATGTATCCCTAAAATGGTGTTACCAAACTATTTTTCTTAGTCACTGTTTGTGTTTGTTTGACACACAAATCTACACAACCTTCCTGACTGAAGTGGTGAAAAACATAGAAGGATTAAACAGCAATGTGCACAGTTAAATGGTGCCAGTGCAATACTGTTGCTACATAATGTAATTAGTTTAGTAAGTCAACAAATTAATTGTATTTTTGAGCAACTAAAAGAGTAGATTGACCTGTTGAAGATATTGATAAAATTGGACTAAGGGCATGCAGGGTAACTTTAGCGCAGTCAATCGACTAGTATGCGTATGACAGTCCCTTTGCTATGAAACATCTGCATGCCTCGGAATGAAATATTCTAACTGTTTATCCATAAAATAGGATTTAATCTGTCTGTAATCTTGGTTAATCTCTACTCATTTTCCGCACTTTACTCATTCGACTTTTTTGGTGCTTTCCAATCAGACTCCTCAAAATAGGACTTAAGTCTTTCATCTAGAAATCTGAGGGCATTCATGGCGGAAGGGACATGTTTTTACTATTTTAATAAACAGTAAATATAGAATACTTCGTATAAATCAGTATATATGTTGTGCTCAACAGTTAAGCTCTTCCGGTGCTGTGAAATATGACTGCTCACTCAATCTGCAGTCTAAAGAGATTCTGTGGTCAGTGCAGTCATATTGCTCAGCATTGAAACCGCTTTGATTTGATAGGATGATGGCAATTGGCACTTGTAACCCTGAGAGGTTATGAAGTCACACCTTGTGTCAATGTGTCAGTCGTCATATGTGGGTTAGTGACTTAAAATCGATTAAAAATAAATACTGTGGAGCAGCATGATTGCTGAAGTGAAGGGCAGGATGGTGGTATGAAGTTAGCGTGTCCCAGATGTGGCGAGTGACCTCCAGCAGCAGCAGCAGCAGCAGCAGCACAGGAGCAATATAGAAAAGTGGGATTTACTGGCATCCCTTGATCCCAGCCCAGATCTGTATATCTGGGGCAAAGCGGCACACCGTTCTGTAGGGTGAGAGAGAGAGAGAGAGAGAGAGAGAGAGAGAGAGAGAGAGAGAGAGAGAGAAATATACTATAGAGACTGAGCTTGCTGTTCTAGGTCATCAGAAAACACTAGGGAAAATTAGTCAGAAATAACAGCACTTCATGGAAGGCCTATAGCGACATTCAGAACAATGATCACATTCATCGAGCAGAAACTGTTTTGCTCCTGTTAGATTACTAGCTGTTATTACCAGAGATATTCTCTCTACTCTCTCTGTTATTACTCTATTAATATGATGTGCTGTATCTATAACGGTACTACTCAGATCATCAATGACGGTGGTTCTCAACCTTTTTTGAATAGACACCCTCTGGACCTCATCACAAGCCTACCAACGCCCCCTTAGCCTCATCATAAGCCAGCCAACGTCCCCTTAGTATTATAAAATAAAATAGACGAATGCCCCCCAATGACAACTAAACACCGCCCCTCTCAGCTGTATCCCTCTCAACGCATCCCCAGTGCTCCCCAACACCCCCTTGGGGGGCTGTAGAGCCCCTGTTGAGAAACACTAATCTATGACATTTCTTTTTGGGCTATGACCGACAAAGGAAGACAAATGTGAAAGACGACTTGTCCAAAATAAGACCAGACTTTCATATGAATGGCATAGTCTTTGAATTATAACTATTTTTTTTCCTTTTTGAGATAAGATGTAGGCCTGTCAGTTGCACAGAAAAAAACATGGTTACAATTCTGACATTAACAGTAACAAGACTGAAGAGATTTGTAATACGACCTCTTGCAGAACCACCACATTTCAGTTTAAAAATAAATAAATGAAAGACTGAACTGGGTTCAAAAGCCACTCTGAAATGGTAATGCAGCAGTCCCAGAATGCTCAGCAAGTTGGATATGTCCCTAATTTACACAGTGCATCCCATTGCGTCACAGCAGCTGATGCTTATGTCAGTGGTGGAGGAAGCAGACAGACTGTCTGGTGTGGTGGGTGGGGGCTCGGTTTCTGTTGGCATACAATCTAAACGTCTCTTGGACGTTGTCCCAATGTCATGATAACCACCGAGACATGAAAACGTTACAGTACAGTATTATTTATTTCTTTAATAATTTGACAGAAGTGTTTTACGTGCATTGTTGTCTGATGAGATTCAACAACTGGGACGTAAATGTTCCAGACTCGTAAGGTACACTGACATCATCATAAGAACAGGAATAATAAACATTTTAATGTTTTTCTTGAGGTTGAGAGATAGTGGGCGATAAACTTCTGTGCTGTGGTAATGGGCCGTGGCCGTTATCTTCACACACTCATCATTCATGTGGCACTGTGCGGGACATGCAAAAACCCCAGCCCCCGCATGGCACACGCATGCAAATGGACAGCAATTCATTTTTAACTGGTTTATATAGCCTAGCACACACAGGATTTAACTACCCTCCTTATTGTTTAGTAATAATAACTGACATGAAATAAACGCAAACTGAGGATGAGCATGCTACTTACTACATTGTAAATATAATGTGTAAAATGTAAAAAAAATGCATTTATTAGTCATTTTGTGAAGTGAAGTGAAAGCCCAACTGGGAAACTCCAACTGTCATTGTCATTCTAACGCAGCACTACACAGCACACAAGTGAACACTGCACACAATGAAATTGCATTCATGCCTCACCCGTGCAAGGGGGAAGCCCCCAATAGTGCCCCGAGGGAGCAGTGCAGCGGGACGGTACCATGCTCATGGTACCTCAGTCATGGAGGTGGATGGGGAGAGCACTGGTTAATTACTCCCCCCACCAACCTGGCGGGTCGGGAGGCAAACCGGCAACCTTTGGGCTGACGCCCTAACCGCGTACCCATGACTGCCCTTATTTGTTGGCAATACTTGTTGATTTGTTTGCATTTTTTATATTTTATGTGGACCCGACAGCCCACCCCCTCTTGTTTTATTTGGTTGTTGTCAGGGGTGATTAGCGATAGGTGAAATGTTAATGTTTGTATAATACCACCGTGTGTAATGTCTGTCTCCTTCTCCACTTTTGCTTTTTTTTGCTGTTTCTCTACTCTCATTCCTGGGCCTCAAATCAGTTTAGCATGTCATAAGCAGCTTAAATCTGTGGGCCACTGCGTCCTTGTGTGTGTGTGCGTGTGTTCCTGTGTGTGTGTGTGTGTGTGTGTGTGTGTGTGTGTGTGTGTGTGTGTGTGTGTGTGTGTGTGTGTGTGTGTGTGTGTGTGAGTGAGAGAGAGAGAGAGAGAGAGAGAGAGAGAGAGAGAGAGAGAGAGAGAGAGGGGACAGGAGAGAGAGAGAGAGAGAGAGAGAGAGAGAGAGAGAGAGAGAGAGCAAGAGAGAGCAAGAGGGCGAGGGGGGGGGGACTGTGTGTGAGTGAGTGAGAGAGAGAGAGAGATGGAGGATGGGGGGACGAGAGAGAGAGAGTGTGTGAGAGAGAGAGAAAGGGCGAGAGAGAGAGAGTGTGATTTCCTGATTCCATCTGCCAGCACCAGTCATGGAGCAGTAAGCTTGTCTGTCTGTCTGTACCTCTACCGCTCCCATCAGGCCACGGCATTCTCTGATTCTCTCATTTGCTTACACTTTTCAAACCGTGTTTCCCTCTCTCCCTTCCCACCTCCCACACCACACCCACCCTCCCTCTCTCTCTCTCTCTCTCCCTCATACTCTCTCTCTTTTTCACTCACACGCTCTCTCTTTCTCACTCACAATCGCGCTCTCTCTCTCTCTCTCTCTCTCTCTCTCTCTCTCTCTCTCTCTCTCTCTCACTCTCGCTGCCGTACCTTAGTCTTTGGCCCTATTCCGTGATGAAAACGTGCACTTGAGGCTGCGGGCACAGCTTGTGCTCTTTAAAAAGAACAGCAGTATATACAGTTTAGGACAAAAAAGGACACAAGGGATACCAAAAAATATTTGCCAGCAAAAGGGTAAGTGGGTTTCACTGTTTATACTAAATGGAAAATGGAAAATGGGATTTTCCATCTCAGTCTTTGTTGGATTTGTTTTGTTCAGAAGTTTCATGTCATTTGTGTGTTGCCTTGAATCCTCTATCTTCCATCTGACTGTTCACGACTCCTAAGTGTAAATGTCTATGCGCTGTTTGATGCCTGAGGTTTTGTATGTGCACTAGCTCTTCTTTTCTGCTTATTCCCCAGCTTTGTTCCCTTTTCTTTTTTTTAGTAAATATGCATCGTGTATGATTTATTCGCGTGATGCGGTGTGATTGACGATGGCATCTGAGGCCGCCGTAATGCCTCGGATGGTGTGCAGTGACATTCTCATTAAGCTGCCGCTGTTCAGGGATTAGGACTCTGGGAAAATCTTACAGCTCTGTCAATTCTCTGTCTATCTATCTATCTATCTATCTAACGCAGCATGTTATTAAGGTCCTGGATTATCTCCAGTGTGTTTGTGTGCACAGCTGTATCATTCAAGTCCCTGGACATTGTCAATATACGTAATTGAAGTGGACTTTTGGCATGGTGAATTGGAGTTGAGTCACAGCCACAAACTGATTCTTCTTGTTCTGATTTGAGATAGTGCCTTGAGAGAACTTTAGTGCGTCTCTCTCTCTCTGTTGTCAAAGTCATTGTCAGCTTCATAGTCAAGTGTCATCACGTATAGGCTACTGAGAAATCAAATTTCTCACTGCCCCATGTGCAGTACAGGACAAACACTAGAGTGCACATATAATGTTTTATGTCGGCACTGTTGTGATAGCCATGGCCACAAAAGCCTTGCAGGACTGCGATGAAAATATCTGTTGACGTGTGCGTGCCTCTGCTCTCACTGCTGTTCCCCTCAGTTTACCCAAAAAAGAGAAAAAACAATGACCTAGTAGAAATGAGAGCATTGCTGCTGCTGCTGCTGCTGCTTGCATGCTGATACAGGCCATCTCAACACAACGCAGGTGTAGATGCGTATATCTGTCCATGTGTGCAGATGTGTGTCATAAACGAGACATTTCGACCAGAGAGTAGCAGACTAAAACACTGGACTTGACTTAAGTTTTCTTATTGATCTTCAAGAATGATTTATACAGTATGTTTATTGTGTCCGATTCATCAACAATGACCCAGTAGAATCGAGAGCATTGCAGCTGTTGTTTTGCTTGCTAAAAACAGGCCACCTGAAATCTCAACCCAACCCAGCACGACACGACACAACACAACAGAGCTCAGGTGATGGACTTTGCATAGTACTCATCAGCAATTACTGTGTGTACACGTTCCCACTTATCTTAGCCCAGCCAATGAGCATCACGCCTGGTCGCTATAAAACAGGGACTTGGTACCAGCACGGAGAGGGAGGGAGGGAAGGAAGGTGTGTGCCTCACACAAGACATGGGAAGACAAACTCCCAAGTTAATCTTGCTTATTTGTGAGTAAGCCTAAAATGAATGTCAGAATGCAGATTATGTGTAGATGAGTGTTTTGGTTCATGCATGTGAACAAAAGTAGGCTAAGGTCAAAACAAAGCCAGGCAGATTTGTGCAGTAGAAACACAGAAATGCTGAACCAGAAATTAGTTGTTTCGATTGGTTTGTAGATACTGTATACATTCAAGATGGAATGTATAAGTGTCTCATTTTAAAGTTGTGATGGTGCATAGAACCAATGCTATACAAGAGAATGCACATGTTTAGTAATCAATCTTGCTTGTGGCCTAAAGTCTGGTCATTCATTCTGCAAAAGAATAGCCAGAGGCCTCTGTTGTGCCCTGCAGAACTAGAGTTTGAATTTGTGTGTTGCCATAGTTACCATCAATGCCAATGTCATACAGCTGACAGCAAATGTATTTCAGCCGCATTAGAAATGAAATGCTGGATACTTGGTTTCATGCATGCCAGTGTATTGTTACGATGAACAAGGGTCATGGCTAATGTCTTGCCCATCTTTTAACAGCATTGAGGAAAGTCAGACAAAATGGAGTTCTCCTCAGGGGACCTGGACAGCAGCAATGAAGACCTCACAGGTTTGAAAACATTCATCACCTATAGTACATCTTCACCCTTCCACATGCCTGCACATGAATAAGCCTTTATCACAATAATATGATGTAATTTACATTTATAAGATCATTTCAAGGGGTACAACTTCACTGAACCATCCGAATCTCAACCTGAATCAGAGCTTGACATTGGCACCTGCCAACCAGCCAAATGCTGGTAAAACTTGGCTGTGGCTGGTAAAAATTCCAATCTCACTAGCCACTTTAGAAGCTATCATATTCTTGGGTATGATATCACAGTAACTTAGGCTATATGCTGTTTTGCCCCTTCTGTTATGTGTAAGTTCAAAAAACATCATTCAGATTGTATTTGTCTGATATAGTTTCATTTAACACACTATGGCACTATGTTCATAGCCAGGATTGCCTTGTTTTATCACTTTCTCCTTTTCTGAGCTGAGATATATCATGGAACATTGTTCTCAGAAAATACTGACAACAAAACTGTGGTTACTTAGTTGAAAGGCTGAGTGACTCTGGGAAAACCACTAGCCACTTTGGCCGTTGAACTAAAAAAAGTTAATGTCAAGCCCTGATCTGAATCATGTTACCTGACAACCCAAATAGGCAAGAAGAGACCGAGTAAGTTGACCACCACTCTGAAGACGCGCATCTTCGCCAAGAGCAAGAGTAAGGAGGAGGCGGAGCAGAGGAAGCTGAGCCAGTCTGCCACGGAGCTCCCCCACGGGACACAGGAGGAGCAGGAGCAGAACCTCAGGTGACCTCCATAAGCCCTCCCACCCTGGCAGCTGTCTGGATCAATGTTACATTACATTACATTGCATTACATTACATTACATTTAGCTGACGCTTTAATCCAACACAATTTACAATTACTTACAATTATTTACAGGGTATTGGTTACAGTCCCTGGAGCAATGTGGGGTAAGGGTTAGGGGTCCCCAGCTCAAGGGCACTTCAGCCATGGCTGGAGATGTAGGGAGAGGTATGGGTGGGATTCGAACCTGCAACCCTCTGCCCCTCCCTAACTACCACACCATGGCTGCCCAGTGCCCATACCATTCACTCGCTAGCTACTAATGTGTTATGTAGCGATGTGTTATGCGTCATGTCAAGTCTATGTAGTGGAGGAAGGTGGAGAATGCGCGCACATCAGTGGTACAGGTGCTGGACAAAATAGAGTAACTGAAATAAATGATAGAAGTCCACAACACTGTTAATGCTCCCAGTGATTTATTTGCACCTAGTCTATGTAGTGAACATTGAAGATATTACGTTACATTACACTCAGGAAATTATTTTATCACAACTGAGCCACAGCTATTTTGCTGGCAGCGGTCTAACTCAGTCTGACATGTTCACTCTCACTACATAATGCATTATGCAAGGAAGAACCCTATCCAGTGAACATTACATTACAGACATTACACATAACTCACATGACTTTACTCAAAAGCAGCTGATAGTAATTAAGGTAAAGGGTATTGTTTACAGTCCCTGGAGCAATCTGTGGTTAATCATGGGTGAGGGTGTGGGAGTCAGATTACCCACCTCATTGTAACTGGTATGGGATTCGAAACCGCAACCCTTCAATCTCAAGGCCACTGCCCGGTCCATAAGTCACCTATCTGTCTGTACTATCTAATTTCATATCTCTTCCGAGCGTGTGCGGCTGGTGCTCTGTCAATATGCACTGCTTTGTTGAGATGACCTACCCGTAGGCTGGTAGCCTCTTAATGCTTACCATTCCTCCAGTGGAATGCTGTAGTCATTGAAAAGACTCATAGTATCTACCATATTGCTGCACTACACACAGAGCCTTTAGTAATACATTACAACCTGGCCATGGCCAGTCTGATAGTTGGACATTTATAACACGGGCATATGTCAGACAAGCAGATCAACAAAAGACAAAGATAATGAGCGATGAGCTCCCATCTAATCCATTGTATTGTAGTGAGTAATAAAACGGAGTAAAAGGGCGCTCGTCTGCGTGCTGTTGATCTTTGCCTTGTCTTGAACTATATGTTTTGACCCTGCCCCTGGCCAAAATGGATGTGCATGAGATCTGACTGTTTACAAATCAACATAGCCATAGCCATAGCCCTAACCCTAATTAGAGTAGAATAGTAGAAGAGAGTAGAGTAAGAGTTATTAATCCCGGAGCAAATCAAGGTGTCTAGTAGCATACACACAGTAAATATAGAATACACAAGACATTACACACATTATCGCACATCAGTGATGTGTATTCATTAGTTACAATATAGGCTAGGGCTACATATTCCAGGTGACCATATCCACCTGTCAAATTCAACCAGGTGATCATTCAACCAGCCAATCACCTGGCTGAATTGGACCGGTAAAGCCAAGTCACTTGGAATATGTGACAATGGATTGTGACTAATGAATCCATTTTGCCCATTGCCCAGTATATTACTGACCCCGGAGCTGTTTGTAGTGCAGTTGCACAGGGAGGTCATACCAAAGAAACTCAACAGAAGAACAATCTCTCGGGGGGGGAAATGCATTGGCCACGGTGTAGTACGGGGGCGTTGCCTGAGGACACGAGTGGATGGAAAATTAACTCCCTTGCGCGTGGTCATTGGTCAGTGGGTGTGATGGATACAATTTCCGTACTCCCTTGCGCATGGTCAGTGGGGGCGACACCATGATGGATAATTTGTAGCCAAATTAACAGCAGCTGTTGGTCAACAGTAAGTGCTGGGGGTAATTAAGGACACCTACCAAACATTCACGCTGTCCTATGATCTGTTCCACACTCCGATCCTCGCGGAAGTGTCATTGCATGCTTCCCTGATGCTTCCAATACTGACTGTAGAAGAAGAATAACATTTCCGTACTCCCCTCGCCATCATTTCGTACTACGCTTTTATGATGTGAGTAAGCCCTCTTGTCTCAAGCCTCTTTGGTCATACGAACAGCACACTGGCTCTGCCCAGAGGTGTTGCCCTGCCGTGTGCTCTTCCTGCTCTTATCGGCATGAGGACTGTTATCTGCCTGCAGGAAGGGTTTGATGTCGTGGGGGGTGGTGATGTCATACATTCTCAGTTGTTGCAATGGTTTACACATGAACTGTCATAACAGCTATCAAGATCATACCATGTTTGGTCATTGAAAGCCGCAGAGTGAGAGTTGATTATGCATAGTAGGCCTACTGCTTTGGTTTTCACGCATCTAATGCAATACTTAACTATTGCTATTGTAAGACATCTTGGATCATAACCCTGTTGCAATTGCAAAAGGTATTTCATCAAAATGCTAGGAACATGGTCTTGTTATTTTACCTACATTTTCCATTTGACTTATTGTGGCTCTGTGTTTTGACTGCAGCAACATGGGCTCACGTGCACTGTCACATGACAGCATCTTCCTGGCAGAACTGTGCCTGGCCTCCGAGGAGCCTCAGCGGGTGTTATCACAGGAGAACGTCCCGAGCCGAATCAAAACACTACAGGTGGGTCACGTCTTCACTTTTTATTTTGTTTCAGACACATCCAAGTTTTGTCATTTACCTGACATGTTTTGACGGTGTAACTTCCATTTGATTTACTGGTAACAGTTAGATTTCATGAACATATGAACACAACCACATGTGGGTGTTTGATGCAATAGTGTATATTGGTATAAAGTGGGCACAGGGCTGCTGACAGCTTTGGGTGGGCCCAGGGCAAAGGTATCTGAAAGCCCCCTCCCCTCTACTCAATACATACAATTTAATGGAGACCCAAGTCTGGGCCCCCTCTCTCCCTTGGCCCAGGACAATTGACCACTTTGTCCCCCTACTGTAGATCAGCTTCCCTGGGTGGTCCAGTCAATTAAAAATGAAGCCATCACTTCCTGACTAGAAATTGTTGTTGTGCGACACTATATGTAGTGAAATGTATATTGCTTCCAAAGATTGTAGTAGAGAGGTGTCTTGGGTGACCGCTTTTTAAATGGGAGAGTGGAGTGGACGGATGAATATGAGGGACAACAGCGTTACTCAGTTTTTGGCTACACCTAGACATCTAGACGAGTGTTTCACAATGTTATTGTATCACAAATTAGCTTGTTTGCATAAAACATGACATAACATCAGTGCATTTTCACGTGTTATTGTGTGCTACGTACTCTCTGTATAAACACGAGAACACTGTAAATTTTGCGGCGTTAATTGAACACTTCGAGATTAGGAAGAGTCGACAATAGTGTAAGTGTTAAACAGGTGACTGCATCACACTTTCTTGCATAAAGTATGGAAGATAAAGTGCCTTTTTCCATGTGTTATTGTGTCACGTGCTCTCTCTCTCTCTGTCTCTGTCTCTGTCTCTGTCTCTGTCTCTCTCTCTCTCTCTCTCTCTCTCTCTCTCTCTCTCTCTCTCTCTCTCTCTCTCTCTCTCTCTCTCTCTCTCTCTGCATAAACATGACCGTATAGTAAATTTGCAGTGTTAATGAAACAGTTAGTAGGAAGCCACTTCTCCACCGCATAATTTACCTGAGAGTGTTAATGGTATTTTTTTCTTCCATATATTACATTGCCTTGCAAAAGTATTGATATGGTGTAGGGTTTAGCTTATTCAACATTTTGCCATGTTACACCCACAAACATTATAGATTTCACTGAAGTTTTTGTGTGAAATATAAACAAAAATAAAATGTTACACACAATCATGAAGTGAATGAAATTGATATTTGATTTAAAACTTGTTTTACAAGTAAGAAACTGAAAAGTGTGAGTTTTGGTTATATATAGGTGTGAGTTTTCGCCACATACATATTATGGTGTGTCTCTACATTATCTCCACATGAAGATGAGGGGTGCATGTTGAATGTGTTTCCTGTGGCGTGACAGATGCAGCTCCAGCAGCAGAACCTGCGTCTGGGCCAGCCCCCTCGGCTGATGTCCTTCAAGAGGCCCGAGGACACCGGTGGCAGCTCGGAAGACGACGGCCTACCACAGAGCCCACCCGAAATCATCCTCAACAACGCACCTTTACCTCCAAAACCATCCTTCAAGGTAAAAACAACCCCACTTATTTTGAAGTGGAAACCAGCCCACACCAGGGTCTCTTTTGAGGTGTTGGTGGTGACAGGATGCTTGTCTTTTCACCTCAAGAGGTGAAAGGAAGATGTGAGTGAGAAACAAAAGTGAGTGATTGAGACTATGAGAGAGTGGGGAAGAAAGAACAAAAAGAGAAGGGCAAGAGTTGAGTGAGAAAACTTTACAGTAGAACCCCCTGTGTGGTGTCTTCCCTACCTTGAACAAAAAAAACAATCCCAATAGAATAAAATAGAATAGAATTACTACCATAATGGCTTCACTGCAATGGACTGAGCTGGGGGTAAGAGTTTGGTGGGGAGTAGGTGAATTCCAAGGACCCAGCATTAAAGGAGCTATCTGAAGACTATTGATATTACTGTATATTGTAATAGATGAGAATTGTTTTCTTTCATAGGGCTCAGTGTTTCAAAAGCAGCTTCCACACCCACTGGCACGATAAGAAGAAAGCATTAAGTTAATACTTAACCACAATGTAAGCATGCCAGAAATCTATAGGCCGAACAATGCCTTTTCAACAATGTCATACGCATGAATATGACATTGTTGTGTTAAGAGGCCTATTCAACTTGGTAAATATTTAAAAGAAGTTAGGAGAAGGATTGGGGTGACTTAAATTTGGATGCACAGTTTTTTTTCCCTTCACATACTCTTTTCAATTTGCAAAAATGCGAAGATTTGTGTGTAGGGAGTGAAGAGAATGTGGATTGATAACAGTACTTCCACACAATAGACCACAGACACTGAAGAGCACAATATTAGTCCTTAGTCTCAGTAGCGTCCCATTGAAGCACATCTGCCAAAAATATGTAGCAGGTTGTTGTGTACCTTTTCTGCAGTTGCTTAAATTAGGCTTTTAAACTTTGTGGCCCCATGTGAGGGAACGCACAAGCTCACCTGTCAGACCTTCAGCTGCCACCTATCCTAGTTTCTGTGTGAATGTCCTCCTTTTTATATTCTGTGCTAGAGCGCAAACGGAAGTGTTTTTTTTTCATCTGTTGTTACGCAAACACAGAATATTGTTTTGTTATTGCTACTCTTCACTATGTTTTTTTTTAATTATTTGGCATGCGTCACTCTAAATCAGAAACATGAAGGGACTCCAACAAAGGATTACGTACTTAAGCTTTCCCATGAATTCTCAATGGTGGAAGAAGTTTTTTCCTACTTATTCCAGCTTCCCTTAATTCTGGGTAGTGGTCGAGGAAGACTTATCCTTATGAGTCTCTTTAACACGTATTATATTTACGAACTTGTGAATCGGGCTATTTGTCATTGTAAGCTTCGCTGGCAAAAGTGGGTCCTGAGCTAAACTCTGTGACATTCCTGGGTTTGGGAATGGGGGTAATGAGATTGTAAGCAAAAGATTAAGAAAAGACCTTCCCCCACTCACACACAAACACACACACAAACACACTGAACCCTGGACGTCTGGATAGCTAGACAAAGAAGTGTTGAACGAGCCAAAAGTGTTAATCCATGGATATGACAGTATATTTGGGATATTCCGAAAGATATTTGGAAACATTTTGGTTTGTTTCAAATGTTAGCCATTAGGCTAATACATTCCCAACTGTCTTTATAAATGGCATATAAGACATGAGTTAAGCAAAATCAATCATTTGCTAGATGTACAGTTTATTCATAAATGTCTTGTTTGTTGCCATTAAGATCTTCATTATGGATATAATCGTAATAAGGACCTTGTAGGCCCACAGCACGTCTTATAAGTCACATTTGGTGAATAAAGGACATAAGGAAATACCACGATGTTTGCTACTTTCGTGATTTCAACTCTCTATGATCATTGGCCTGGCCGACTGACTTGGTATAAACCCTCCTCAGAGGGGGTATTTATTCGCGCCACTGAAATGCTGTTTGATGCTACAATCAATCTGATCACTCATTCCTTTCACTTAACCTAAGTATCAACAGGGCCAATGACAGAACTAGTGCATCATTGCCTTATGCATGCCCCATCTAACTGTCGGAAATGCTGAAATATAACTGGCCCGGAATCCTGGGAATTTTCTAAAAAATCAAAGACAAGAGGCTTGGTCTGACTTATTTAACTTACGAAATTTGAGCATGGGCAGACCCAGGCCACATTTTTACAGAATATGATGTACTGTATGCTGCAAAGGGAAGTTTCAGCTCTGAAGAATTAGGACATGAACTTTGGATATATACTGAATTCGGCAAGCCTCTTTGATTAAGGTTTGAACTCAGAACCTTTTGTTTTGTAACAGTTCGCTAAACACTATGTGGTAGAAGGTGAGCATTATGCAAACCAAGTTATACCTAACAGACAGAGAGATCGTTTCATCTCAATTAATGTCTAAATATCAAAAATGGGTCAAAACATTGAAACTGGTCCCTCATGGCCTTATAAATTCCTTTATGACTGCAAGATGGTTTCTTTCTTTCTTTCTTTCTTTCTTTCTTTCTTTCTTTCTTTCTTTCTCATGGCAAATAGATGAAAATAATGAAATATCAACCTGAATACTGATCTAATGTTCTCTGTTGTGTGGTTCACATCCCATCCTCACACGCTGTCCCCCTGTATGATCCTCAGATCAGCAGCCCGGCCGTCCCTGTCACCTTACCCCCCTCTTCGGATGTGGGGGTTGACTTCAGCACCCCTGCACAGTTCACCCCTTGCCTGGACAACTCTGCCGCTCGGCACCGCATGTCCATCAAGCCAAGGAACCAGAGGGCCAGTGCTAAAGTCAGGAGGGGGACATCGGTAAGAGTGCATTTTCCAGTGTTAAATTAACACTTAGAGAGTCCTACTGTCCTACTCTGTAAGAATGGAATTAACATGACAAAATCTGTTTGGAAACTAGTAAGAGAGTTTTGTGAGTATTTACATGTATAAATATGAGTCATTTATAACTATGAGTCTTCGACGTGTAAAATCGTTCAAGTTACAAAGATATTTTGTTGAATGTCAAACATCAATCCATCATAATGTGAAACATTTTTTTGCAGTCAGAACAGGTATGCTTTGAGTTTGTTCACTGGCATGAATATTTGGTTCTCAAATTAATATTCATGTTTAAATGTATAAATGTATTTACTTAATTTTTCTGGATTTACTTTTTATCCCAGCCTGCCTCTCGAACACGATCCGAGAGTATGAACAGCCTGGACCACAAAGAAGCTGAAAAAGAAAATCATAACGGAGTTGTAGATTCCAAGGAGTCCATCCGCGTTCGATCTCATTCCACCCAGGTCTTACGAACCGAAATCAGCCCTGCTGCTCCTCCTCCTGAGCAGAACCCTGCACCTCCCATCTCCCACAGGAGGTCCGTTAAGGAACCTGTTAAAGAACCTGTTAAAGAACCTGGTAAGGAACCTGTGATTTCACAACAGACCCCAACATCCCCACGACCCCCATTTCATCCTCCTTCCATCTTGCCCGAGACTGCGGTCAAGACGCCCTCTGTCCACCCGCAAAGGCACATTGCTAAAGATCAGAAACCCCCTGTTGCCACAGGCCCTACAATAGCCACAAACAATACATCTGGAACAGAGACCAGCCCTGTTTTACCCCCTCCAGCACCTGACCCCAAAAGGAGTCACATGATCTCGGAGAGTGTTGTAACAAAGCAGAACCCTGTAAGGACAAAGAATACGGCTGGCACCAGGCAAGTAGGAGAGAGCCTGGGGATTTATCCACTTAAGCCTGCCCCGAGCAGCAGTCCAAGGACTGCTGATCTGACCGGTGGGCCAGCCAGTGCTTCGGCGGCTAGTGAGGGGAATGGTTCGACGCAGGGTGCTCTTGGATCCCGTGGACCAGTTCCTCAACAGAAGACCGGAGCAGTTTTGGGAATTGGAAGTCAAGGTGTAGTTCAGCCTGCGACGTCAGCTCAAAGAACCTCGGAGAGCTCGTCTGGATATGGGGCTGCTTTGAGATCTACGGGAAAAAATGAGAAGCCGCTTATCAAAAGAGAATTAGAGAGCGGGACGCAGTCAGCTAAAGGAGGGTTGCCAGCCAAGGCAAACAAACTCCAGACTACAGAAAATGTAGCACCTAGTCATGAACGGCAACCATCTGGATCATTACCTTTCACCATTTCCTCTGCTAACAAGGACAGAACCAGAGCCGGGAGTTTCACCGGGATGGCCGAAGACTCAGCAGCCAAGAGAGACTTAACGAGGTCGAACTTCCCCTCGTACCGCTTCGACGGCCAGCGCGTCGACGGGCCCATGGTCATTGAAATGAGAGGCAAAGACGAAGATGACGCAGAAATAGAATCTCCTCCGCCATCGCCTAACATCACCTTGGTCAACATCCCCAAGGGGGCTGAGGTGGAACTCAAGCCGATGCATCGGAGAACCAGCAGCAGCACAGATCTCACTGACTCCCTGACGGCATCCGAGGTGGGCCTGGAGGCCACGGAGGTGGAGAATCTCGGCAGCGCGGAGGAAGACGACGAGGGCGTGGAGCAGGCCGAAGAGGTCCTGGAGGACGTCCCGGAGCGCGGTGGCGAGCGGAGGCCGACCAAGCATGAGGAAGAGGAAGAAGAAGAACAGGAGGAGAAGGAGAAGAACGCCTTTGGAGTCAAGCTCCGCACCACCTCGCTGTCTCTCAGGTACAAACTCGACACGACTGCTCAGCCGTCAGACGTCGGTGGTAAACGGCACAGTGCTGATATCAGCACGCTGAAGGCAGCCGCCCAAGGCTCACAGGCGGTTGCTGTGGACGCAGCAGGGAAAAGGGGCAACTCTATAGTAGGGCCGAGGGCCAACAGGGCTGGTTCTCTGACCAAACCTGCAGCTGCAAATCCTGCAGCAGCAGCAGCTGAGTCCTCCACAGTCCCTCCAGCTGGGCAAAACGTGTCACCCTTCCTGCAGCCTGCCAGCGATGGCAGCAGATCTAGGTCCTTTAAGCAGGAAGGTAGGTTTAATTTCCCCAAAATGTGTCATTGTTAAAGTGATACTGCACCATTTCTGGAAATAAGCTCATTTACACCTCCCCTTGATTTAAATTATTGGGAGCGTTCTCCTTTCCTTCCGGCCATCCTCTGGCTAACATATACCATTGAACCTTTTGATTCAATGATAATTGCTAGCTTGTTATTAGCATTATTAATTATGTAATGATCACCAGACTAAGACATTGTCTATAAAGAACAGAAAGGTAAAACTCAATTTAGCTCAAAGGGAGGTGTAAAATGAGCTGATTTCCAGAAATGGTTTAGTGTTTCTTTAAGGCAACACACTCAAACTTACTTCATTGATCCCTGAAGCTTTTACTGTCTGTATGGCCAAGAGTTGCGCCTGTGATTCTCTCAGCATATCCAACATTGGCTTTTGCAGAGGTGGGGCACTATCTAGTTAGTGATAGGAATAGCTATTCTCCTGTTAGCTGCATCAATTTGTTCTCCTTTATGATACTCTCTTACTTGTAAGTCATCAGCGTTTTTTATTGTCACACCCAAAGTGCAGGTGAGACAGGAGAAAGGACTACAGTACATGTGTTCCTCGTAAAGAAAAACGTGCATAATGGGAAGATGGGCTGCGGCTGTACGCGCCGCCACCGTTCATAAAACACTTAACTGGCCGATCTGTCTGTTATCTAATCTTACTGATAGCCGTGAGCCAGCAACCTTGGAAATGTGTTCTGTTTGACCAGGCCACCCTTCTATCTTAAGCCAGCCGACTGGCCTCGTGTGTTCAATGACAGCTTTCCTTAGAGGTCAACAACACCTCAATAACTCTTGACAACAACGCCAGATTGGCAAAGGTCTAACCTAACTGTTCAGATAATGTTAAAACACCAACTACACTGTGGCCGGAGGAAGTACAAAAGCCGCTGTGCTATTATTTCATTTTAATCAGGGTTTTATGGTCCAACGGTCAATTATTAGTCGGAGCAGAATGTGATATTAAGGCACACGGCATCATATGAAATGAGCCTACTATTCATTATAACATAGGTCTCTTTTTATTTCATTATTAAGCTTTACCTCAGAAGATACATTAGGAACATCCATGACCTTAGTGTGTATTCTGCTGTAGTTAACTCAATGTACCAGAAATGCTCATGAAGCTTATCAGGTTCTGCAAAGCTACTCAGATAACAAGTGGTTATATTACCAGCATGTTCAAACACGGCATTATTTAGTTGTGTTCATGTAATCTTGTGCAATCAAAGGCCTGGAAATGTTTAAGACTTAAATATTTACACCTGGTACCTTTACTCTTTCACTCTTGTCTGTCACTGTACTGTACTGCTTTTCTATTTGTATTGTTATCCTTATTGTACTTACTACAATGTCAGCACTGAAGTATAAAATCTATTTTACATCTTTATTTCTTCTGTCACAGTATTACCCTCGGGTGAAACAACCCCATCAGGAGGTGCAGCGTTGGAAAGGGTACCTGCACCCTCGTCTACTGCCAAGGTGGCCCGTATACCCTCCATGCCCAAACACGTGACATCCTCACCCTTTCGTTCGAAGGAGATGTCCACAGCCTTTCCTTCAAAGGAGACGTCCACACCCCTCCCTTCGAAGGATACATCCACCCCCCTACCTTCAAAGGAGACATCCACCCCCCTACCTTCGAAGGAACCAGCTAATGCAGCACCCACCGCTCCACCTAGCAAAGAGCCAGAGCCTGCCAGCTCTGATTTCTCGTGGTTTGGCGCAGCAATGGAGAAGACCAGGAACATCCAGCAGCTGCTCACCAGCAAACTCCCAGAAGGCCCCACGCTGCCTGGGGCATCTGTGACCAAGAAGGAGTCCATGCCTGCTCCTGCACCTATTGTGGAGAGCAAACCTGCCCCTTCTCCTTCTGTAAAGAGGGAGTCCACATCTTCCTCAACTAAGCAGCCACCACCATCATCATCTGCATCATCATCTGCATCAACATCAACATCCTTGCCCCCTCAGGAGGCTGCAACTCCACATTCAAATCCTACAGCCGCCGCGTCGGTTAAAGAGCCAGAGGCTGAGGTGTCTTGGATGGACATGGCCAGGGAGAAGACAAAGACCATCCAGCAGCTCTTCAACACCAAGCCCTCAGAGGTCCCTGGGCCACAAGCATCCACGAAGCCCACGCCAACTTCGACTGAAACTCCGCCGCCAGTGTTACAATCTGCTGCAAGATCAGTGCAACCTCCTACAAGTGAAAAGCCACCTGTGCTATCCGGTAGAGTCAATGGTCTGAAACCGGTAGTCTCACCTGAGGCAGAAGCAAGCCAGCCTCAATCAACTGTTGGCCACTTGAGATCTGGACAGCCCATCTCAAAGCCAGTACCAGTGGTAGGAGCCAATCCAAAACCAGCGCCCACCAATGTAAGTTCTTCACCAAAACCGTCATCCTATACGGGAGGGACACCGGTCAGTGTGACACCTTCCATACCCACGCAGCCACAAAACGTCCCCCCAAAACAGGTGGCGAGACCACCTTCACAACTTCAACAACAGCTGGCAACGGCTCGATCGACGCCACCTTCACCTTTCATAAACAAAGCACAGCCTTCAGCACCACTATCCTCTGCTCAGCCCATTCCCCGCACAATACAGCCCACCACCAGCTTCAATCTGCCATCTAGCCCAAAGCCTCCCTCCTATTTGACCCAACAGAGTCAGCCGACCCCATCTTCTGCCCCACAGAGCAACAACAGCTTCAAATTGTCATCAAGCCCGAAGCCTCCTTCCTACCTACCCCAACAGAACCAGCCACCCTCAACATCTGTCTCACAGAGTAACAGCTTCAAGTTGTCGTCCAGCCCGAAGCCTCCGTCCTACCTTGCCCAACAGAGTCAGCCACCCCCAGCATCTGCCCCACAGAGTGGCAACGATGGGCCTCTCTCGGCCAGGAGGAGAGGTGACATGCCCCAGCCTTCGGTGGGAAGAGTTGGGGGGACGATAGGGGGGATGGAGGCGCGCACCCCTCGCAGCACAGCGATGGGGAGCAAGGCAGCCTTCCTGGAGAAATGGGGAGACAAAGGAGGCTCGGCTGGCACCAAGGTAGGTAGATCAGACTCCCTGTGTCCCTGATATAAATACACCAGCGACCTAGTTAGCCGCCGGTGCTCTGTGCTCCAACCCAGTTGCACATATGAGATCATGGGTAAAGAGAAGTAAACTGTAGACCTCTGTGAAATATTATAAAGTGTGTATGAGTGTTTGCTCTTTGTTTTTACATGGCATTACATTACATTACATTACTGTACATTTGGCAGATGCTTTTATCCATCTTGCTCTTCTCAATCGAGAACATAATCATAGCAAACAACACTTGTAGATGCCAAGTCAAGTGCACAGGAAATATAGAGAACAAAAAGTGCAAATGCCAAGTAGAGTTGGTGTTTTTTATGTTAAAGTACATTAGCACAGGGTTAAGTAGAGTAGACACACACACACACACACACTACCATACCCATGCCTTAGAGTTTATCCCTTGGTCTGGGCCAGCTCAGGCATCAGTGCAGTAAATAGTCACGATTTATTATTCATTTCTCTTTCTTATCTAAGCCGTCAAAAGAAAACATGACATTTGTGTTTGTACTGAGTTGTGCATGTCAAAACTATTTGTTTGCACATACTTAAGTGTGCATGTTCATGTTGTTTTGAAGGTTGAGGTACCAAAGCCCACTTTGGACACACAATCCCCACCTGAGCCGTTGTCGTCAGTCAGAGGAGGCAGCTTCAACAGAGGCTTTAAGACTGATGCAGGTACTGTTCCAGAAATCCAACATGTACACTGTATCTTTAAAGTAGAACAACAACAAAAAACTGGATGACTTTGGAAATGTGTTAGACAAGACCACACATTACTCAATGTCAACTGAATGAATTTTCACTTCCATGCCTTTAATTCATTCAGCCAGCTGTCTTTCAGTGATGTGATATGGTTTACTGGTATGGGGAAAAAATACCAATTGTGATTGGCTCCTTAACCTGATACTTTCCTCCGTCTGCACATGTAAGGCATAAAAAGTTCATCTTCGTTAAAATGTGGGTGGCAAATATATGAACATCTGGCCAAATAAGGGGACTTGCATTCTTTATTTGCAACTCGGTGACAAACTTAACCTTTCCAACTGACAATTAGGTGGCATGTGACTCATATGCCAGAAAGATTATAAAACTACAGAATTAGCTCCCCTTTTGCATCACGATGAACATGTTGTTATTATAGAACAGATAGAGGAGAATAAAGTGAAGAATAAATTTAACCCATATTTGCCCATTAATTTGGTAAAGTTAAAATATGAATTTGTCTCTGTCAGAAAACTGATAGAATTTAAATACAAATGTGAGTTGGGCATGTGGGGTGTTCAATAAATCATATCCAAAGGTGAGAAACTATGACGTCACTGGGGAATAAACAAGATACTATTTCATTATGAAAACTATTAGGGGGGATACTGTATACAGTTATCATTTCCACTCCACTCGTACTTGAGTCATCTTCTATCATTGTTTTTTTATGCATTGTTCATGCCCGTGTATAGTCATCTTCTGCATATTTCTCTGTTCCAATAAACACATCCCTATCCCCAACCCTAATCCCAGCCCTAGCCACCGCTCTCTCATGAACCGCACCCGTTCGCAGCTATTCTGGACTTTACGGTCCCATTCACTTCAATTCATTCTTTTGGAGTTTAACTGATTTCGGACCGTGCCGACGCCGCTGTTGTCGTGCGAGAAAAACAAGATTTGTGTCGGGTGCTAAACATGGTCATGGAACGGCTTGCTTAACAAGAATGATATTTGTTGTGTCATTTCGAAGATAATTAAAGAAAACCTTATTACAATGGGATTTCTCATAGACATGGTTTTGCATGTCTCTTATCTCTTTTCATGTTGACTGTGCCATCACCGTTACAAGTTTACAAGGTGCACAGCGCACAGATGTATGCATACAAAAAGGAAGAATACATTTCACGTTGTAATTCTGAAAATAATTAAACTTCAAAGTTCAGTGTTATTACATAGGCACCATGGTCATCAATATGTGTGTAAGAACAAGTGAAAAAACAAATTGGTCTGTTTGTCAAAGAGGAGACGGGAGCTATGCACCATAATACACAGTATGCATCGAAATATGCTCCTGAATGATATGCTGAAGAAATACTGTGGGCACAAATATCTATTTACTGAATTAGACTTATCATATAGGCCTATCAGGAGTGAGGTAACATACGCGAGTGTAAAACTTGTCCTTTGAAGGGCCTTGATCCCACAACCTGTGGAATGGCAGGCATGACTTCATCCACTAAGCTACCACAGTTTCAGTAAAAATTGTTTGACCAGAAAGATATCTGGTTGTTGTGCACATTATCACAGCACTATAAATCATATACAATCATTGCTTCATCATACTTCAGACAATGAGGTAACACACACACACACACACACACACACACACACACAAGCACACTGCACTTTCTGCACTAAACCCAAACATACACACACTGACACACAACTCATACTCACACACATACACACACACACACGCACCCACACACACACGCACATACACAGGTACACACACACAGACGCACACCGCACTTTCTACCTGCACTAAACACACACACACACACACACACACACACACACACACACACACACACACACACACACACACACACACACACACACACGCACACACGCACACACGCACACAAAACACATACAAACACACACACACACATACTGCTGCTGGTGTATTTAATAAAAACCTTTTTTTAATTATTTATTTCTTCAAATGCTACTATTACTATGTCAGAACGCTATAAAGGACTTTTAGAAAAAAGAACAACAAAATACCTCCTCTTAATGTATGTTCTCTACAAGTCTTCTGTTGTCCAGTCTTGCACTTTAAATGTCTGTATGAGCAATGTCTACGTCCATACTGTCTATGTCCATGTATGAGTACTGTCTATGTCTATACTGTCTATGTCCTTACCTAGATTAGTCTATGTCTGCATGGGAGAGCAAGAAACGCAATTTCAAATTCTTTGTATGACCAGTGCATGTAAAGAAATTGACAATAAACTTGACTTGACTTGACTTGACTAATGATGCAGGGGTAATATATTTTATATGATTTATTGTGTTAAAATGCACAACGACGACATATTTGTCTGGTCATATCATTTCTTGTGAAACTGTGGTAGCTTAGTGGATGAAGTCATGCCGTCCATACCATAGGTTGCGGGTTCAAGGCCACTCAGCATTCAACTTTTACTCATGTGTATGTTACCTCACTCCTGATATAGGCCTACATTATAAGGCTTATTGGGTAAATAAATATTTGTGCCTTCAGTATTCTTCAGCATATCATTCAGGAGCATATTGCGACACATACTGTGTATTATGCTACATATCATCCACAGTGTCTGCTTTGAGAAATTAATCATTTTCAATTGGCACTACTTATTACATGTGTGGTATGATCTGTTAACTTCAGAGTTCCTTATTTTCAGAATTACACGGTAAAAAGTTTTTCTTCTTCATTGTGTACATAGTTCTGATCATTCTGCACATTGTAAACATGAAATGGTGATGACACAGTGAAACATGCAAAGAGATTGGAGACATGTCCAATCACGCAAATGACATCCCACTGTAATTTTATTCAGTTTTCTTCAAAACAACACAACACTTTGAAGAAATTCTTGTAGCCATCATATGTAGGCCTATAGGATGTAATGAAAGCATTTTCACATCGTCAGCAGCGCAAGCACCCTTTTCTCACAGACCCTCGTTGTGCTCTACAGACAGACTTGAAACATATGGGCACCTGTAAAACATGCAGTACAATGTTAAAGGGACAGTTTGGTCAATTTCAACGTGCAGTTGTATTGCTCACGCTACCCTTGACTTGTCAGTACCTGGTGATGCCACATTTTTCGGCTCAGCCCTTTCCGAGATATGAGCAATTCTAATGGGGGCGGCGTTTGTTTACATTTTTAAAAAATGAAACATAGGCCAACTCCAAATATTTTCCCAAAAGGCATTGCTGTTTGCTAGTTGTCTACTGATGTCTTATAACCTTTTGGACGTTTTTGGGAATAAATAAAAATGTTTTTTTGAAATGTAAACAAAGATCTGCCCCCATTACAATGACCAGGATCTCGGAAACGGCTGAAGAAGAAGAAAAAAAAATCTCAGGCACTGACAAGTCCAGGGTAGTGTGAGCATTACAACTGCATGTTGAAATTGACCAAACTGTCCCTTTAAGATTTTGTTTGTCAATTCTTAACCTACAAACATGAAAAAGACAGATGAGATGGGAGACATTGGAAACTTCTTGAATATAGCAATCCCATTACAATAGAAACAACAGAAATTGTTTGCCAGACAATTAATGACTAGCCTATATGTGGTAGCCTAGCCTATAATGCAACCTTTGTTATATAGCCTAATAGTGGGTTAAATTGAATCCGAATGTCTCAGCGTGTCCTACAATATGCCCCCCCCTGTGGCTACATTAGCTAATGAAGATAAAGTTGCTTGAGTGATATGTGGCATGTGCATTATTGAGGATTCATATCATTCATATTCATATCATTCAGAAGCATGGTGTGATGCATACCTACTTTGTATTATGGTGCGCATATCTACCATCTCCTCTTTGATAAACTGACCGATTTGTTTTTTTCACTTGTTCTTACACACATATTGATTGATGACCATGGTGCCTATGTAATAACACTTAACTTTGAAACCGTGAAAATGTATTCTTCCTTTTTGTATGCATACATCTGTGCGCTGTGCACCTTGTAAACTTGTAATGGTGATGGCACAGTCAACATGAAAAGAGATAAGAGACATGCAAAACCATGTCTATGAGAAATCCCATTGTAATAAGGTTTTCTTTAATTATCTTCGAAATGACACAACAAATATCATTCTTGTTAAGCAAGCCGTTCCATGACCATGTTTAGCAGCCGACACAATTGTCGTTTTCCTCGAAAGACGACAGCGGCGTCGGCATAGTCTGAAATCTGTTAAACTCCCAAAAAAAATGAATTGAAGTGAATGGGACCGTAAAGTCCAGAATAGCTGCGAACGGGTGCGGTTCATGAGAGAGCGGTGCCCTAGCCCTAGCCCTAGGCCCAAGTTCAGTTATCAGTTATTTCAGAAGTGGTCCACTCTTTTTACTTACTGTAGTTCATCCTCTGTCATGCATTGTTCATGCTTCTATGTGGAGTGTATGGTAATCTTCTGCATGTTTCTCTGCTGCTATACACACAGCCCCTGCCCCAGCCCCAGCCCCAGCCCCTGTCCCCTTGAGGTCAGCAGACAAGGAGGACAGAGTGCTGAAGAGGTCGCTGGCCTCATCGTCCTCGTCCCAGCAGCCCAGTTCGGAGGGAGGGCAGCCATCTTGGATGGAGATGGCCAAGAGGAAGTCTATGGCGTGGAGCGATAAGAGCGTGGAGTAAGCTGCCATACAAAGGCAAAGTGCACTAACCACGTATTTTGTCCAAAACTGAGATCAGACTGAAAATGATCTTCATTATATCTCCTTTCTCTTGTGACAAAGCCTTATGCGCTAAATGTGTCCCGTTTTAGAGATATTGCTATTTCAAATTTGAGGTAACTGCAATATCCATCCTAATACCAAGGCCTCGAAGGCAGTTCAAATGTTGGCGAAGTTACTGCACTTTGCCTTTGTAGGGCAGTAGGGGTGTCTTGTCCATATGAGCTACCCGTGGAGGTAATCTCCCAAGGCCAAGGCAACCGTGCTGGAGTAGTTCCTCTTGATGCTAGCGATTTGGGTTTAGGAAACTCATCTTGATGAAGCTGCCTCTCTTGATGAAGCAGCTCATCTCGACAGAACAACGGCATCGGGTCAAAAGGAAGTGAGGAAAGTTAAAACGGCTTGGCGCATGGTGACTGAATATGCCACCTACACAAGTGTCATCTGCAAGTGCATGGTGTGATGTTGGTACTCCCCAACTGGCGTCAATGGCGAACTTGGAACATTCAGCACCATGCACTCTACTCTCTACTCTACTTTACTCAACCTGTGCTTGTGTTTGTCTGAACTTTTGAGTCCTGACACACTGACATGAAGAAATGTCACAGCACACTTACATGTAAACTGGTATAATGTTTTGCCGATAACCTCTGAACTGCTGTATGTGACCTCTCACCACCAATGTATTGTTCTGTTTGTTTGGTTATGTTGTGACGTTTTGTCCTTAACATGTGATGCCCTTAATTATTTATGCAAAAGCTATACAATTTTGGATGCCTATAAATATTCTATTTTAAATAACTACATATGAGAAATAAATATGTAAAATATCCATTTATTAGATGTACATCTTTAAATATTTAAGAGTTGAGTAGGCCTACTAGAGGCGCTAATGAGTCATGTTTTTCTAGCCTGGTAAACCAGCGCCACCCGCTGGGACGCCGAAAATGTTCAGCTTCTGTTCGCGCAGGCCTATTGTGTTCATATGAGGCAATGTCAATGTCAGATAGCCTACAGTAAGTCCAATAAAGGTTAAGTTTTGTTTGTTGGGGGAAAAATGCTTTGTGATCATTTCTCTGCCTTGATGATAGACATTGAGCTGAAGCAAAATATATTAATTTCAGTTCGCATCAGTTATGATTTTTGTAGTTTGTTGTGAAAATTGTCTTACCTTACCTTAATCCTCTTCGTCCCTGATGGGACATAAGGCTTCAACGATCTGCCTCCACCTGGACCTGTTTCTTGAGCAGCATGCTGTGCCTCACCCCAGGTTAGATGCATCTCCTTCAGCTCAGCTGTCACCGTACACCGCCAGGTGTTCTTGGGCCGGCCTTGCTTCCTTTTCCCAGGTGGAGTCCATCGTAGCGCGGTTTTGGGTATACGGTCTTGGTCCATCCTGAGAACATGCCCAAGCCATTGGAATCGGCGGGGTTTGATCTCAAGCACCACACTGTTGCACTTGGTCTTTTTGTATAGATGTGCATTGGATATCTTCTCGGGCCAGAAGATTCTACAGATTTTCCTGAGGCATCCATTGTGGAAGGCTTCGACTTTTTTCATGTCGTTAGATGTTACTCCAGCACTCTGAGCCACAACAGTACAGATTTTACATTAGGCCTACTGTTGTACAGTCGCACCTTTGTTCGTAAGCTGTAGGCCTATTGCTTGGACTTCCAGATGGTGTGCAGCTTAGCAAAAGCACCCTGTGCCTTTCCGAGTCTTCCTCTAGGGGGGCAATCGCTATTCCGACATAGCCCTATTCCGACATGATGTCGGTATTCCGACAATGGACATTAACGTCGGAATAGCGACATGTCGGAATAGCGCCACGCAACCCTTGCTCTAATGTCCTTTTGCGCAGAGTTGTCCTTACTGACAAGACTTCCCAGATAGGTAAAGTCCTCAACATAGTCGAGAGCATGTCCATCCACTGTGATTGGTAGGCTACATCAGGGTTGGCATTAATGCACATCACTTGTGTTTTGGAGGCATTGATGTTCAGCCCTACCTATTGGGCGAATTTGTTCAGTCAGTCAGTTTTCTCCCGCAGATGGATGTGAAAATTGTCTAGCTTCAAATTATTATTACCATTACATTAGACCTGCTTGCAGTTTCAGTCCATTTTAATTTTGAGTAGCCTACATTTTGAGTTTGGCCCATGACTTACTCTCGATTTTGAGCTTGACACCCCTGAACTGAAGTGTGTGTGTGTGTGTGGGGGGGGGGGGGGGGGGGGGGGGGGGGGTGATGGGTGATGGTTTACTAAATTACTACTAATTTCCCTTTGGAAATGAAATGAAATGTGAGGTTGGGGGGGGGTCATCAGGGGACGGATTACTTTCAAAATCTGTGTTCTTTTTATCACACACATAAAGGGGGGCCAAGTGGAGTCATATTCCTCCCCTGAGGATCATGTAGATCTATGGTGATGGTTAACTAAAGGTCCTGTAAGTGAAGTCAGTGATGCTGTAGTCCAGTACATCCACATCTGACACATGCTGCCATCTAGTGGTAGAGCTCCCCTCTGACATCTTTTAGTTAGCAATACACCCAGCACAGTGCCCCTGTCATTTTCTGCAAGTTCCAAGATTTACTCATTGAATCATCACAATTACTACAAACTGATCTGAAAAAAAGTGCCAAAGCTATAGTGAGTTCTGTAATTTCAGTATAAATAATTAAGTCACATTTAACAGACTTGATAGGCTATAGTCACAGTGGCCACAGTGTTATTATGTACAGTAGGCGTAGACTATATTGTGCTGAGAGGAGGGATTGTAAATTAATAAATTTAAATTTTTACTTTTAAATAAGTTAGCCCACTAGAAAACTCACGTTTTCTGTAGGCAATGGCAGTACAATATTTCAAATTATCGCTTTAACTGCAGAATGGGAATTCTGATAGATAGTTTTTCTACATTTTGAAATGTTTCTATTGTTAAACTTCAATGACCTTTTTTTTTACTCCTTTACAAATATGCCGTCATCATAAAATGTCTGACTTTGATTAGTGGTGTCAAAAGAATATAACTTACAGTTACTACACTTACACTTTTACAGTTACTTACACTTCAAAACCCTGCAGCTTGTCAGTTTTGAAACAAATCAAAAAGTTTTTGATCTTCTCCTATATTTCACATTCATTTCTGCATATATTTGTACATACTACTTTTACTTGGTTACCATAATGTGGGATTGTGAACATCCAGTCCCTTCTCTTTAGAACTTTCTACTTATGTCTGCACACTTGAAATCCCTTTCTGTGTATTTGATTCCATGGCAGCCAGGGATCATAAAAAAATAAAACAATAAAAACCTTTTTATCACTATTTGGCTAGTAGATGTTAAATCTTACTAGCCACACATGATACTAACTACCAGTTTAAGTGGCTGGTAAGTTTTCTTTTCTACCTGCCGAACTGAATTTTCAACAATGTTTGGCCGGTTGGCTGGTAGCATTATGTTTCAACCATTGAGGTCTTCTTCTTATTCTCTACACAGACTGACTAGAGAGAGTAGAAATCACGCCTGGCCTGGCCTCCAATTCTTTAAGAGGCCATTAAGCATTAAACAAGACTGTTGAGAATAGTGGTATGAATGGAGAATTAAAACGGTCTCCCATCAACTGTCTCTGGTGTGCAATACTGGGAAATTAACTTTGCACAGTTCATTAACAAGCACAGCTTGGCCACTGGTAGGAATTTGTGTATGTACACTTCTACCGCTTCCAAAACATTTTTATACATTTTTACAATACCAACATTTGTATTACTATTCTTCCCTATAGTATGTTAAATGTTCAATGTGAAAGATTCAATTGTTATTAGTACTTTGTCACATTATTATTACTTACTACTTACTGTATATACTGTTGCTGGTCCTGTCATGTTAATGTATGTACAGGCATGGGATGGAGAGACATGCGATTTCAATTGGCTTGTATGACCTGCTGTGCATATGAAAACACTGACAATAAAGCTGACTTGACTTGATATTCTGTACTGAAATGCATATCAAAAGACAATGCTTAATTCATACCCTATGATTTCTTAATTGAAACATTTCAATGAAGTGAATTACAAGTGTACACATCCATTTTAACACAAACATTTTAATTGTATTTTTTTTTCTCTCACAATTTGGGACAAAACATTTCCTTAAAAGACGAGATACAATATACATCTGTGTAAATCATGGTTATATTGCTCTGATGTACAGACGATTGACTTGTAACATTCAGGGTTATAAACCTTGTTCGTGTTGTCCTTGGTTGTCAAAAACATAATATGTATTTTATTATCATAATAATATATATATAGTATGATATATATTATATAACATATTTTATAATATATTATGTATGTATGTACACATATGCAAACATGTTGATTTCTTGACACGCCGTAACTCCCATTATTTTGGTGCTCAAATGGAACAGCTTCGCATGGAACTGAATGGCAGAGAGAGAGAGAGAGAGAGAGAGAGAGAGAGAGAGAGAGAAAGAGATCCTCCTTCTCCCAGATTTTAAGCCCACCATCTCTGCCTCTCTTAAAACGAGTGAGAGGAAGGTGGGGGTTTTACTATATCCCAGTGCTCTCCGATTTGTTTGCTCTTGTTTCAATTGCAGTAAAGCAAATATAAGGTTTTTTTTTTTTAAAGTCCATTTACAATCACAAATGGCAGGATGTGCATGGACTAAAACACACCTTCAGGGAAGGTAATGACACAGGAAAGAACATACCGTATGTGTTCTTCACAGTTAGGCCACCCGTAAAAAATGAAAATAAAAAGATGTTGCATAAAAAAGTATGGCATGTGATCACAGTGGACAAATTAATACAACCTCTCGTGATCAGGTCACTGATGTATTACAGGAGAAGGATGATTGCAAATCAAAACATTACATTAGTAACACTGTCCCAACTCTTTGACATCAAGTGACTTTTTTTTTTTTAAACTCAACAACCATAGTAGTAACAAGCACAGCAAATACTCAGACTTGTAGCCCTTCCTCTCTTCCTGTTTTGTTTTGTTAATTTTTTTTCTCCTTTATGACGTCATCACTTCCCATTATGATGTCACTCGGTCGGTCGGTCTTCACACAGCCGATTGGCTCTCGCTGCTGCAGATGTAGATGTTGCTGGGCCGGATCCGCCGCCGGCTGCGGCCCGGCACCTTGGGGCAGAAGCGGCACGTCTTGGGCATGAACTCCAGGCAGGCCTCGCGGAACTTGCGGATCCTCCAGCAGTAGATGACGGGGTTGAAGACGGCCTTCAGGTAGCTGAGCCACAGCGCCCCGACGCTCACCGGGTAGAAGGCGGCGCTGAAGTAGAACTTGCGGCTGAAGACGGCCAGCAGGCTCACCACCGTGTGCGGCAGCCAGCAGACCGAGAAGCCAATGAAGAGGATGAGGATGGTGGTGAAGGCGCGCGTCTTGAAGCTCATGTCCACGCTCAGGCCCCGCGGCGGCCGCTGCTGCTGCTGTTGCTGCTGTTGCTGCTGCTGCTGCTGCAGGAGGCCCGTCAGGCCCAGCTTGTGCGTGGAGGAGGAGGAGGTGGCCTGGCAGTGGCCCAGGCTGGTGCCGCCGTGGTGCTGGAAGTCTCCGGCGTCGCTGCCCCTGTCGCTGCCCCTGTCGTCCGCCACCCCGACCCCGACCCCGACGCTGCTGACCCCGGCAACCGCCCCGCCGCCGACCCCGAAGCCGGCCTGCTGCTGGTTGTGGATGCGCGTGGCGTTGCGGCGCACCGTGTTGAGGATGCACAGGTAGGAATAGAGCATGACGCTGAAGGGCACGAAGAACACGGCCACCGCCAGCAGCACCGTGTAGCCGCGGTCGGCCAGGGACTCGCTGTAGCCCAGGATGCACTGCGGCCCGCGGGGGGGCGGCGCCGGCTGGTGCGGCAGCCCCTCGTAGTAGCCGCCCCTGTTGCCGGGGCCGCCGGCGCCGTCCCTGCCCTGCGACCGCCAGCCCGCCACCGAGGGCAGCGCCACGCACAGCGACAGCACCCAGGAGGCGGCGATCAGCACCTTGGCGCGGTGCGGCGTCAGCTTGTCCTGCCGCTGCACGATGATGAGGAAGCGGTCCACGCTGATGATCAGCAGGATGGACACGCCTTCCAGCACGAAGAGCCAATAGAGCATCACCGAGGTGCGGCAGAAGCCGCCGCCGAAGCGGTAGTCGCTGGTCGCCACGGTGACGGCGGTGAAGGGCATGCAGAGCAGCGAGAGCATGATGTCGGAGAAGGCCAGCGTGGCCAGCAGCAGGTTGATGGCCGAGCGCATGGCGGGCTTCTGGTAGACGATCAGGCACACGATGGCGTTGCCCAGGAAGCCGATGGTGATCATGAAGATCATGATGGCGGCCAGGGTGACGCGCAGGGGCACGGGCATCAGGCTGGCGCCGCCGCCGGCCGCGCTGATGTCCACCGACTCAATCTCGTCCTCATCCGGGTATTCCGGAACCTCCATCTCCAGGGGTTCCAGCATGGCCGCCGCACAGTCCCCCAGCGCGCTGATGTTGCACAGATCCATGGCGACCGACGCAACGCGACGCGACGACTGTTTACAGTTTTGCTGTTACTGGTTGACGTCAATCCAGGTCCAGGAAAACCCAAGATCCATATACTTCATTGCTTTTCCTGAAGGTGTGCGTGTGCGCATGTGTTTTGTTTGTGTGTCTGTGTGTGTTTGAATGTGTATCTGTCTCTCTGTATCTGTGTGTCTGTCTGTATTTCTATATGTTTATTTGTCAATTTGTGTGTGTCTGTGTGTGTGTGTGTGTGTGTGTGTGTGTGTGTGTGTGTGTCTGTGTCTGTCTGTATGTCTATATGTGTGTGAATTGCATGCTGCACGTTGCAAGGATCTGTTTGTCCGTCACCGCTCCTGAGCTTGACTTAAAAGGATCAATCTGAAACAGAAAGATACACACAAAAGTGTGCACACTGGTTAGCTCCACAGGCATCTGATACAATTCTTAGAAACCTCCAAGAAAAAAAAATCTAAAGTGCCACCCATAACACATTTGGTGTCAATGACGTCAGGGGTGGGGGGGGGTGGGGGACAGGGAAATTACCATGAATTGCTAAGCAGGACTCTGGTAGAGACAGATTAGCTGTGTGCACTCAGCTTTGACAAGATACGGACGACACACAGCGCCACTCAGTCAGTCATAGGTCAATTTCCATCAAGAGGAGGACGCTTCTTTTTTTTCAGTTTTTGGTGTTTTCCCTTCTTCAGCCAACACAGTGGTCAGCAAAACAGAGAGGGGTTTTTTATAGTCATTTTAACACCACAAATCATATGCAGCATCACTATTTCAAACAGAGCAACAATTCAAAGGCTACTCACTCAGAGGATGCTGCAGTTGCCATGGTAACCCATGGCTGTGCTGCAGCAGGAAGGGGAGGGGTGGTGGTGGTGGTGGAGGCGGTGGAGGAGGTGGTGGGGATGCTGCTACTGCTGCTGCTGCTGCTGCTGCTGCTGGGGTTTAATTTTCCACAGCCAAGGAACACAAGATCCTCGATGCACCCAGAGTCAACATCCAGTCAGCGCGTCCGGGCGGGCGGGCGGGCGAGCGAGCGAGCGATGAGCGTTTGCGAGGAAGGGCCTCAGCTCAGAGACGGAGACGGGGGGGACACTTTAGGAACATACAAATGCCAGCGGTTATGTAACATTCACGTATCGAATCGGGAAGGGGGGGTAAATCTAACTGGCTGATGTGTGACATCTTTGTAACGCGAACGTAACAAATTCAGGGATAATCTACGTAACTGACCGGCGTGGCATCCTTTGCAACGCATCGGGATAGCAATCTAAACTGTCCAATCATGCATGCATGTAGCATTTCACTAACGGGTCAGGGGTAATCAAATGGACTGGTCTGCCATCATGTGTTACAACATTCAGTTTATTTGGAATCAATGTATACTATACTACTATGGCAAATGCACCACAAGCATGTTTGCTGCTGCCGATGGTTACAGAAAGGATAGCACAGCAAATATCGTTGGCATGCAAACACTAGGTAACCACTACTATACTCTGTCTCATCAGCCCCTTATTGGTAATCATTGGTAATCATTGTGTTATAACATTTTAGACAAATGATAGAAGCGATGATAAGGGGTGTGCTTTCCTTCCGATATTGCATTACATGCGTGCATGGCTTTGTAGTTACACAAGGCCAGGGGAAACACTGTCAGCAGCGACCCTTTTAAAAACAGTATCAAAAAAAGAAAATGTGGTCGTTTTAAAATGTTTTAAAGGTGGCCTCCTCTGTGCAGACAGAGAAAGATTAGGATGTAAAATCGATGTCCTTAAATAAATGACAATACAGGCTAAGTGATGTGCATGTTCATAAATAAACCTCATGTCACACCAACTGTGTGTGTGTGTGTGTGTGTGTGTGTGTGTGTGTGTGTGTGTGTGTGTGTGTGTGTGTGTGTGTGTGTGTGTGTGTGTGTGTGTGTGTGTGTGTGTGTGTGTGTGTGTGTGTGTGTGTGTGTGTGTGTGTTGGGTCCAAAGTGCACCTCCTCTGCTCTCCGCTTCAAATAAGTACTATCTTTACACATTGCAGAATATTCAAATGTTTATCAATGCAATAATCATAATCATAATAGTAATCATAATTGGTTACTGTTGCATTAAGAATTCTATTATATATATATATATATTTATCTTAAATCAGCTATTTATTACATTTATCTAACACCATAATGGTCTTAGTGGAATATCTACCTCAGAAAGCCTTACAACGAGTTTTGTTGTTGTGGTCTTGGCCACCGAAACCCTATTAAGAAGTCACATTGGAAATGAGAAATGGCGTAAGCGCGTCTCGAGGCTTTAAAATTCCTATCACATCTTTGTATTCTTCTGAGACAACCAGGTCATAAGCTCCATGGTAACCAGACAATGCACTCCAGCGCTGATAGTCATTTTCCATCAGTGGACACATGGACTCTCACAGCCAGAGCAAAGCAGATCCAGCAGCATCCTTGGGCAGCTTGCTCCTCACTCACATCTCTCTCAGTCTCACGCAGCCCACCCGTGCTTGTAGTGCACTGTTGTGTAGTGGATATTCTTGTGTTATACTCTACTGTTAGATGAATGCACAAACAATGCATCTAGAGAGTGATTGTTGGTCTAACTCTGGTGAAGATGGTTTAACCATTAAAACCTTATGTTGTGCACCTGATTAAAAAAATAAAATAAAAACGAATTGCTTTGTTGCTGGTCCGGATCAGTCTTCTCTTCAGTTTTAGCGATTATTGGTTTTCACTGTTTTTGCAGGGGCCACATGGCGTAAATGCCGTCATGTCACACATACAACCCCCTGCTTACAATTCAACAAAGCCACACTATTTACAAGCACAGTTTAGTATTATCAACCGTGCAAATTCGAATTCCACAAATGCATCCCATTTAATATGGAATTGCATTAAAAGAAACTTTTTAAAAAGGCACAATTTCATCCAAACATTTGGAGCTGCCTGCTGATAGTAGGATAGCCTGGAGCAGAAGGGAGACCACACACATACACACATACACACAATAGTATGACACTGAGTAGAAAACACAACACCTGTGAAAATAACTGATGTGATCTGAACAGTAATACCTTTTCACATAGTTGCTACGATACCAGAGTGACCCTGAACTGCCAGCATCCTTCCAATGCATGTGGTGCCTGGAATTAAACAGAAAAATGTCTCTCACAACCATGACACTTTACAACTACACTAAACAACTATAGTGACCAATGCAAAATGCAAAATGCCCTAGTATATCATGAAGGTGTGTGTAGGAATTATGAGGTTACACAATCAACCTATATCATCAAAACACAGTAAGGATGTTGTTCACCATACAGCATGTGTGCATTTGGATTTGGTTAAAGAATAGAAAAAATAACAGCCTACTATTAAAAAAAAACATAACAATTCGACATTTGAGGCTTACAATGTGGCCGCCAGCTTGTATAGGATGGAGCTGACAATGGGTGGGATATGCCATGAGTCTGAGTGAAATAAAGGACAACAAGATACACATTATATGCATAGGCTACGAAGACTCAAACACGATAGGCTCTGGGTTTTTTTTTTTTTTTTTTGGGGGGGGGGTAGTAATACGGGGAGATAAGGTACAGCATATTTACCGGATTGCTTGATTAACATGCACAGATCTGAACATGATATGCTGAGAGATGGGATGAAAAGTAACCCTCTCGATTGCAAATACTGCAATAGTAACAGACGAGAAGGAACGCGTTTTTGATGATCACACTGTAATGCTTGTATAATACCACATTTTTAATGAAGAAGGGATATCTCATTACCTTGTTCAAAGCAATCCAATTACAATCACTGACTGGACTGCATTCAAGGCAGCATTTTCAGATCCTCGCAGGGTTGTTCGAGCCTAATGACGGCATGTCATTTAATCAAAGTGTTGATTAAAGCCCACAATCCGAGACACGTCCGTAGACCAGACCACAGACCCAAGCTGCCAGCCACGGTGCGGATTCAACACGTGACCGACTACTGACGTCACGAAAGAGACTTAATCGATTTGCTGTGCTGTTTTCATTACAAGTCAGCAGAGAATTTGACGGGGTCTGCGGTTCGAGCTCAGCATCGGATGTCCAATAGGCCTATTACGTCGAGTGCTCCAAAATCCTTGCAGAATACGCGCCACTCGTCAGTCTGCCCCTCATGGAGAACACGCAGCCCCTGCGTTCCTCTTCTGTACCTGCACACCTCTCACCGTCTGGTTCTCAAAGACTTGACAGGGTGAAATCCTCATGTTATCAAAGGGGGTACGGGGGGGAAAGAAGAAAAAGGCGCCTCCCTCACCAACAACGGGCACTGTGGCCATGCCTGGCAACGTCCCTCTTCTTTGCCTAGAGTAAACATTCTCTGACGAGAGAGGATGCTGCGATATTGTTCAGTAACCGCCACCCATAACCTGTGCAATGTGTAACGTGACTGCTTCAATAAAGATCTCAGTGTTACGAAACCATGCCTGTTCTGCTCAAAAACAGACTACAGACATATGCACAACAGGTTATGTCTAATGTAGCTCCATTTCAAGTCGCAAAAGTAATGTCAGACAGAATGCATTATGTGGGCTGGTATGAGCACGAAGTCTAGACACATGCACCACCACTGCTACTACTGAGGGTATTCTTCAGGTTTTTAACCCATTACTACCCCTGGTTATGTCAACTCAGTAAGTGCCATTATGGCAAGCCACATTGCTGTGTTTTGGATGGAAAGGATTAAAGGGGCAAGTTTGTTATCTGGACACCTGGAGAGGCTTTGCCCATGTGGGGTGTGACAATTGAAATTGACCTTGTCTGTCTGCCTGCCTGCCTGCTTGTCTGTCTGTATGTCCCATCCACCAGCCTGCCCGCAATGTGTGCGTGTAATCTACAGGGGGAGACAAACACGCAGACTCATACGCGAACTTTTGGGCAAACACACACACACACGCATGCACACAAACACATGCACGCACACAAACACATGCACGCACACACACGTTATGTAAAAAGTTGACTGTAGAGTTCATATCCAACATGAAACCAACTTCACCACGGTATAGGCCATTGTATAGGCCTATTTCTGAAGTATGATCAGTGGTCCATTACAGACCATCAGACCCTTCTCTTGTGTTGATTGTACACTGTAACAAATAGCTGTTTATTTACGGCAATTCTGCAACAGCATTCTACTGTTTTTCGAAAAAACAGACAATACTGTGAAAATATTACGTTGAGTCACATATTGAGCATAAACAGTAAGTACTGCACAATAGCAGTATTCGCCGTTGTGGAAAAAACTAGAGATGCACCGGATCCTGATTTTTAGGATCCTGCCGGATACCAGATCCACTGCTTAAGATCCTGCCGGATCCGGAACCTGATACCGGATCCTACAAAAGGGTTTAAACATATAGTCTACTCGCACACGTGGGCCCTTTTTATTACGTTGGCGCAAACTATTTTTTAGACTCATTGGCTTATTGCCACACTGCCTGCAATAGCCGCTTCCAAAGGGATTTCACTCCATGCAGTGATTGGGGTTGTGAAAGACTGAAAAGCCTAGGCTAGACATGCACCAGACCCTGATTTTTAGGTAACATGCCAGATACCGGATCCACTGCTTAAGATCCTGCCGGACCCGGATCCTGTGAAAAACTCTATTATCCTGACGGATCCGGAACCGGAACCGGATCCGGTGCATCTCTAGAAAATAACAAGGGCTGAATCTCAAATGGTGCACTTGTGCACTTTAGTGTTCATGTTTCAGTGCGCATGCCATATTAGTTACGCACTGAAACATAGTGCCCGAAGTGCACAAGTGTGCCATTTGAGATTCAGCCAAGTTATTTTAGGCAGCACCATTGAAACCCATTCATCCTCCACTTGTCCGTGATCACCATCAAACTTCAATACCACCTGAAGAACTGAAGTCATTCTGACTGGTTAAAGATTATCTGATACTATCAAGCATGATGAAACAATTTCTAAGGAAACTATAATACTTAAAAAGTGTTTGATGCAGCAAAGTGTGAGTAGCACATGCATTTTGATAGTGATGAAAGTGTGAATGGCTGAAACATTTTAAGAACTTTTATTATATGGTTGTGACGTCATCTGTCGAATGCTCCATTCATTTCAACGGGGCTCCCCAACGTTCGGACGTCTGTTATTTTTCGATAACGGACGGGTTGGTCTATAACAGACCGCTGTCAATGGCAACAAGACTTTTCACTGCTAAAGCAACTTTTCAACAAGACTCTAATCAGCTGCTGTGATAGACAGCACCCGTTGTCCTGGCTACCGCTGTCAATGGCAACAAGACGTTCACTGCTAAAGCCACTGGCTTGTATACAAGTCAGTGGCTAAAGCGAATGTTTCATATCACTCCGCAGGGGGTCCGGTCTTTTGTCACTGTAATCAGCTGCTGTGATAGACAACACCTGTTGTCCTGGCTAGCCTACCTAGCTGTTGCCTAGCGGTGTTCCACAACGGCACTGTTTTGTTTTGCGCAGCAACAATCTTAACATTAAATAGGTCTAAAGAAATGTCCCCGCATGTGTGAATCATTTAAGTCTATCCATATAATAAGCGGGTTAACTTTCGGCGAGTCGGTCGCTTTGTGGAATAGCAGCACTTCAGAGAGAACAAGACCCCTCCGCTCTGCGTCGGGGTCTAAAGATTCTCTCTGTCGTGCTGCTATTCCACGGTAGCGACCTTCTCGCCGAACGTTAACCCTTACGTAACACTCTTGCAACAAGCAGCCCCATCTAAACCAATCTGCTAATCAGTGCCTGGCCTCACCTGAGTAGGGCTGTTATGCCATTATTCAATTACGGGCGTCACCTGCCAAGGGCCTGATGACTCTGGTCACATGGTACTCTTGCACCTGTATATAAATCTGGACTATCAACACTTCAGTTGCTTGCCTGCCTGCTGGCTGGCCTGCATGGCACAGCATAGCACAGCATAGCACTTGTTTGCCTACAAGCTTGCTTACATGCTTGCATACTTTCCTCTTTGTGAAAGCTTGCTGTATGTGGCATCATTTGTGGCATTGTTGCATATAATGTGCCTGCTGCAAATTAGGCATTGCTTTGAGAGCTAGCTTGTAGTGCTGCTTGTTTGCTGTGCTACTTGGTGCAAAATATTTTTTTAAAGACTGACCAATGCTATATTCATCATTGGCTCATCAAGAGATACAGTAAAAAGCCCACCTTGCACACTATCATTGTAACATAGCACTGCGTACTCTGAAATTTTATTCATGCCCACACTTTCAAAGGACCACCGCAAACCATTTTCTCAATACAGCATAGCGCCATAGTATCATGCTCAAGGCACTTCAGTCACGGTGAACGATGGGAGGGTGGGGTGGTAACATGGCCAGGGTACCACAGTTATGGAGAATGATGGGTGGGGTGGGAAGTTGCCATGGCCATATTCATGAATACAACTATGACCCAGTATTTGCCTGTCATCACACAGTACAATTCAACTTTTTAACTGAAATGTACTGTTATTTTACTTATACTACTGCATAAATATTGTAGAGCACTTTTAGTTTAACAATACTAATACTGTGAACGTTCTGTAGAGTACTGTTATTTAACAGTTCAATTGCTGCTGAAAAAATGTTATATACTGTGATACATTAAACAGCAATGAGCTGTATTTGATTTTTGGTGTGAAATAACATTAGAATTACAGGTTAATATAATTGCCAGTAACTGCCGTTATTTTGCAGGGAAATTTTCTTAGAGTGAACACATGGGAATCCTATTGACTTTGCAAACTTATTGTTGCTGCATGTTTTTAACTCGGCTTGCAGCGATGGCCAGCGGTATATCCCAATGCTCCAAACCTCGGGTCAGCACATCAAACTACTGCTACCTTGACCATGTGAGGCATGTGAACAGTTCATAGCCTACCAAAGTATTCAGTATAGGGTGTAAGCGCAGGAGTGTAAGCACACGATTTGGTGGAAATCTTTCCACCTATTCAGAAGTCATCACACAAAAGTTGGCTACTTTATACAGTTGAGGACGATATTATTAGCCCCCCTCCTGAAATTAGATATTTCTCTTGATTTCTCAGTAAGAATTACCATTATTCACCGTTTCTGTTATTCTGGAAACAAATACACTGATGGAGATAATTTTCAATGAGTTGAATTTGGATTTTTCTATTGTTACGATGAGTGTAAACAAAAAATGGCAAAAATGACAAGGACAAAATTATTAGCCCCCTGATCATTAATAGTCAATATGGCGCCATTTATTAACCAAAACTGACAACAGGCTCTGATAAGTTGCTACCTAGGTTGACTCGTGCCCCACTAGGATTTTGGCCCATTTCTTCACTGCAAAGTGTTCTAGCTGGTCCAAATCGCATGGATGCTGAGCATAGACATTAACCACAGACTCTCAGTGCGATTGAGGACTGGACTATGAGCGGGTGATTCCAATATCATGGTTTTAGTGTCCTTGAAGAACCTCTGAACTAATCTAAATGTATGCTTTGGGTTACAATGTTGTTGGAAGACCAAGCAATCCAGATTCAGACCCAGACTCCCTGTGCCTGAGGCTGAATAACAGACTAAACTTGATGCCCTTCCCCTATGTGTAACTGTGGAAACTGCGTAGCCTCATTAGACCAAAGAAGCATTGGACACCTGCCTAGATGATTGTTATTGACCTGGCCTCACCTGGAGGTTTTTCCCCCCCAAGAAAGACAGTTGTCAGGGCTTGTCATCATATTGGGCTTTGGGGCCATCATCACAGAAGAACCCCTTTACTAAAGGCATTGCAGATCAGAGTGTTATTGAGCTTTGCCTGTGAACATTTGAAAGTCAAAAATGAGTTTTGAACGTCTCTGCTTTCATCTGATGATATTCAATTGCACCTGCTTTGATGCATGAATTCTGCTTCTGTCAGGTGAAGAAAGGGATAGGCCTTGAATCGTTATAAGATGGTTTCCACAATTAAACATGGTGGTGGATGCATCATTCTGTGGCAGCCTCAGCCACAGGAAACCTTGTTTGGGTGTACGGCACCATAAAAACTGAAAATTATGATAGAATGTGGAAAGTGACCTTGCAAAAATATGCTCATAGAGGGAGTTAAGATCTTCACTGGATCTTTCAATAAGATAATAACCCAAAACTTGCATCCAAAATAGTTCAAATGTTCTTCAGGGATACTAAAACCATGGTCATGGAGTGGTTCGGACCTCAATCCTTTAGATAGTATTTGAAGAGTGCTGAAAATGAATGTCCATCCTCAACATCCATGCAATTTGGACCAGCTTAACTATTTGCAATGAAAAAAATGGGCCAAAATCCCTGGTAGGACATGTGCCAACATAGTTAACAACTAATCAAAGTGCCTGGTGTCAATTTTTGTTCATAAATGGCACTGTATTGACTATTAATGATAAGGGGGCTAATAATTTTGTCCTTGCCATTTTTACACTTTTTTGTTTAAACTCATTGTGAAAATGGAAAAGTCTTATTGGAAAAAAAAACTTATTGGATACTATCTCCATGGTGTATTCGTTTCCAGAATAACATTCATTTATTAATAATGATCATTCTCAATGATCAATGAAGAGATATGTCTAATTTCAGAAGGGGGGCTAATAATATCGTCCTCAACTGTAAGTTGGGCAACTTGTAAGCCTTGGCCTGCAAAATCTAATCAGGTCATATCATAGAGCATTAACACACAACATTTGGTGCAAATCTGAAATAACTAACCCGCTTTCCTCCTCGCCAATCTGTCTAGACCAGGGGTGGGGAACCTTTTTCAATCGAGGGGCCACTTAAAATTTCTCCAAGGGCTGTAAAAGTCCTCAGAGGGTCGTACTATGAGCACAAACCAGGATTCCCCCCTGCACTTTGGGCCTTTATTGAAAGCAGCCAACTTTAAAACAGGTCCCCCCACTTTAGGTCCCCTGAATATAACTTAATTATATTGCAAATGTAATAAGATTCCTTTATAAAATATATCAATTTTAATATCATGCAGCTTCACATGAAATGTATGTCGAGGGCCGGATAAAACATCCTCAAGGGCGCCCTCAAGACATAGGTTCCCCAGCCCTGGTCTAGACGTCCAGTGTCTCACTTATTGATGCTACAGCCCCAGGAGGCCACAGCATAGTGAAGCATCCTGTTACTGTGACTGTTTTGACTATAAAGAACAGCCATCACCTGGGCTGCACGATTATGGAAAAAATTATCATCTTGATTCATTAGTTCACTCTCTGAAATTTGGATTAAGCATTTATGCATACATCTTCGTTCTTGCTGGAGAATGGACTTCTTGTGATCGTGCTGCTCTCGCAGGAGAGTGGCTGTCCAGACGGTGGACTGATGATCAAAGTGCTTCACGGGGTCCGCAGGGACCACTGCAGTCAAGAAGCTGAGATAGATTATGTGGCGTATTGGGCAAGATCGCTGGCCGTGGTGCTGAAGTACTGCCACGGCCAAGAAATGTCTATGAAGCAAACATTCTCGAGCTCAGGAGTACGGGGCGCCACTCAGAGCTCTGGCAGTAACTGCGCCCGCAGAGATGTGCGAACTCTGAGCGGACACCCCCCGGCAGATGATGATTGGAGAGCAATGGAGCGAGGTGAACTGGAAGGAAGCAAGGGCAAGACACCTGACGAATCGATCGAACAGCGGCGGAAGGGAGGCGAAAAGGGAGGTGGTGGGTGCGAGCGAGAAAGAAAATTTCTGACTGGAGCTACAGATTCTGCACCATACCCTGCAGGACAGACAGGCTATGCTACAGAGGTCCTTGGTCCCTAGTGCCATCCAGCTATTCAACGCCACACAGAAGGACACACAGAAAGAGATTGTCATAGGTGACTGGACCGCATAAACCAACCCCCCACACTTGCACACTTATCTGCAAGCTAATGTACCACTATAAGTGGGAGAGTTGTGTGTGTGTATGTGTGTGTGTGTGTGTGTGTGTGTATGTGTGTGTGTGTGTGTGTGTGGGGGGGGGGGGGGGGGTGTACTTGCCCTGTTTTTTTTGTTTGTTTGTTTGTTTTTCTCTGGACCACCATGCATGGTGACTTTTAACACTCCTGGACACCTTTTGGAAACACTTTTTCCACTTTTTGACTATTTGGCTCTGTGTTCTGAGTGTGTGTGTCACACAGTGTGTGTGTGTGTGTGTGTGTGTGTGTGTGTGTGTGTGTGTGTGTGTGTGTGTGTGTGTGTGTGTGTGTGTGTGTGTGTGTGTGTGTGTGTGTGTGTGTGTGTGTGTGTGATAGTGTGTATGCTATATATGGTTAATTTATGTGAAATAATATGTGTAATGTCTTGTCTATTTTGTTTATGTGTGTATGCTACTGGCCACCTTAATTTCCCCCATTAATGAATGATAGTCATACTCTATGCTACTCTGACTATGCTTACCTTCTGATATCTACTCATATGAACTAGTAGAGTAGAGTAGAGTACGGTAGAGTAACTTTATTGATCCCCGGGGGGAAATGAAGGTGTCCAGTAGCTTCATGAATACACATAATGCCCACATGGACGTCAACATTTCAAGACACATGTACAGGTAATAGTCAGGGAGGGAAAAAATAAAGCCTACAGAAAAATAGAAAAGCCATTGTGCAGAAACATATTCTGTGAGTTGAGGTAGACAAGATTAACATGACCAGATACATCTATTATATAGTACTGTGGTGTAGAGGTGGAGTAAGACATAAGTATAGTATTTAAAGTAGAACATAGATCCTGGTAAGGTACATGAAGACAATGAGTAAAATGATCTTAACCCCTTAGCGCAGAGCCTATGTTATAACCTTACTGTCACCAAAATTGTAATGGCTATGTCTTAATCTGTTACTTAAGGCTCTCGGTACTGTCATAGCAATGTTGTTATGATGTAGTTGGGTATTTTCATTAAATAGTGAATAGGCTCGCCGGCGACCCCATCTGCAGTAAGACTGTCTAGTACAAGTATAAGTGTATCAATCCACACACACACACACACACACACACACACACACACACACACACACACACACACACACACACACACACACACACACACACACACACACACACACACACACACACACACACACACACACACACACAGTCTGAGACTGAATGGTCTGATTTTGTACAATAATGCATCATTTGTAAAGCCATTAGTGAGGATACTCAAATACGAATAAAGGGAAATGAAAGGAAATCATAAACAATGTGGAAATAATGTTTTTTAAAAAACATATATTTATTTAAATAATATTTGAATGCATTATTGTATATCATAGAAAAGGAAATGTATCAATGAAATACAATATCAATAATTTATTTCAAAAATAAATGTAATATATGAATAGTTTACTTTCAGTTTAATTTCATTTCAATTTAATTTAATTGAAAATCATGATAATTTAATATTTAAAAAAAAAAACAGGGCTTATGTAAAAGTCCAAAAAATCTTAGGATATGATGATCGGTAGCCAAAAATCATGATTTTGCATTCAAGAAAAAAAAAAAATCTTGTAATCTATGAATTCATCGCCTCGCCCTCTTTCGCTTTGGCTTCTCTGGCATGGGCTCCTGACTAATGTCCACATCAATGAGAGGTGCGTGAGGCTTCAGGTTGGGACTGCAGTAGGCCTCTGATATCCAGACCCTGCCATCAGCAGCCTCAGTCTCCACGAATGACGGGCAGTTGAATGTCTCCCACATCCGCTGTTTGATGACCCGTCCCATCTCAAGACCATAAGGCCGAGGGTTGCCGGACTTAGTGGTCAACTTGGGATCCACCACAGAGTGGTAAATCCTCTTGAAGTGCTCCACGCTATAGCCATGGATCTTCAGAGGCACCTCCTGGGCCAGTGACCCATTGCTGCAGCTGGGCTTTGGGGTAAAGGTCTGTGGCGGAGCTGGTGCTGGTGTTGGCTGGCGAAGGTCAGGGAGCACAGCAGCATTCTTAATGTAACGCTCGTCCAGAGGCTCCTTCATCTGCTGGAGGCTGCTTTGGAGAGAAGCTTCTCTCCTCTTCCTCTCAGCTGCCTACATGCACAATACAGTCCCTTAATGACTTAAGCCTTCATCTTCAACTTACATCACATTCATATAAGAAGATTCATTACAATCATATGAAAACATAATTATACCTCAGCTTTGTAAGAAGAATCATTCAGATGAGGAAAGAACATGTCCTCATTCTCCCTAGGAGATGGTGACCACTCGAAGGGGATGTCTATGTCCTGAGGGTTGAATTTCTTGCCATCATTTAGGCGCCTTTTTCGCTCGATGAAGCCATAACGAGGTGTCTGTGGCAGTCCCAAAATCTCATTGAGGCTGTAAGGCAGTCCTGCAAAGGTTGACTTGGAGCAGAAGAGAGCAGGCTTGGTGACATACATGACCTTGAAGTCCTGCTTCTGCACTTTACAGGGCATGATGTGGCGGGGGGTGGCCTGCTTCTTTCTGCGACCTTTGCTCTCACAGTTGGTTTCGTGACTGCTGCTGTCACCTGGCTGGGTATTGTAAGGTCCTGAGCTGGAGATGTTCTGGTACCCAGTCTGTGGGACAGGTAGGACCTTGATGTCCTGGGCCTGCACTTTACCGGGCACAATACGGCAAGGGTTGGCCTGCTTCTTTCTGCGACCTTTGCTCCCAGAGCTGTCTCCATTGGCACTGATGGTGCTTGAGGGCACATGGTCACTGATGGCAGGCACCTTGCAGTAGGTGTGGACCTGATGCTGTCCCTGGGGGTCCCACCTCTCCTGAACGAATGGAGTTCCATGGGAGGTCGGTCCAGTCCGTTGGACTGTGTCCTGTGGGTACACAGATTGTCCAAGACCAAGTAAGATGTTGGCAATCTCAAGTGTCTCAGGAGCCTTGGACACCCCACATCCTGTATCAGCACCCTGAAATCCATCTTGGGTGGAGGGGGAAATAAGGTCTGAGATGGATCCACAGTGACCACCATGATGTTCATCTTGGTGGGCTTCCTGAGGTCGAGGGATCCTTATGCGGAGGATCAACCTACCACCACTGTGGTCAACCGTGGAGACAGGTAGTTGGAGATGAGCCTGAGAAGAACTGTCCCCGGATGGACCATTGGTCCTGGCACGGGTACACTTCCTCTTAGCCAAGCTCACTCCTTCTACATGGTAATCCTGAAGGTGTTTGGCAGGGACAATGTTTCTTCGAAGGCTGTAGTGGCCATTCAGAGAACCCTGAAGGAGAAATTGATATATGGAAATCCTTCAAAAATAAAATTCTAAAATTATATTAAATGTAATTTTATGTAAAATGACATACAAATGTGGTAGCATTATATTGTGGCATACCTGTCTCATATTTGCTGAAGAATTTGAGCAGTAAATGTCAAAAATAGTATTTCTTAGGGAGGAGAAACAAGAGGTGTGGCTGTTCAATTCCATCAAAAAGATGAACTACTCTTTGTTTGGAGAAGGATTTCCATGGCAATTTAGAATGTACATTGTTTGTGATGTCACTACATTTTTAGAAAGCCAAGTCTGTGGATTTTTCAAAAAATAACAACTCCTGCATTTTAGTTGTTTTGGCATTGTGCGTTTTAATAATTTTGGGTGGGTAAATAAGCTATATAAAGAAATAGCATATATTGATTGAATAAATTATTTGAATAAAAATGAGACTTTTTTTGGCTCAAACGTGAACGTGGGGGTATAACGAATAAAATGATTATTATTTTATTTATTATTATTATTATTATTATTATTATTGTTGTTGTTGTTGTTGTTGTTATTGTTATAATTATTATTATCATTATTATTACTAGCATATTATTATTATTGTTGCTGTTGTTGTTAAAAGGTCATTTTTTCTTGGACACATCCATGATCCTGTTCCTTGCATGCCTGGCTTGTGCGGCCAATATTTTCCATTACGTTGCATCAGTTATATTTAACTTTTAAAGTTCACATCAATGGTAGTAGGCCTAGAACTAGTTATTTATCTGGCCAAAAACAGTTCATTCTTGCACCTGGCTGGCATGGTTCATACCCAGCGCTAGGTTGTTTTTGGGTTATTTTTAACCCAGCAAGAGTGTAATTGGACAGTCCACACACACACACACACACACACACACACACACACACACACACACACACACACACACACACACACACACACACACACACACACACACACACACACAAAGTCGTCGACCATATAAGCTCATAAGTAGCTCATATAATCTACTCAAACATATAGGCTACTCATATATACTACTCAGAACAAGTACTCTACTCAAACAAATAGACTAGTTTCTTTAATTAGAAAGAAAAAAGTCGGTGCTCTAATTATCCTGTGAAAATTGCAACTGGATGACCATCTTTCATACCATGTATTGTCACCAGAGGACGGTAGAGAGCCTCGTCCAACACGTGTGCTGTCGCCGAGGTCAGAGTGCACAGTTCATGGGGAAGACGGAAACATGGTGGCAGGCAGCGAGATCCGCGTGGTTCGCTGCGGTGGAAGCAAAATAAACACCACATCACCGATAATCACTGTCGATTCAAGGTAGCGACCACGTTCGAGTTCATCTTTATTTCTTATCCGACAGAAACGTGTTACGTTATGTTGTGGCAGGGAAAGCCGGGTTGTTTATTCTCGTTAGCCGCTAGCCGTTATGGCAAGCTATACTATGTGGCCAAGGCAAAGCGTTTCTGTAAATCGAGTTACCTATCCTACCTAACATGCTTTTTGTGTTATTAATTGAGATAGTAGTGGTCGCATCACATGTGTGTAATTTGTATTTTTGGAACGGTTAAGGGCATGGTTATGTAGCAAAGTACAGTAGCTTTCTGGTGGCACTGCAATGCTTGTTACATCTCTGCGTTGACTGTATCTAGCTGGCAAGTAACTTTGTATTTAACTTCCCTCCCCGCCGTCACTTTGATGTTATGCCATTGTAGCTAGCAGTGCATCAGTGTATGTTTACCATGTAACAATGTCGATTTGCCAAACTGAACTTGCCAGCGCTCCAGGTTGATTGAGCAGTGTGGATGTGTTTACATGATGGTTATTATGGTAATGATGGGGATGATGTCGCAGAAATGCATTGCAACATCTGATTACACTTTGTGCTACTGTTCCTGTTACATTGTTTAGGTACAGGGCAACAATTATGTAACACTTGTGTAGTCTACTTAAACTGTAGGGCTTGATTGGGTACAGTGTCATATTACCACTGCCCTTCCTTGAAAAATATGAGATATTACCTGTTGATACACCAAATAAGACACTGTGTTGCCCCATATTCCTTGCAGGTACTTACTATGTGTGTCAGGGGATCTTGTGAAGGTGTACAGCACCCAAACAGAGGAAGTGGTGCGTGTTTTAGAAGGCCACACCAACCAGGTGACCGGCATCGCCCTCAACCCGGCCAACCATCTCCAGGTTAGTGATGCTCTTTAAATGTTCCTTTGATGCATTATCTGAAGGCGGTTACATTGAGGTGTTGTGGGCACCTGCAGATGGATGCTTGTGCCATATAAGTCATATTAGTTGATTTGTTTGTCCTCAAGGGGAAATTTGTTTGTGGTACTAGTTATTACAAAATTTAGGACACTTTTAAGAATTGTTGCGTTTGTTTTTACTCCAATCAAGTTATGAGGTCATGGGCCTTTTTGAAATGAGGCTAGAAACTATGAACACATTTTATGCATCCGTAGCAGGTATAATTGTATTGGGCTCCATAGACATATACTTTTAATGGCACTGTTTTTTGTGTCCTGTCTGAAACCGGTACTCGAATATACTGTACCTCCTTAGCTTCAAAATGGACCTAGTGTGGCTTCACCAAACATCTTCTAGTTGAGTAAGATACCCCAAACCCTGCCAGCCCAATGTAAAGGAGTGTGCTAAAGTTCGGTTTTCCGAGGGGGGCGTTGTCCCCTCCGTCTTAATTCTCTTTCTGTGGCGTTTGGTGGTGACTCACATCTACAGCGCTAAGGGAACGCCATTCATTATCCACCTTAAGTCTTTTCTCTTAAACTAAGGCCTTCTAAAGGGGCATTCGCCTTTTCTCAAATGGATTGCAGAAAAGTACGGGCTTGATGTATCTTACTAGACTAGAAGGTGTTTGGCGTCACAATGACGAGGGCTAATAATGTTTTGTGCACCCCGGTCAATGCTGTGTGTCTTCCTATGTTGTCCGTCAGCACTGTAGCGTTTCAGTGGCTGATGTTGTATGCTGTGATGTTGCATTTCTCCTGCAGGCCTACTCCTCGTCAGCAGATGGCACTATAATGCTGTGGGACTTCATGGACGGCATTCTGATCAAGGTCTGTGTCACATATTGCAATACCTCTAACAGTGATGGTCTACCTGCATTCAGAAATGGCAATCCATTGCTGTATTCCAAATGTCCTGGTTTTACCTGTCTAAATCCCTCAATTGGATGTGTGTAAAACTAGATGATTTGGACTATGTGGCTCTGGGTTGTATAGTTTCGGAATTCAGGTTGCCTACGTCTGAACTGTAGCATTGAGGAGATGATTGTATTTATGTAAACTATGCTTGCCTAAATAACACTTGCCTGTGTATTTATTCGTCTGTGTGTCTGTGCTTTTTTTTTGTTATTAGACATTTGTCGTCAGCTATCCAATACAGTCCATGTATGTCTCCGCAAAACACCGTGGTGTCATATTCACCATCATGCCAATGGCCAGGAAGGTGGGATCTGGTAAGGAAAATTACACCGAAGCAGTCTATGCTTTTATGTTGAGTACTGCAACTGTGTGCCTGAGTTTGAGTCAGGAGTGGGGAACCTATGTCTCGAGGGCAGGGTACGGCCCTTGAGGCCATTTTATTCGGCCCCTGATTATTTGAATGTTATGCAGCTTCACATGAAATATGACATTTTGTTAATGAATCTTAGAAGTTGCATTCACAATACAATTAAGTTGTACTCAGGGGACCTAGAGGAGGTGGGGTCTGTTTGAAAGGTGGCTGCCTTCAATATAGGCCTAAAATGCATGGGGGAAATCCTGGTTTGTTTTCATAGTACAGCGCTTGGAGGGCTTTTATGGCCCTTGGAGGAATTCGAAGTGGCCCCTCGAATGAAAAAGGTTCCCCACCCCTGAATGAAGATTACTTTGAGGATCTACATACACCTCTGTTCCCCTGCTATTTGGGACTTTAAAGTGGAAGTCTGCAACTTTGCCATATTACCTTGAACTGAAAATTCCGAAAGCAGTGCATAAAGTAGCCCATTACAGAAAATAGACAAGTTCTCTAGCGCCTGCCAAAGCCTGTAGTCTTGTTAACAAAATGTCAGCGCTCCCTTGGACAGCTTTGGTGGTGTGGGTAACTACCCAATCACACGACTTTGCTGGCATTTTGGAGTACAGGACAATTGAATACTTGAGTGGAAGCTTTATGCATGTCAACAGGAGGACTTACAGATGGCAGCTTTAAATACCTTTAAAACTCAGTGAAGCATTCTATTGTATTCGAGGCTCTAAATTAACACCAGCCAACCGGCCAAATGCTGGTGAAATGTCAGTTTGGCTGGTAAAAAAAGACCAACTTACTAGCCACTTTGTCCCATTAATGATTGTGTGTTTGATTTGTAAGATTAACATCTATTAGCCATTTTGGCTAGTGATGAAAATTGTTAATCTAGAGCCCTGATTGTATTAATTTCTGTATTTTTCTTTCCAAACATCTGGTAATCACAGACTCTTGCATACATTGCAGAATTCTCTAGATGTAAGATAAGCGCTAATTAAGAAAGGAAGAAATGGCATTGTAAGCCACATGGAGGATTTTTATTCCCAAAATGCCAAATGATTCTGTTCCCTAATGTTCCACATTCTGATGTTAAGGTCAGGGCCCCTGACAGGTTGGCCCGGGACAGGGACCTAGTCATCTGCAAGCCCCTCCCACTCAATACACGCAATGGGCATTTCCCAAAGTCTAGTGTGCGTCCTTCGAAGTGTATCAGCCTTCGTAATCACGCCCAGTGATTGGTTACTCCTTGGTGAACTCTGCCTAGTATCCAATCACGGGGCTTGACTAATTAGGCTGATTGAGGCAGTCGGTTCACATGCAAAATAGGGAGGCGGAGCACTCGGAGGGTCACAGACAGCCTCAAAATGAATGGCAGTGAACGAGGAGCCAGCGTATTGAAGGATAAAACTCGCTGTTTTTAACTAATAATCGTCCGGGAAAACTTCCTTCGAAGTTCACATGCCTGCCTCTTGAATTCAGGGGAATGACAAAAAAGTGGGATAATCATACGCACATCCAGATGACCACGAGCACTTGTAGAATCCACAGTCCCCCCCTATAAGCTCATTGGGACAGCTGTCAGAACGCACCCAGCGAGCGGAGCATTCGGAGGGTACACTATTTACAGCCTTCTCGCTATTTAACCCATGCCTGCAGTTAGGGGCGCTGTCGAGACGGGAGCGCAGCCCATTCATTCTGAATGTAGTCTGCAGTCCTCCGTTGGCGCCCCTACAGTGCAGTACCTGGCGAGGGGAACCTCTCGTAATAGAACTTCTCCGAGAGCGGAGGGGGGGACTGTGGATTTTACAAGTGCTCGTGGTCATCTGGATGTACGTATGCTTGTCCCACTTTTTTTTCATTTCCCTGAATTCACAAGGCAGGCGGTGAACTTTGAAGGAAGTTTCCCCGGACGATTATTAGTTCAAAACAGCGAGTTTTATCCTTCAATACGCGGGCTCCTCGTTCACTGCCATTCATTTTGAGGCTGCCTGTGACCCTCCGAGTGCTCCGCCTCCCTATTTTGCATATGAACCGACTGCCTCAATACACTTTCAAGGCTCTTACTCTTGACATTGGGAAATTGTATATGTAATGGGGACTCAATCCACCACCCACCCACCCATTTGGCTTTCCTGGTAATGGCAACCTAAGAATAGAATGTAGCCCAGTCGATGAGCTCGCCAAAGAAGGCCCCCTTGTCAAAACATAGACTGATTTACTCAAATAAACTACACATCCACATGCTGCGGCACATGCACTTGTTTTTTCATGTTAGCCTTTGAACACAAGACTCCATGCTGTTTTCCATTCATAATTACACAACCACGAACACAGGCATTCCTAAACACACACTGAGTTGCCCTTGGCCTAGTCTCTCACCTCTTTTTCATAATTGCCCTCTTAGCCTATATCCGTCTTTTGTTCTCCCTCCCTATCTGTGCTCCTGTCCTTCTGTCCATCCCCCTGTCTGTCTGTCTGTCTGTCCATCCCCCTGTCTGTTTCCCTGTCTGTCTGTCCGTCCGTCTGTCTGTTTGCCGTTGGTCCGTCTGTCTGTCCGTCCATTCATCTCTACCTCCCTCCCCCCCTCTCTCCATGTCTTTGTATGCATGCCATTCCATTTCCCCATCTGTACCTCTTTGTATCTCTCTATTTAACCTCTGCAACACCTACCTCTATCCCTCCCCCTCTCCTCTCTCTTTTACTCTTTTCTCTCGCTCTCGCTCTCTCGCTCTCTCTCTCTCTCTCTCTCTCTCGCTCTCTCTCTCTCTTTCTCTCTCCCTCCAGCCCTCTCTCCTCCAGACTCTTTCCAGCTGGTGGCAGTGCATCTGCCTCGTGAGGCAAAGGCGGAGGTGGACGCCCCTGAGCTCAGTGCCGTGATAACCGACGTCAGCACCAACCCCAGAGCCACCGCTATGGGCAGAGAGGTACTCCTCTTCACTCACTCACTCACTCACTCACTCACTCACACACACACACACACACACACACACACACACACACACACACACACACACACACACACACACACACACACACACACAGTAACGGTGCAACCGACTCTGTTTTAAGTTTTTAAAGTTATTTTGAGTTGGGCGCCAGGCAGCACGAACACTGCCGTCGGATTAACCTGTTACCACTCCCACAATGAATAAATAACCAGTAGAAATAACCTTGGAAATAATTCAGTTCCACACAAAAAAAAGTATTTTGTTATTTTTAGTGCACTCTTCAAAATAGAATTAAACAATACAATCTTTTCAAATACAATAAAGTAACCCCCAAAAGAAATTGTCCTTACTGTGTTTGTGAATGAATGTGTGTAATGTGTGCGCGCTTGTGCATACGGGAGAGATGGGTCTGAGCGGATGAGAGCTGAGCAGTAGCGAAGTTTGAGAACGGATAGTGGAGCCAGGTGAACGAAGATTGAATTCCTTTTACCGTCCTGGAGTTCTGAAGTCTTCGTCCTGGTCTGGAGGTACAGACAGCAAAGGTTGTCGGCTGGATGAGACCTCCTGGTCTGCGCAAGGCTTTCGTGACAACGTCCGACTCTGTC
>NC_085869.1:43762894-43932894 GCF_034702125.1 Engraulis encrasicolus
CACTGCACCCCCCCCCCCTTCTGTTTTTTTGCCCTTTTTCATTTTCCTTCTCTCTGCTTCCTCCTCTCTCTGTCCCTGTGTGGCCTCCATTCTCTCTCTCTCTGTCTCTCTGTCTCTCTGTCTCTCTGTCTCTCTGTCTCTCTCTCTCTCTCTCTCTCTGGCAGGCACTAACCTGCTGAGTGGGGGAGTGGAGTCTGTGCTGCTGCAGTGGCAGTATGGGGCCAGCAGCAAGGCCATGCTGCCGCGCCTAGGGGGCGCCATAACGCACATCTCCGTCTCACCGGACGGCACACTGTACACCACCTGCCATTCAGACAACAGTAAGGGTTGTACAATACATTACACGCGCCCACACCAACATGTGCGTTTGTCTGAATCTATGTCACCATCTGGGTTTCCATAAAATGAATGTCGATGTATTGAAGCACCCGAAAGCATGCATACATCTTTCACAGTCTTATCTGCTTTTCAATATTTAATATTGTTAACCTGGTTGTATATTAATATACTTAACTGATGTGAATAAGTTTAATGGGAAATTGACAATTGTCAGTTTTAATGTAAATTGCATCCACGTTAACACCATAACCTCATTTTTCACATGTAGCCTAGATTGTTGAGAAATCCCAATAGATTTTCAGGGATTACAAACGGTGGCTTTGAAAACACCTTCGTCATGCTTTCTTTTATCTCCCTCTGATTCATTCTTTCTTTCTTTCTTTTCTTTCGTTTCACCCTCTTGCCCTTTCTCTTCCCCCTCTCTATCTCTCCAGAGATAACGCTCATTCACAGCAGCATCAAGGTGTGCGGCATCATCCAGGGGCTGGTCAAAGGTCAGTATGCAATCCCATGATCCCTCTCTGCTGTCCAGTCATAGGCTGGGTTGCCAGGTGTGCCTGATTTCCAGCCAAATAGATGAATAGTTAGATTTAATCTGAATTCTGCTGATTTCTTTGGTCATACAACTTTTTTTATATGTGGGTGGTCATCCTACCTGAACAGTTAGGATGAGCTGGAAACTGGCCAAATCTGGAAACCCTCTTCATGAGGTCCATTTTGATTTGGTCGTTCAATTGTTCCCAGTTACCTCAAAGACTGTTAACAATGACTTCAAAAATAAAATCATTCAAGATCATGCAAGAACATTATGTGGAAGTTAGGCTTCCGTATGCAATCAGCATTTTGAATGGGGAGAAAGGCACTCTGAGCAGGTTGACAACTTGGGAACTGGATTTGTTTCCTCCGTGGGAAGAGGGCCGAGCACTGAGGAGCAAGGCCGGCGATAGTGCACCCGTACACAATACACATGACTAAGAACAAACATGACCACTGAAGGCTTATCTGGGTCTCTGCCAAAGTGCTCTTACACTGCTGCTGATTGATCAGAAGGTGCTGTATGTTGTCGGAGCTAGCCAACAGAGTTGTATGAAGTAGAAATAGAAGTACTGTTACTTATGGGATTAATACACAAGTAGTTTATTAAATAGTTAGAGCTATGTTACAAACATCATATTGCTATTCTTGTAATTACATTTTAACAGAACTTGTACTACTACTTGTACTACTACTTTATACAACTCTGCTGGCCAGTTGCTGGCTTCTCGTCTTCCTGATGCACTTAGCAAAGAGTAGCACCAGGTGGTATTGAGGTGAAATCTGTCTGCATGGGTTGTTCCAGACTACTCTTTGTTTGCTCCCTGACAAATGCTTAGTGGTTTAGGTAGTATCTTCGGCCGTAACTGTTTTGAGTTCACCTGGAACACTAAAGCCTTCAACTGTGGGGAAACAATCGACTGAGTTTTGTAAGAGGCGTGTTGGCTTGGAGTGGCAAGCAGCACTGTACTACAGAAGGCTCATTCAAGCTGCCCTCACCCTATGTGATCATGTGAGCACTCTCTCTCTCTCGCTGTCTCGCTCTCTCTCTCTCGCTCTCACTCGCTCTCTCTCTCTCTCTCTCTCTCTCTCTCTCTCTCTCTCTCTCTCTCTCTCTCTCTCTCTCTCTCTCTCTCTCTCTCTCTCTCTCTCTCTCCATTGTATCAACACATTGCTATTTGCCTGATTAGCATTACACTTGACTGCACATGTCTGCACTAACTGGAGGTGGTAACATACTTGTGGTGTGTGTGTGTGTGTGTGTGTGTGTGTGTGTGTGTGTGTGTATGCGCACGTGTGCGTTGCCAGTTGAACACACTGTTAAGTCATCTGGATGTGCGTCTGCACATGAGATTACCTTTATCAGAACTCACCCGGCTTGTCTTGACTGAGTGTCATTTGCCATCAGTTTCCTGATGATCACCAGTTATTACTTGACTTAGTTATCATTAATACACATAATATATGCAGGACCGTTCTTTAAGTCAGACCCTCCATCAACTAGTGAACATGAACCTATAGTCAGATGGTTATCATCCCTTGGGGAAATGGTTTTCATAGTCTCTGTCTTTTTAATCACACTTTGTAAAAACATGAAGTATGTATTAAGTATGCATGTATAGACTTTAGGGGTGGGTATTGACAACAATCTCATGATATGATACACAACCCCATACAGGGGTCACGATATGATTTCGTTTTGCAAGACATGGTCTTCAAGGTGATATATATCTGATATTTTAGGCTTTTTATTAGGTTTTATTCTTTTTTTTTACATTTGAAAGAAAACAGACATATGTCTAATCAAATGTTTTTTTTTGTTGTTTTTTTGGTAGAGCAACCGTTACACTGTAGTGCATGTAAAACACGGCTTTCACAAAGCCGTTGGCCTACTGCATAGTAAGGAGCAACTGTCAGATGCAGTTCCAGCAACTTGGAAAACAATTTTTTTGTTGCACGTGAAATATCGCGATGCGGACGCCTCCGTCTCGATACGTGTGTCGTGACAAGGACCGCAATACCGTATTCCAACACCGATATTTTGATCACACCCCTTGTAGACTTCTATAGACACATTTCCTGGTGCATGAAGCTAAGGTAGCTCCAATACGTAGTGAAAAGCGGCACTCGTATATCAATGTTATGATGGGTTATTGGCAAGCATGGTAGACTAGCATCTCAATCTGACACCACCTCTTATCTGCAAGCGACTGCGTGACCGTCTCATTGCACTGATCAGTTTCTCTCCGCATTGAATCCACTGATTCTACATTTCTTCCGTTATGGATGGTTATCACAATCCACCAGTTGTCATTAATGTTGGTGCAACGCAGCTTTAAAAAAAAATAGAAATTGTCAGTATGGCAGAAGAACGTTTAAATAGTCACGTATGCAACACAACTTGTCGCTCTGCTTTAGACTAGTTCCATTAGGATGGTCCAACCGAAAATAGCGGATTGAAACAGGTTTTGCCACTTTTTCTGGAAATTAACTACTAAAAATATGACACAGGGCACCTTTAAGTCTGACTTGGATTGGGAGACCCTGTTCACTGTCCACCTTTCTCCGCAGGTGACTCAGTGCGTACGGACCTGCTCATCGACCCGCGCACACGGGCCCTGGTGCTGAACGGCAAGCCTGGCCATCTCCAGTTCTACAACCTCAGGGATGACCGCCAGCTCTTCAACGTAAGGACGTCAACCCACTGTAAAATATAAAGCTGTAAAAAACCTGGGTTACTGGCTCATAAAAAGTACACTCACACTCTTGGCCTCGAGTTCAAATCTGTAAACTGTTGGTGGCTGAACCACAAAGAATCTCTGTCCTTGGTGAACCACTAAGGTCAGAGATACTTCATACAGTTGGAACATTTTTGTTTATGATTGAGGTTCCCTAAGTTTTTTTTCCTTGTCATGACTTGTGAGCTGCTTTATAATTGTCCAGAAAAGAGGAAGTGGTCGTGCAGAGTCATGGTGGCTTGCTTGTTTGTTTGTTATTTTAGGTTTTGTGTACATCTCCTGCTGCAGTGCATTTCACTTTGCTGTTGTTGATCTTGATGCATTCTCAAACGTAATTCTCTTTGTGTGTGTGTGTGTGTGTGTGTGTGTGTGTGTGTGTGTGTGTGTGTGTGTGTGTGTGTGTGTGTGTGTGTGTGTGTGTGTGTGTGTGTGTGTGTGTGTGTGTGTGTGTGTGTGTGTCTGTGTCTGTGTCTGTGTCTGTCTGTGTCTGTCTGTGTCTGTCTGTGTCTGTCTGTGTCTGTGTCTGTCTGTGTCTGTCTGTGTCTGTGTGTAGCTGGACATAGTGCAGCAGGAGTACATCTATCAGGAGGGCCTGGACCAGTACGAGGTGGTGATGGCGGCGTTCGACCGTACGGGCAACTGGCTGGCCACGGTGGAGGATCGTGGACACAAGTCAGCCGACATCGACTTCAACCTCAAGCTCTGGCTGTACGACACCAAAACACAGAGGTAGCCTACCCCCCTCCTCCCCTCTCTCAGCATTTGGCTGCTCAGGGTCAGGGGTGACCACAGCACCGACATTAAAGCAAAAAAAAAAAAAGAAATTGTCAGTATGGCAGAAGAACGTTTAAATAGTCACGTATGCAACACAACTTGTCGCTCTGCTTTAGACTAGTTCCATTAGGATGGTCCTTTTCTGGAATTAAGCTTATTTTACACCAGGGACCTAAATTAACTTTTTCCATAACCAGCCAAAATGGCTTGTGGATGGTAATCTCACTTGCCAACACACATTCACTAATGTGTCAAAGTGGCTAAGTGGGTAAGTTGGTTCTTTTCTACCAGCCAAACTGAATTTTTACCAGCATTTCACCGGTTGGCTTGTGTTCATTTAGAGCCCTGTGTTACACCATCCCTTGAGTATAATTATTTCAGATAGCTATTGAATCTGGAAAAGTCTACTACTACAGTCTAATGTAGACTCTCCATTTCAAAACTTTCTTCATCACCAGCCAAAATGGCTAGTAGAGGTTTATCTTATTAGCCAAACACACTCACTAATGGGTCAAAGTGGCTAGTAAGTCTGTCTTGTCTACCTGCTAAACTGCATTTTCACCAGCATTTCACTGGTTGGCTGGTGTTCATTTAGAGCCCTGTGTTACACCATCCCTTGAGTATGATTATTTCAGATAGCCATTGAATCTGGAAAAGTCTACTACTACAGTCTAATGCAGACTCTCCATTTCACAACATTTCCCCATAAGGCCCTCTCAGGTACACAACATAACGCTGCTGCAGACAGGACACTGCAGCTGTACTTCCAGGGAACTGGGTGCCATTAGCCACACTATCTCTAAAAGCCGCTGTGTTGTAACTCTCGTAACCCACTTGGATACAACTTCAACACGTGCGCATTGTAACCCACAACTGCTGTATGTACGTATGTAAGGGGGAAACTGTATGGAAAGTTTCCGTCTCAGCAAACACTAACCGCCAGCCATGGCGTGATTGACTTCTCCATAAAGATAAGCCGCCCTGCTCCGGTTTCCGAACTCGTGATGTGTGACTCGTCATTCTTTACCCTTTCTTCCACAACGCTTTCTTCCCCTCCGCATCCCCCCATCCCCACCTTTTCTAACCTCATCCCTACACCCGCCCCCCCTCCCCAACTTGCCTCCCTCCATTCCCACCTCTCCTTTCCCCCCATCTCCACTCCCCCCCCCCCCCTCTCTCTCTCTTCCTCCCATACCCACCTCCTCTCCCACCATGCATCCCTATTTTCTCTCCTCCCACACCACCTCTCTTCATCCCCACCCACCTCTCCTCTGTTCAACCTCCTCTGCCTTCTTCATCTCCTTTCCTCCCCCCCCCCCCACCCCCCCCCCCCCCCCCCCCCCCCCCCCCCCCCCCCCACCCCCCCCCCATACCAAGTCGTCTCCCACCCCCCCCACCCCCACCCCGGCCCTATTCCCCTACCTCTCACACGCCACCCTCTCCTGCTCTCCTTCCCCTCCTCATACATTCCCACTTTTCTGTTTTCCAGCTTCTCTCTGAACACCACCGTGGCGGCCGCCCATAACGACCGGATTAAGGCGCTGTGCTTCTGCCCTGACGCCCAGACCACCCTGCTGGTCACCACCTCCAAGGACGGCCACTTCAAAGCCTGGCTGCTGGGGAAGGAGACGGACACCCAGGGTAAGTTGACTTGTACTGTACTGTACTGTACTGCAGTGCTTCCCAACCTTTCTTGGCTCTCCTTTTTTTTCCTTCTCTACCCACCTAATGGGGGCAGTCATGGGTAAGCGGTTAGGGTGTCAGACTTGTATCCCAAAGGTTGCCGGTTCGACTCCCGACCCGCCAGGTTGGTGGGGGGAGTAATTAACCCGTGCTCTCCCCCATCCTCCTCCATGACTGAGGTACCCTGAGCATGGTACCGTCCCGCCGCACTGCTCCCTAGGGGCACCATTGGGGGCTGCCCCGTTGCACTTCCTCTATCCTCATGTGACTGCTCCATACATTTACATTTTTCCCCATACCATATATACCCCAAGTACCCCTAGTGGCACGCCTACCCCTAGTTGGGAACCACTGGTGTACTGTACCCATCACCATCAGTTGTCGTCATCACTATTTTTCCCGCCATCGCCACCCAAATCTCCCTGCCGCCGCCGGGACCTGCCAGCCCCACATGGTCATGTCTGCTCTGTCACCAGTTCACAAAATTCTACCGTCATGCCCAAATGTCTTGGTTGTCACACCTGAATGGTTTAACTCAAGAATGAAATATTAGCACTAAGAGAATAAACTTGAGGACAAAGCATGGCTCTAATGCCGTAAGCTGCTTGTTGTGTAATAATATCTCACGTGGGGGTTTAGGATTTGAAATGTTCCGGGTTTTTTTTTTCTTTTTATCATTCCATTTATTTTCTGGCTGCTTTTTCCCACTCTGGAATGTTTGCTCCTGCCGAGGATTCAGACGAGGAGTACAAACTGAAGGTTATCCCCTAGCCACCACAGTGTATCCTGTAGAACTCTTGTCTTGTTCAAGGTGTGCTGTGTTTAGTCAGAGACATGTGACTATCATGCTTGGAAAGGCTGTGCTGTGCAGTTTCATATGATGAATGGTAGGAATCCCCCAAAAATGAATAAGTTGTATACTTTTTGCAACACAACCTAACCTGAAATCCTGAAATTCAAGATTGGTTTATTGGTCCTGGAGGAAATTTGTTCTGGAGTGAATGTTCTCTACTGTGCCTTTTCCCTCCTATTTCTTAACACTCTGGAATGTTTTCTTATTTAATATAAAATCAGACAAGGCAAAGACAAACCCATGTTTCTCCCCTAGCCAGTGGTGTTGCTACCCAGTAGTGTACCATGACAGACTTAAAGGTTAATAATATCTATGGGTCGATTAAAATGTTCTCTGCTTTTTCCCCCTCCATTTCTTTCCACTCTGGAATGTTTTGATGTTGCTGTTGGCAAAAAAACAAACTCAGACGAGCAGGACATCAAGGAGAAAGTAGGCGAGGGCGGCAAAGACGCGGTGGAGGCCTCCTGGTCATGTGACTTTGTGGGGAGCTACCACGGCCTGCAGCCCGGCAGCTGCTGCTTTGCGGCCGACGGCTCGCTATTGGCCGTGGGCTTCGGTGAGGTCATCACGCTCTGGAGCCCAGAGAGCTGGGAGCTGCTCAGTACTCTCTGCCTTCCTCCTGGGGACATCAGGTGGGAATACTATCACACACACACACACACACACACACACACACACACACACACACACACACACACACACACACACACACACACACACACACACACCTCTGCCTCCCTCCAGGAGACATCAGGTGAAAAATAAAAAACACACACAAGCGTGCACACACACGCCACACACACGCCACACACACACACACACACACACACACATCATGTTTATTTGTATGTCAGCCCCGATAGCAGGGAGTTGCTCAGCACACCTCTGCCTTTCCCCTGGGGACGCCAGACAAGGCTGTCTGGTGTTCAAGGACAGTGGCGTGTGGTTCTCTTAAAATGCCCCTATTGGGCACCTAAGTCACGCTCTCTACTTACTGGTTCATGGGGCAGAGGAAGTCAACAAATGATTACTGGGCTTGAAAATGAGTGAATTTTGGATCTGTGGTGCACAGGTGGAGGTCCAAGGTTTGGATTGGTGTAAAAAAAACACTGATTTTCAAGCCCAGTAATTATTTTTTGACTTCCCCTGCCCCATGAACCAGGAAGTAGAGGGCGTGACTTAGGTGCCCCATACACTGAGGTACTACTGTGACTGTGAAGGCACTCTGTCCCCTAAAAACTGTATACCTTGAAGTAATTAAAGCATGTGTTTATTACAATTAATTTTCCTTTTCAAAATGTAATAGAATATACAAATATAATGTTAGTGTTTTACACCGCCTTTTTTCGGACATAACGCCTAAAGACTACGCTACGAGTCCTGCAACAGTCTCTACCTGTTCCAAGCCATTTGGAGTGAATTCACCTTAGTAGTACCAAGACCATTGTTTTGTGACGTGTGAAATTTGTGGAGAGTTCCATTGCTTTGCGTTGTCAGCAGTGCCTGGACCAGAGCAAATGTCATTTTGAGGACAGGCAGTGAAGAAACAATGACATTATGTTTTGTAAATTGTATTACAGTATACCCCTACTTAGCGATTATGTAGAATGGGCGGTCTGACAAAAGGGGACATTGAGAGAAAGGGGCAGAGAGACTGACGAGGAGCAAACAGAAAAACAGAGAGGCAGATGGACAGAGTGAAAGACGGGAAGAGTGATAAAGAGGCAGAGAAACGGGGAGTGAGAGACAAGCAGACAGGGAGAGACGGATGGACAGAGAGACGGACAGAAATGGATAGAGCGAGAGAGACAGTGGGTGAGCATAATCCAACAGGAGAAACGGGCATTGTTGGCCCTTCTCACCAGCCTCCGAGTCGGCTCGATTGGCAGCATTGGTGTGGCATTGGTGACCACGGGTCACTGGGTCTCCGCTGGCCTAATTACAATGCCGTCATTATTGTGCTGTTTCAACACTCTAAGTCACACTTACAAAAAAAAATCCTTAAACGTCACCACAAGCAGGAAGAGGATGCAGAAGCAGACTATCTCAATTCACATTCACATGACAGTTGGCAAAGGACAAATATTTATCTCTGGCATATAGTTGGCATACAGCCCCCTAAAACAGTGGTTCTTAACCTTTTTTTCTTAACGCACCTCCTTACCTGTGCCCAAGACAAGCCGCGCACCCCCAACCCAAACTTCTACATGTGTATACGTACTAAAAATGATTTTAAGTGATTAATTGCAGTGATTCTTGCTTGGGACATTAATCATATTACTTTAAATGGGGACCAAACATGTTTTAATTTTGTCTGAAATTGACCTAAATATAATGTTCCCAAGTAGAATTTTGGTTGCAACCTCAACACAATCAAAATTCCGCGCACCCCCTGAAATCTCTGGCGCACCCCCAGGGGGTGCCCGCACCCCAGGTTAAGAACCACTGCCCTAAAATACATTTTTTTCTATTTACAAAGGACAAGAACGTTTGCGTAATGTTGCGTTTCCGCTGTTGGTGAACAATAGGCTCCTCCAGGATTAGCTGTCTTGCTGCTGAAGGGTTCAGTGTAATTTTCTGGTTGGAGAGCAGCCCCGCGGTGAGCTGACCTGAGCTGACCTGCCCGGCTTGACTAAGCAATCGCATCCAACAGTGCCCATTTTATTCTGCAGCGTAGGCAGGTGTGGAAGGATTTATGTCCAAGTTAAATGAATTAGGAAAGATGATTACTGTGCCACATGGTCTGTGGAAGGGGCTACATTGTGATTCTCACACAGATCTGGGTTTTGTTTCCCAAAACCACAAGTTATTTTCAAATTGGCAATGAGAAATTGCATTGAAAGAGCTGTTAGCGCTAACTTGGGCGCCAGCTATGGTTTTGGGCATTGTGCAGTCCCTCCAGTTTTTCGCGATTCAGCGATCGCGTGGATTCATGCAAATTCAATGATATTCCGCATAATTTCACGATGCCACGTAATTCCTGTAAAGCCGCATATTCCCCGCAAAATTTCCCCTTTGTCCCCTTAGACATTCTGTGGAGTTTATTGATTTATATTTTTGTCAAAAAAAATAAAAATGTGACTACAATACCACCGGAGACGAAAACCAATAGGAAGCATTTGTGTTAATATGTCACTGAAACATTGAAAAAGAATTGCCTGCTATTTCGGAAGTCGCGACCCTCATCTCAGCTGCACCGCGTCTCTCTCCTCCCCTCCCTCACATACACGCAGGCGTCGGTGCTGCACATCCGTGACCTTTTTTTTTAACAGCAGTAGCCTACTTTTCAGTGCAATCCTGGCTGGAAAAAGTATTGTTGCCCATTTATCCATGACGAAGAAGTGCATGCAGTCATGAAATAGTGGCGGTGCTATCGCACAGTAGCAAACATCTTACGTTACATTTTTGCGCAACTTCTCCACTCTCCCCTGTCGCTTTCATGAGCATGCTACCCGACGGTCGTTGTCTGATCTTTTTTCAATGTTCGCTAATGTTTGTAATTTAAGGGTCTATGTTATCAGAAGGCTTGTGCCTACGCATAGACAATCACTGTAGTGCCGATCGCAAAGGATTCGGAAGTTTGGAATTTTGCAACTTGTTTCAGTCAAGGACACCGAGATAGGAAGTGAACGGCCCTTCCACGCTTTCACTGTGTTATTGCAATAAAGTCTTGCGAATCCATGCAACCATGCACACAACCATGTCAACGAGAGCGTATATGCCATCACAACTTTGCATCAAGGAAATAATATGTAACGGCTTGCAATACGAGCACGAGAGAGAGAGAAAGAGAGAGACGCGTCTTCCAACAGGTGACATTGTAACGCTTGCATACAGCCTGGCTACTGTACCCCGCGATGCTCTTCATTATACCCACAAGTATTTTTTCATAACGCGCAGTCCCGTTTTCCCCCAAAGTCGTTCTAAAATATCGACAGAGATTTATGAGTGTCGCGGCCATGATTTTTTTTTACACATTGGACGCACTGGCTTTAAAGACGCTCTGGCAGTTTTTGGCAATATTTTATTATTCTATTATATAGGAAGTGTTTCTGAATCTCTCCCTCTTTTGTCTTAAGCCTGCTTAGACTGATTGTGGTTTTCAGTTACCAAAAAAACCCAGAAAGGGGTGCAAAATCTTTGCAAAAAATGAGAAAATGCCGCAAAATCTTTGCAAAAAATGAGAAAATGCCGCCACAAAATCAGACATTTTGACCGCAAAAATCACAAAATCCCTGTGCAAAATCCTGGAGGGACTGATTGTGTCCCAGAAAAGATGTGAATCCGGTGCAAGTTCACTTATGGACAGTGTATTTTATATACATTCATCTATTAGTTTTAGGTCTTGCTTCTGATTTATTGTTCAAGAACACAAATGTGGGAAACATGGATCATAATGAAGGACGCTGCATTATTCTCAAGAGAAAGTTTAGTGCTAATAAAACCGAACAGGCTTACCTAAGAAGGCAACACAAAGTAGTACAGCAATAGTTAGAGTATCACTACAAATCTTCATTGTACGTTGGCGCTGATGGCTTTGTGCTGTGATTGATGTTATGGTTCTGCAGGGACCTGTGCTTTGGCAACCAGAGCTGCTCCAAGTACCTCCTCAGCACCACCACCAAGAACATGCTCTGCTGCTGGAACCTCCTCACATGCTCACGTAAGTGCATGCATGCGTCTGTCTGTCTGTCTGTCTATTCGTCTGTCTGTCTATTCGTCTGTCTGTCTCTTTCGGTTTATGTCTGGTTGTCTGTCTGTCTGTCTCTCTCTCTATCTCTGTGTGTCTATCTGTCTCTCTGTCTGTCTGCCATGCTTGCACGCGTTATGTTGATCTGTATTTCTGACTATGCAGGTATATGTTTCAGTTTATGGCTATGCATACAGGGTTGAGTGTATCTGAATACAGGTTGGATTGTCTTTGTTCATCTAGGAAAGCAAGTCTGTGTTGCCTAATTCAGTGTTCGCTGGTATTGCACTCTCATCTGTGATGTACTGGTGTTTGTGTTTGATTGTGTTTGTGTGTGTTTCTTGTTAGACTTCTCAGATGGATATTTGTTCTCATGTGGGATGAAAGTAATGAGTTGTCTCTGTCTTGTTTGCGTTCTCAGTGGAGTGGAGCACTGCCATGGACGTGGTGTTGCTCAAGCCCGACCCCCTCTCGGAGAACATAGTGGCTTTCGCCAAGGAGGACGGACACACAGACTGTGAGTTATGGTGATTTTGGCAGTTGAAGAGGTTTACTGGAAATTCGGCACTCAGCAGAAGGAATATGATGCAAAAGCGGTGTCTTGATTTTCTTGGCAAATCAAACCGCCTCTCAAACTTCTATGTTTCCTAAAATGTTCGAAATGCAAGAGAATGGACAACTTTTTAAGCGTAATATTTTTTGTTATGTCTTTGAAATGGCCCTTAAAGCACGCTCAGTAAGAATGACTCAGTTTTGGCATTGAAAGTTGGCATGTACGGCTGCAAAAGCTGTGCAGAAATCTCCAAAACTGCAATATGACAAAGAACACACAGTGTCCTTCTATTTACATTATACCCTGAAATACCCACCCACACATATGGAGTATATCTAATCACCACTCTTTAATATTAGCTTCTATCCATACCGTACAATGCTTTGTGCATAGCTGTTGTAAAATAATTTTGTTCTCCTTAGCTCTTGTGTTTTGTACTTTTCTGAGATGATGCAAACCATTCCCTTGGCCCCTAGAAAGGGGAACATTTGTTTTATTCGGCTGTGTTTTGCAATCGCTGCTGATTAACCGTGTGTCCCTCCATCTCTCTCTCTCTCTCTCTCTCTCTCTCCCCCTCCCTATATCTCTCTCCCACTCTCACTCTCTCTCTCTCTCTCTCTCTCTCTCTCTCTCTCTCTCTCTCTCCCTACATATCTCTCTATCCCTCTCTCTCCTCCTCCCTATCTCTCTCTCCCCTTCCCTCTCTCTCTCTCTCTCTCTCTCTCTCTCTCTCTCTCTCTCTCTCTCTCTCTCTCTCTCTCTCTCTCTCTCTCTCTCTCTCTCTCCCTCCTTCCACTTCCTTCTTCTCTTGCTTGCTTTCGCTCCTCCACAACGTTTCTCTCTGTCCCTCCCTCATGGTTGTTTATTCTTGCTTTCCCATCTCTCCCTCCCTCAATCCCTCCGTCCCACACACAGTGTTTGTCTTCAAGCCCAGTGAGCCGCGGCCGCTCTTTACCCAGAAGGCCGTGTGCTCCGGGGGGCTGAGTCGTGCCGTCTTCTCGCCGCGCAGCGAGCCCCTGGACAGCTGTGACGAGACCTCCCAGTGGCTCAACCGCTCCCAGCTTTACATCCTTACAGACACCATGGTACACACACACACACACACACACACACACACACACACACACACACACACACACACACACACACACACACACACACACACGACTCCCAGCTTTACATCCTTACAGAGACCATGGTACACACACACACACACACACACACACACACACACACACACACACACACACACACACACACACACACACACACACACACACACACACACACACACACACACACGACTCCCAGCTTTACATCCTTACAGACACCATGGTACACACACACACACACACACACACACACACACACACACACACACACACACACACACACACACACACACACACACACACACACACACACACACACACGACTCCCAGCTTTACATCCTTACAGACACCATGGTACACACACACGCACACGCACACACACACGCACACACACACGACTCCCAGCTTTACATCCTTACAGACACCATGGTACACACACACACACACACACACACACACACACACACACACACACACACACACACACACACACACACACACACACACACACACACACACACACACACACACACACGACTCCCAGCTTTACATCCTTACAGACACCATGGTACACGCACACACACACGCACACACACACGCACACACGCACACACACGCGCACACACACGCACACACACACGCACACACACACGCACGCACACACACACACACGCACACACGACTCCCAGCTCTACTTACTTACAGACGCACATGCACACGCGCACACACGCACACAGCTTTAGCATTAGTTAAACATTGGTTTGCTTACTTTAATCATCTATATATCTTTTTCCTCTGTTTCTCTACTTATTGTTTCTTATTTTGTCCCTTTCATTTTGATTTATTCTGTTCTATTTCATCTGCTGTTATTTTTTTCTGCCTTATTTTTTTTTGGTGAACATTGAACTGACTCTGTGATGAAATGAGTAAAGCAAATACATTTGCCTTACCTTGCCTTGCCTTGCCTTGACTCGGTTGTGTGGATAAAGGGTTTGTATTTGCCAGAATTGTTCAGTCTTTGTAAGTTGTTCTCCCTTCCTCCTTTTTGAAAACAGGACTTAATGACGCTGTGCACCAGGACGGAAGAAGAGCGAATGGCCGCCTTAAGTAAACAGGTGTGTGTGCGTATGTGCGCAGGTGTGCATGCCTGTATGTGTGAGTACATGTGTGTATGTGTGAGTGCATTTTGTTTATCAGCACAACATGAAGACACTTGTTTTTTTTCCCTTGTGACACTGATAACTCACCCTGTCAGGTCACTGTATAACCCTCGCCCCTGTTTTGGTGTTGCAGCTTGTTGTGGATAAGAGTGTGGCCCCCACCCCCTTCTACCTGCTCCTGGGGAAGCAGAGGCAGCAGCAGCAGGAGAAGCAGCAGGAGAAGCAGGGTGGCGCCACCTCCAGCGCCGGAGTGGAGAGGACGCCAGTGCCCCAGGGCTCCGTAGCCATCCGAGAGGTTTGTTACAAACTGTTACATTTACACTTAGCTAACGCTTTTCTCCAAAGTGACTTAGCGGTTTTTTTTACAGGGTATTGATTACAGTCCCTAGAGCAATGTGCGGTTAGGTGCCTTGCTCAAGGACATTTTAGCCATGGATGGAGGTGTGGGCATGAGATTCGAACCTGCAACCCTCTGATCTGAAGGCCCCATCCTGAACCATTAGGCCACGGCTGCCTATTTTGTCTTTGTCTTATCATGAATTGAACAGATTTGTAGTACCGGTAGTTGGCGGTTGATTGCACGAACGCACGCACGCACGCACACACACACACACACACACACACACACACACACACACACACACACACACACACACACACACAGAGAAAAGTCGGATGTCCTACCCAGAGCCCTCTCTTTAGAAAGGCCCAACAGCACAGTTAGAGTTGTCTGGGTTCAGGTGTGTAAATCTTGTTTACGTCTCACTTAGGTCCACTTTCCCCTGTTTGTTTCCATGGTTACTTTTCACAGCCCAGTGTTCTCTCCCGAATCCAGCCATGCAGAGGAACTGGTAAAGCAGGGTTTTACTCTAGCCTTGGCCTAGGGCTCTGATGGCCATCAAATATGCATGCACTGCAAGCACAGAAATCAATACCTATGAGACACTGAAAAGGTTTCTTGCAAATTCTACATCATCAACATTCCATGGTCGTTATTAAGATTCAGGTTCATAAAAAGCTTCAAAAGGAATGTTTTTATTGGCTTAAGTACATCTTTTTCTTTCTGGTATGCAGTATTGATTACTGTTCTTGTCAGCTGTTTCTAGTATTGTGCTTGTGTTTTTATGTGTTCTGATGGGATGTCTGTCTGTCCATCTGTGTGTGTCCTCAGCTTCTGCACACGCCAGCTCACGTGCTCCCCGCGGCCTCATTCCTCTGCTCCATGCTCGTCAGCTCTCTCCTCATATCATCCTCGGACAACAGGTAAACAACAGCACACTTTTGCTCTGCTGTTTATTTTTACATTACCTTACACTTAGCTGACACTGTTATCCAAAGTGACTTACAATTATTGTTTAAAAACAGGGAATTGGTTACAGCCCCTGGAGAAGTGAGGGGTTAGCCTTGCTCAAGGGCACCTCAGCCTCAGAAGGGTGGGGTTTGAACCTGTAATACTCTGGTCAAAAGCCCATCTCCTTAACCACTAGGCCATGGCTGCCGTTTAGATTTTTACCAGGCCTCAGCTATCCCTAGGGGGCACCAGGATTTTTAACTACAGCCCCAGGCCTTTTTATTAGAATACCATGAAAAAGTTGATTTATTTCCATAATTCCATCAATAATGTTAATCTGTCATGGATTGTAGATGCATGGCCCAGTTTTTTAACTATTCCAATCATTATTTTTTTTCTTTTTATATGCGTTGGCCTTCCAGCTCAAAAAACCCATGAATTGGGGAATTCGCATTATTAGAATATTGTTATAAAATCACATTTTTCTTCATCAAAATTCGGGTCACATTAAATCAGTTGAAATTTGGTACTTTCTACATAACGTGCAATGGTCAATACTTGGTTAGGACATTCTCTGTCTTCATAATGGCCATGATGCATTTAACATTGAAGTCAATGGCAAAAACAGTGCATGGGAGTTATGGAAGCCCAGATATCCTTGATGCTTTGCTGTCAGCTGTTCTTGTTTGTTGACCTGGTGCCCCACACTTCCCTCTTCAATATACCCGAAGATTTCCATGCCACGTTTTGGTGTTCACTCACCAGTTTAATTCTAACTCAACAGAAATTAAACCCCATTCATTTTCAATGGGGTTTCATTTCTGGTTATTTAGAATTAAACTGGTGAGTTAGCGCCAAAATGTGGCATGGAAATCTACAGGGTATATTGAAGAGTGAAGTGTGGGGTACCAGGTCAACAAACAAGAACAGCTGACAGCAAAGCATCAAGGATATCTGGGCTTCCATAACTCCCATGCACTGTTTTTGCCATTGACTTCAATGTTAAATGCATCATGGCCATTATGAAGACAGAGAATGTCCTAACCAAGTATTGACCATTGCATGTTATGTAGAAAGTATCAAATTTCAACTGATTTAATGTGACTCGAATTTTGATGAAGAAAAATGTGATTTTATAACAATATTCTAATAATGCGAATTCCCCAATTCATGGGTTTTTTGAGCTGGAAGGCCAACATATATAAAAAGAAAAAAATAATGATTGGAATAGTTAAAAAACTGGGCCATGAATCTACAATCCATGACAGATTAGCATTATTGATGGAATTATGGAAATAAATCAACTTTTTCATGGTATTCTAATAAAAAGGCCTGGAGCTGTATTTGTTGGGCTTTTTAGCCTTTATTGAGAGAACAGTCGAAAATGGTGACCAGAAATAAGTGGGAGAGAGACACGGAGAAGGATCGGGAAACGGCCTCGGGTTGGAAGCGAATCTGGTTCCCCGGTGTAATGGTACAGCACTTAAGCCCCATTGCGCACCCTTTTTTAAACTTGTTGGAGCCTTTAATCACTACAAGTGTGCATTGTAGGACAGGGAAGGATTGGGGGAGGCAGGGAGTTTGTGAAACAATTGTGAAATGACCTTGGGCCAATCTCAAAAGCAGGACATTGTTAGTGGCGTCCAACTGCAATTGCAAGTCTTCTGGTATATGACTGCATGTGAATTTATGATTTGTCACGACGAGAATGAAAATGATGTCCTTCTGCCATTTGTTTTAAAAGTATTTAAACACATGGTCACAGGCTTGCTTTGTGTTTTTTCAGTGTCTGTCATGCAGTCATGCTGGGTTTTTTGTATGACACTGCACATTTTTATGAAAATATTGCCAAGTCACTGGGGGGGGGGTCCTCTCACTTCCCCACGTCCTCCTGTCAACCCTCGATCACCTGATTCTCACTTCTTTGTTTACCACAGAGGGGCGGACGCCGCCGGAGCAGATGAGGAAATGGACAGCGAGAAGGAGGAAGAGGGCTCCTCGTCGGAGGAAGAGCCGGAGCCAGAGTCTCGTGACGCCCAGAGCACCGGTCAGGACTCCTTAGCGGATCACGTGCCTAAACTCTCCAAGGCCCAGGAGAGAGAGCTGCGGCGCGTCAGGAAAACGGACTATAGCTGGCTCAGCACGCTAGTAGACGCCTAGCATCGATCTATCTATTTAGCCCAGCCCAGTTCAGCTCAGCACTCCAAACCATGACTGTGCAAAAACTGAGCTTCTGTTTTCCCTCCCTTTTTTCCTCCTTTTTTCCCTCCACTTCTCCAAAACCCACCCCCACACCCTTTTTGTCTTTTGTGTCTTTTTTTTCTTCTTTTTCTTTTTCCGTTGGTCACATTCATCAGTGTTTGACGTGTTTGGATCCCTTGGAGCAGATGATGCGTTTTGGCCGTGGTAGCAGCGTGGGGCTGGGGGCCCAGACCCAAATCCAAGTACTCTGTGAAGAAGCCATCAAAGAAAAGGAGGGGGGAGGCAGGGGGAGAGCATGGAGGTCCTTTCCTTATAGTAAATCCCATTTAATGTACAGACGCACACTTCCCTTCCTGAGGTGAACCTCTGGCCTCCTGCACAAAATGGAGGCTCTCGTGACGCAGTCAGCTCTACTCATCACCCATACCCTCTGGACTTTTGCAGTTTGTGTAGTAAATGAGGTTTATACACTTGCTTTACTATTTTTTGTAATAATAAATAAGGTTTCTGAAGAAGGAATCGTGTCGTTGGAGGTTTGCTTGACTCGAGGTCTTGGAACAGGTCATCCATTGATAAAACGAACAATGTGCAGAGTGGTTTCTATTGTTTGCATTCAAGATTCCTTTTATTGGTCCTTGGGAAAATTTGTCATACGTACAGATAGTATTCAGGCTCCATGCCTGATTTCAGGCTTGACAAAGTTTGCAAAAATAAAAACATTGATAGTAATCAGCCATTAAGTTATTCTTATCTCAGAAGGTGTTACAGGTTCAGGGTTTTCTTCTACTATCAGGCTTGAATAATGGGCACACACAGGCTATTAAATGTTTGAATAATGTGTCAAAATAGGCCTACGGTATGTCACTATGCAGTATCTTGTCGTCGTCGTTAGAGCAGGCGAAAAAGTTCAGGCTGAGGACTTTTTTTCACTATCACCCCTGTACATATAGCTGCTGCGTAACACACGGTTTCTAACTAGGACTCTGAATTGCCTGCCAGGGGGTAGCAGCTCATACTCTGGATGCACAACTTTGTGTGGTGTAACTGTACTCGAGCGCTGCACTCAGCACTTTATTGTCTTTTGAGCACAGCACACTGTGATGTCCAAGGTTCCCTTTTTACAGCCGGCTCTAGTGTATTAAACGTGCTTATATTTTTTTATTGTCCCGTAGTTGGCACACCCGTGGCACTGGGTTCACCTGTAAGCTGCCCTGAACTCTTTTGAAAACTCGAAAGAGGAAACTGGGTCATTATTGCCCTTTGTTTTTTTCCTGTACCCGGGCCACTATGGATAACTGGCTTTGTTTTGTTTTTGCCTCGTCCTAATGTCAACCTAGATAAGAGGAGGATGAGGATTAGTGTAAACAACAATGTCATCAACACCACCCAACTCCCAGTATGTAGGCCTATGCTTTCCCTGCTGACAGTTGCTGAGAGAAGGGAGGATTCCACGAACCAGACTAATAAGACAGGCTAAATTAATCTTGAGGTAGTGCTAAATCATCTACAAGTAAGATAGAAGAGCCTGGAGTCCTCTTTTTCTTAGCTAAATGACACCTGTGGACTATATTAGCACATTTACCACTGTCTGTAGTTTAACTTAGCCAGGTTTATTACTTAACCTTGTTCTAGGGATGGTATCTGGCTTGACAACGATGAATGCAGCGGTGAGGGCAGGAAACATGTGGGCACCAAAAGGTGTCCTGAATATACTTTTCTTACTAGAATATTACTTTATAACGTTTTAAACAGTAACTATAGGCGCACGTGTAGGTGGTTTGATTTAGTTTACACTGCATTGAAGCTTGTGTCCCCCATGTGTCCTATCAGCTGGACTCTTGAGGCCGTTCTTATCGTATGGCCTGGCCTGCCTCTTTATCACAAGTCCCAGTTTTCCGTCGATAAGACATTGGACTTCTCACTAAACATGTTCCTCCCACGTGCCTGTGGTTCCTCAAAGTCATACTCTTAAAGTTAACAGGCTACAGGACCTTCCGTGCATACATACATACATACAATCCTAATTTTTGGCTACTTGTTTAACCAACTAGGAAAAGTTCTCAACATTTCTAAATCTCAGGTGCACTCATCCACCTCAATCTGGGTATTGAAACACCATTGGAAAGTCAAATAAACGTTCCTTGCAGCACCAGTCCACTCCTACAGAAATAATATGAATAGTTCCTGTTGCAGGAATGTACCCTTCATCAGAAATGCCTCTGTTGAGTACTCTTTCAATAAGGTCTGTACTTTTCAGACTTTCATAGCACTCAGCCTGATCACATGAATAAATCAATCGGATCCCCATTTTAATCTGTAATTAATTAACCCTTTGCTACTCGCAGATTACCTCGTTTCATTTCCCCTCTGACACAAAATCAGGTCATTTTTTTTGCCCCGCACCGCCCGACCCAGCCAGCCTCTGATCGTCTCTGGCTCGGCTTTAAGTCAGTCCCGTTAGCCAGCCTCCGCTTTGAAAGGGGGACTTTGAGAAAATTACCCACTAACCCCGTGGAGGAATGTGACCCCTTACAATGGCCGCTGGGCCATTGCCAAAAACCCAGGCAGCTTTCCAGACTACTTGGCCTTGTCTAAACAGCCCTTTTCCCCGACCGTCCGTCACCCAAACTCACCTCACAGCTCACACACATAACTCACATAGACACACACTGGGCCCTTTGTCTTGGGTTTGTTTTTTGTTTTTTTATTGTAACTGTTGTCATCCCATTTACATTTGAACATGCAGATTTTGCACACGTATCTTTTTCCTTACAGTAATATACTATTCAGTCGTGTTTTTGGCCTAATTTTCTTCCTCTGTATGTGGCGGCAGCTGGGCCGACCACCTGTGTTCAGTGAGGTGGTGCGAACACAGCCATGCATAGGGGTGACAAAAGCAGTTCAATGTGTGGATTATACATTACAACGTACGTTTTTCAGTTTGTTGGTACTAAATGCCTCTTTTGTCTTTCTTTTCGGGTCATTCTACAACATTCCGTCAGCATGTTCAATCAATTAAAGAGTTTGTGTTCACAATGATTCTTGCTTCAGAACAAAAATTTGGAAAGGGGAAAAAAACACAATCAGTGAGGGAGAATTACAGACTACCATACTACATGTAAAACGAACAGTTACCACTAATGTAGAAAACATTTTAAAGTACAAAAAAGTTTCAACATTTAAAACATGACAGCACGATATGACAGTGAATACAAAAAATATCAACCAAAGCAATTTACAAAGTAGTAGTTGGATTCATCTACATATTGTGTCTGGGGGGAAAAAACATGTCTGTTACAAAGTCCTGAAACTCCACACACACACACACACACACACACACACACACAAGAACTCAAGTATTCAGTGCCCTGTCCTTGCAAATGTGCTTACTCAAGAGACTTTTCAAGCCCAGCAAAATGGCTACCGTCAAACACTGACAGTTCTGGCATGTGCGTTTCAAAAAAGTGGAGGCTGGGCCCGGGACCCGACTGCTTTTCAACTAAAGCCACAAAAAAGGTCAACAAACTGCTACGAGGGAGCCATTCCACCGGAGTTTCCAGCCCTCTCCTGCAAGCCTCCCCACAATAGACCTCCCTGCTCTATACCTATTCAGCAAGGCCTTCCACTCCCATGTCCAACATCAATATTGAGTCAGTCTGACTTAATATTGTGTTTTTATATGAGCATCTGTACCAAGGCCCAGCTGTCCACCTTGAGACGCACACAGCCAGACAGCCAAGGCTGCAACCAATACGGACGGCCTAAACCTGTAAGACATTACTGAGTAAGCGCCGTGGCGAGCCAGAGCTGCCGAATGTTCTCTGTAGTACGTCTGTATGAGAAGCACAGTATGGCACAGCAGAACAGAGGCACTGGTGTTGAAGGCTGGAGGTGGGATAGGGTAGTGGGGGAGGGGGCTGAGGTATGCAGAGGAAGAGGGATAGGCGCACTGAGGCTGAAAACAAAAAAAATCTACAGGATCGGGGGAAAGGAAGGGCCGTTACACAGGCATCAGCTTCTGAGGTTCGTTTCTGTTGACGTGTGCGTTTCTTAGCTTGGCGATGTGTGCGGATTTATTTAGTAAGGCTGATTGCTATCGGTTAATGGGGAGGGATATACTTGGTGCAATGGAGGACCACCTTTGGAGACAACAGGAACTGAACTAAGACGACAGAGAGATGATGAAGAAGGAAGGCAGCATCTCCGCCTTTGTGCAAATATGTTTCTTAGAGAAAATGCCTGAAATGTGCCTCATAGGTTTTCTTTCATTATTATTATTCGTATATTTCATCCACTGAGGAACAGTATAATAAAGTGCCTGTGTAACAATCACAATCATTGGGCTGATTTTCTTGTGAGGAAAATTACACCAGAAAACAAAAAATCAAATTGTAAAATACAAAAGAAAAAAAAAACAATGCTACAGGCTACAATGTTCAGTCACACTGCAGCTGCAATCTCTTAAAAATGGCCATTGGCAAATTCAAGAGTGATGTACTTCAGCCCACTTGAATTTAAACTGGTCATCACCATGATCACAAACCACCACAGACATATTTTTTTGGAATGTATCAACATACAACAGCAACATTAATTCCCTCACTTCCACCTCAAAAAGTTTGGCTTTGGTATATATGAGAAGGTGAATATATTAGCAAATGGCTTTACATGACAGCACCACCAAAGGCAAATATGTAGAATACTGACAGAATATACTGTTATATTCAGATGTTTATATTCTCCTGAATGAATACATTTTGCATAACCTTTAGAATAACACGGATTAAAGAGACTTTATCCCTGGCCTGACTCGGAACAGCGCGGGACAAAATCAGCTCAAGTGTAGTTAATAGTATAGCTTAACAAGCCATAGTAACTGAACAACGGAAAAAAACACCAGTAGCTACAAGAGCACCCATAGAGCTTAACTATAAATCCAAAAGCTACAGTTCAAGAAAAAAAAAAACAATTCCCTGTACTGATATGAAGCTCAAAACACAAGGTGACAAGAAGTATCGTACAAGCCACTTACAAAACATACAAGCATGCACACACTACCACTGTGCTTACTCGGGACTTGCCATATCTCCTCCCTCATTCTTTGTTGGATCCTTTCTCTCTTTTTTTGACGTTTCTGCTCTGAGTTACACAACAGCACAGGGCCGACGCTCGGCTGGAAAGGAGAGTAGAGTGCAGCTGGCTGTCCTCAGGTCAAGGCTAGCTACCCGTTCCTTCCGACAGCTCGTCGCACAAACCGATTCCGGCGGCCCTCTGGCCCCGTTTGCTACTCTACTCCACTGTCTCTATCGTAACGATTATCGTATGTACCTGCAGCTGCTATCTCTTGCTACAGTCAGCGCAAATGCTTCAGAAGGGTTAACAATAAGCGTTACAAGACATGCTGCTAAGACACCGGCAACTTGCTAAAAGAGCACGTCACCGGAACGTGTGTTAGTTTACAAGAGTAGAATTTCTTTGGTCCCTCTGTCGCAGTAAGCTAGGCTACCTTGGGGGACGGGACGCAGGAGAGTGAGAGTTGGTATATAAGCGTAGAAGCTAAAAGACAACACTCTAGGCTAGGGATAGGGTCTCTTTAATCGGCTTACACAGTGGTGGGAAGTGAGGGCGCGTTGCTGTCGTTGCCGCCGGGCACCTCCTTCTGCTCGGGAGAGCAGCAGAGGAGGAGGCGGCTGCCCAGGCTCTTGTAGGCAAACCTGAGGTACATGAGGTGGCCCATGGCCACGAAGGACACCGAGATGATGACCAGCAGGCCGAAAGCCTCCTGGTTGGGCGCCAGGATGACCATGATGAAGTGGAGCAGGTCCAGCAGGTAGTTCATGGAGTTCTGCACGCCGTTGATGACGCCGCGCTCCGACTCGATCACATTCTCTTGGATGAGCTGGGTCACGGACAAGTCGAATGACCACAAACCTGGAGGTGGGGAGGAGAGGGAGAAAGTAGGAAAGAGGTTAGAGCGGTATTGCAGAGCCATTTGTTAGTCTCTTTACCTCAGTGTGTCAACTCTGAGCGAGTGGTCGCTCTTGTAATAGAAAAAGCCTGTGGCAGAGGTCATATCTTTGACTGCAGAGAGCACCTACTTAAGTAAAGAAAAGTGAAGTAGCACTCCTGACCACCAACTCGCTTGGTACAGGAGGTTTGAAGCCTGTGGCTTTGTTTAGATTGAAGGTTAAACCTGCTCATCTCAGGAGGTTCAGAACTCACTCTGGGTTAATGTAGCAGGTAACTAACTAGTAACTAAATAGTAACCATATTTTTGGAATATGCCCCAGGTGTCTTATGAGGATACAGATAGGCATGTTTATTGCCACATTAAAATGACTAAGGAGACTCATTATCACTTCCAATACAGAAATCGCTGACCGTAATGGAGTCAAAGGTTGGCAATATACCTATTAAGTGACATTAACATTAGGTCCTAATGACTCGTGACGAAGCGAAATGTCAAATTAAGGAGCCATGTCATAGCACTTCATAATGTGACCCAAGTGTTCGAAAAGTAAAGCGAATAACTGTCCTCACACAATAACGATTACAATTATGGACATTTAAAAAAAAAAAAAAACAGGCAAATGTTTTCCAATCAACTAGGCAGGATCTCCTTCTGGCCTGAAGACAAAGGCCCTGTCAACCAATCAAATCAAGCCAATATTGAAAGTGTGCAGCGTGCAGACAATTATTCCTTTCAAGTTACACAGCATGAGTCAAAACCCAACCAACCTAAAAGAAAAAAACACAAAAAAAACCCAGCTGAAGTCAAGACCAACTCACCAACTCTAGCAGCAATGACTCCTGCGAAGAGGAGACTAACAGACAGGTAGGACTCCACCTGAGGTGCCTGCTCGAACACCAGGGTGGAGCTGTTGGACACGTCGACCATGAGAGGGGCAACGCTGGGGATGGTGGGACCTTCGGGCAGGCCGTCGGCGCCCTCCCCAAACAGGTGGCGGAGGATGTCCTTGAAGGGCGAGACGGTCAGGTCGAAGGGACTCCCCGGCGCAAAGACGGAGAAGACGCACAGCGTGAGGCAGGAGAGCTGGGCCACGCCCGACAGGAAGCCTGTGCGGATCAGGCCGCACTTGCGGCGCACCCAGGTGAACGCCACTGTGCCGAAGATGCCGGCGATGGCCGAGGCGCCCATGAGCAGGCTGAGGATGGAGGGGCTCAGGCCCTGCGTGTAGGCGTAGCCCGTGGTGATGCAGTCGAAGCCCAGCACCGTCATGTAGAGGAAGGAAAGTGCCATGCCGGCGAAGAAGATGTCCTGGTTGTAGTAGGCCACCCAGCCGTCGCGGAAGGTGCGCACCGGCTCCGACATCTGATGGCAGCAGCCGGCGGACTTCTTGTCATCGTTGGTGGCAGCTGTCTTCACGACCGCCGCAGATGCCTCGTTCATCAGCTGAGAGGCTTCGGCTGGGGCCTCGCCGTTTTCCATATCTGCGGAGGGAGTTTTGCGCGTTAGAACGTTTTTATTTTATAGAATTCTTGCACACCTTCTTTGGCCAGGTGTGTAGGAAGGGAACCCCTGGGTCACCAATGTAAGAAACCAGGTTGAATTTCTTGAAGAAGGTCAATAGACCAAAACATCTCAAGTAAACACTGCAAATGTGAAGTGTGCGAGAGCTTTCTTGTCTCAGTAAAAAAAAAATCTTCAAAGAAACAATTGTTGTCGCACACTCAGAACTTCATGCAGTACAATTGTTTTTTTCATTAAGTTGACTATTGGAACGCTGCGCACACACCTCACCCTGTGTGCGTTTAATTGTGCTATTTTGCCGAAAACCTCCAGTATTTGGGTCATTTCATGTGAAATCAGACACTTTGGGACCCGACCGACACAGATTTCAATCATACTTGCTGTGCCTGTTTAGTAGCAAGGTAGCATTCTCCCTTAATATTGGTGTCAGATTCACACAAATGCTGGGGTTCTACCTTGCTACTAAACAGGGACAGCAAGTATGATTCAAATCTGTGTCGGTCGGGTCCCAAAGTGTCTGAAGTGTCTGTGAATGACCCATTTCACAATGGCTGTGAAGAAGTGAAACACTGAATCAAAGCAACATTTCTCCTTTTAAAACTGAGGAAGACGTATCGTCCAGCATAACACACTAATAGCACAAATATAATGCAATTATGATTAAATCAATTTCAGTTTGGACTGAGGAAATGTCGAATCTCCAGAACATTTTTGTGCAAATGTCCAACATCTCTGACACCACTGACTTGTGTACTCTGTACTATCTTGTATGTTTTCAGAACCAAAGAAAGTAATGTGCTATGCACAGTGAAACTGAACTGACCTTCCTTTAAGATGTGATTTTTAAAAAACTTTTATGTCTTTATTCAGGACAGGACATTAGCAGAGTTTGACAGGAAATTTGTGTTTGTGAGAGAGAGAGAGAGAGAAGAAGGATGGGAAAAGGACCTCAGGCCAGAATCTAACCCAGGTCGCCAGCATAACGGTAGGTAATGGGCGTCTTAGCCACCCCTTATCAAGACTGACCTTTCTGGCTGTTGAGCTGCTTCATCTCCTGGTTCTGGTCCGTCTCCTTCTCCTTCTGGCCGCCCTTGTTGGCCAGCGCCGGGGTCTTCTGGTACACCTTCCAGAGCAGGCCGTACTCCAGGCACATGGAGAACAGGTTCCAGCCGGAGATGAAGCCGCAGCCAATCAGGTGAGAGCTGAACGACATGATCTGGCCAACCAGCATGGGGGCCAGGATGTTGGTCAGCTGATCGATGATCCTCACCGTGGCGTTCATATCTGATGACCATGGTGAGGAGGAGGAGGAGGAGGAGGAAGAAGAGGAAATGAAAGAAAAAACGAATGAGATTTGGGTGATGATCATTAGACGCCATTAAGCAGTTTCCTTCTATGCCGTTTCCTGAGGTCACGGATGTTATCTTTTATCTGTTATTCAGGAAACAACAGTATCTCTTAATTTATATGCAAGCAGGGCAGTGATTTACGTCAATCACATACACACAGGAGGTAATAACCAACAGATATGCCTTTGAGACTTCGAAAAAAACATCATTGTGAAGTCAGTCAAGGGAAACAAACAACATGGCTGGCTACCATATCAATTCTTTATGGGCACTGTCCGGCGATAAATAAAGAGGTGTAAAGTCTACCGAGAAACAAACATGATTACTGTGTGAGCACGATCCAAAGGCCTTCTCAAAGCCAACACTGACCTGCCAGTTTGTTGCGGTCCTCCCCGGCCACCACCACGATCCAATCCCTCTGGATGGTTATGGACGTGGCAGTGCTGGCCAGGTTGGCAATGTTGGCCGTGCTGATGACCATGATGTAGCATGTCGTCTGAAGAAGAAAAAGAAGAAAAAGAAGAAGAAGAAGAAGAAGAAGAAGGAAAAGAAGAAGATGATGATGATAATGGAGGGGAAGAAGAAGAAGAAGAAGAAGAAGAAGAAGAAGAAGAAGAAGAAGAAGAAGAAGAAGAAGAAGAAGAAGAAGAAGAGACTTTTATTGTCACGCCAGCATGAAATTTCTCAAAACAATATCAAAAATGAGAAACCTTTCAGTAAACTCAATGACCTTATCTAGCGTCTTATCCAAAGTTTATTATTTTATGTAACACTGTGTAACTGACGTCAGCGTAATACAGTGCTTCTCAGAAATGGTGATTCTAGGAATGCAAGGTGATAGAAAGGCTTGTAAAGATAGGCTTTTCCTTTATGGTGTACTTGTACTGTATATGGTGCTCCCAGAGATCTAAAGAATGCACTTGATGGGCTTTGCTCAAGCATAGTGGCCAGTTGCTATGTTTTAAGCAACAACCTACTAGTTCAGTCGAGCCATTGCGATCCAGCCCACTGTGTATCTATCATTAACTCATACACATAAAACTAGTGGGCATCAGCCAGCACTTTTTAAACCTGAACCTGAATCAACAACCACTGCTTGCTGCTCTGCCCTTTTCTTGTACAGCTGCTTCTGCCATAGGAAAAAAGAGGCAGCCAATTGGCTGTGCCGGTTGCCAATCTCTCACTACAAACATGGTTGTTGACTTGCTGACTTAGCAGCAGCCGTGGCCATTGGCCAAGTCTACGCATCTCATGTTTCAACACAGAAATGCAATGCCGTGGGGGTCAGCAAGCAGCACCGGCTAGGGGCCCCATCTGGAAGGGAAAAAATGCTAGTGGTGCTCAGCGACATTTAAGCATTCATAACCTATTTCCTCCACTGGGGGGAAAAAACTGTGGCCTTTGCCCCAATTCACCTTCATCGCATTAGTGATTTCTTTTTTTGTAGTGGCAAAGAAAGAGAGCAAAAAAAATACCCCAAAAAAATCAAGGCTAGGGTATTTTAAGGTTCTTTTCCCACCTCCTCCTCAGGTCAGTCTGAGTCTCAGAGTTCCTGGTGGTCAGAGCGTTGATGGGTCTTTTGAACTTGGCTATACAACAAGGGCTCAGTGGGAGAGAACATACCTCCACACTTTGAACATCATCCAACTGGCCTAAATCCGGCAGATTGTGCGTAATTATTACGAGTCATGTGTCAGCCTTGGTAAGGCTCAAATCTTAGCAAGCAAAAAAAAAACACGAAGTGGGTCTAATCATATAACTCCTTGGGGTTGAATAGGGTTGTTTTAGGAACATGGACATACTGACAAGGTTCTCCTCATTACCACAGAGTGAAACATGGCCACCCTCTCTATCCTTAGTGATTTTATTTATGAAAATGGTTTATCGTTACTGATATGCACTTACCAACAACCATCCACTGTAGAGTTCAGTGAGCTGTTCCTTGAACTGGAAAACCAGCATCAGCAGAATTCCGCACAGTATGACAGCCGAGTTCTGGACCACCAGAGAGGTCTGAGCAACTAGTGGACAAAGCAAATACATGAAACATTTTGTTAAAACAAACGAAAGACATATTAACATTCATATACAGTGCCTATAAGATGGGTTTTTGCCATCATATTGTTTGAACGGCTGTGGTCGGCTTTGACACTGATTATAATGCTCAGTGTCACCACAAACCTGTTCCGCAACTTTACCCATCAATGAGCTGCTGAACCACAGTTCAAGTAAAGACAAAGCCCAGGACAGACAAAGCCATGTAACATGTTGTTGTTCGGGGCCTTCTGGACATAGGTACCTTTGAGTCGTGGGTTTTTGTCCACCCAGTCTCCAATGATGGCACCAAGCAGCAGTACGGACCCAGCGACCACCAAGCCATACACGGCCGTCAGCAGCAAACTGTTGCCATACAGCTCCACCAGAAACACGGCCACAGCAAAATTCCACATGCGATCCCCCTGTAGTCCACAGCAACATTGATATTCACTTATAATAACAGCCACAACAATAATAGTAGTAGTAATAATAATATGATGTTACTTTGCTTTTTAAGCCTGAGTATTTTAAACTCACTATTCAATTTCACGTTTTTTCTGGTAGTTAAGCTTTTGCATTACTTCACTACCTTGGGGTAGGTGCCCTTCAACATTTTCATGTATATTGGGGTAGCCTACTATGGATTTGATATGCAATTACATGGTAATAAGTTATAACACACAATAAAGCCTAATATCAAAACCCACATTCATGAAGGGAAAATGTTTCAGGTCGGCTATTCTAAGTGTCCAAATTACATTTACCGTAAAATAGAATTGTGTCGGAGTTTTGCAAATAAACAGTAAAAAATATAGAGTATTGGCCTATGCCGACTGTATTATCCACACACTGGGGCTTAACTGGGGCACTTCAACAAAGAATGTTCTCTGACTTACAACCTTTCAGCTCAATTGAAACACATTTGACCACACAGAGCCCTTTGGATAGGTGAACTATTAACATGCACAAAGCACTACATTTTGCAATGCACCGTTGGGAGAATTTACTTACCCATGTCGACAGAGCGTGTCCGAGGTAAATAAGGAACTTCGCCGACGTAAACACATCGCGAATAGATTCTGCAAACAACAACCAAGCTGTTAGTGGGCTAGCCTTCTGATTGCCAGGGTATGTGGGTTAATAGTTCTATTGCAACATGATGCGTATGTTGATAGTGCTAACTAATGCATGTGCAGGTTACATAGCTTAGCATACCACAGCAACGTTTCGTTGATCCAGCACTTTCCATCGTAGTGTTAATAAATGTATCTTGTTTTGATCAGGTTGGATGGTGATCCTCCTTGGCGGTTGCCTAGTAATCCCTGGGTAATGTTTCCTTATTTGCGGGCAAAAAACCTGTGTTCTCCCGGTCCCCCCTTCCAAACTTAGCTAACACTGTAGCTGAAGTCGGAAAGAAATGATTTATCCGGAGAGATCGAAGGTAGACTACCTGCAGAACAATAATTTCTGCTCGCCCCCAGTCACCAGCTATGCGCTGCTGTTGTGTTATGACAGTGCTGCTGCCTTCTAAGCTCACTGCAGTTTTTATTCGCGCGAGTCACGTGACACAACGAGCAGACTGTCAGCTGAGAGGGGGTTGACCAAAGCATTCGATTGTTCCCTCGCGCCCTTGTGGAGGCTTGCTTTTTGGCCTGGAATTACAAGTGGCGTCTGTGGTGAGATTACCTGTTTGTTGCTGTATTTTGCCCGCAATTGGAAACAGCTATTCATCAAAGCAGGGCAGGTTTAACAAGAATGTGCACCATTGTAACAGATGCTTACCTTTTGTTCAGTGTATCAGTGTGGACATTCATCCTTCTTGTTATTATTATTATTGTTGTTGTTGTTGTTATTATTATTATTAATACTAATAATAATAAAAACATCAATAATAATAATTATAATAACAATAACAACAATAATAATAATAACAAGAAGAAGAAGAAGAAGAAGAACGGAGTCAAAATACAGTTGCACTGTGATTTTTATTCAGGCCTGCTGACAGAGAGTCTACAGTAGTCGTTTTTTTATGGCCAAATAGCAATTTGTTTGAAGATAATTATTGGGGGGGCGGGGTGGCTGTCATGATTAAAAGTGATTTGTAAAAAGGTAAACACATGTGTGTTTTTTGTGTGTGTGTGTGTGTGTGTGTGTGTGTGGGGGGGGGGTGCACATGTGTGTTGGTTGTGTGCGTGTGTGTGTGTGGGGGGGGGGTGTGTTTGACTCGTACTCTACAGCTCAAGAAACGTTATCTTCTGATCAGTCTTGCTGCAAGTCAATGCATTTCAGCAGAGGAGGGCACGTACAGTACATCAGAGGAACGTTTCAGCGCAGATGGTGGTGGTATACAGTGACCACTACTGGTGTTTGGATTTTGGACCCCCCAGTGGACCCTTGCCCTTGTACTGCCATTAGCTCTGCAGAGAGGAGATACTCTCAGGTTTATCAAACAAACCAAACGTGAGTTCAACTGTGGCGGTATGAAACAAATCCCATGTGCTGACACTGCTGAGGCGGACTTTTTTCCATCAGAGAGGCCTTTCATGTCCAAAGCCACACAGTTGGGAGGATGGCATCTTAAGGCAACAACCTTTATAATTATGAATTGCAACATGGCACATGACATGAAACAATTCTCTAGGTCAGATACATTCCTCAGAGGAGAACACTAGAAGGTGGTCGACTTCTGTGGTCCCTCTGTGAAAATGCACAGCGTTGAGGATTAGAGCGTTAGAGGAGACAAAAAGTGTTCAACGTCTGTGGCTCATCTGTAAAAAAAATTAAAAAATGCACAGCATTAAAGGATGGTACACTGTGAATAACCTTCATGCATTGAACAATAAAAGTGTTGTGGTCTGTGGTCTGTTGTAAAAAAAAAAATGCACACAAGTAAAGGATCGTACTGTCCACACCCTCTATGAATTGCAGCATAACACATGACTGCATCTATTCTGAACTGGAGATTATTCAATGCAACAATGTCTCTCCTCTGAGTACCACAAAGGCAAATCTTACTTAGAAAGTTGCTGTGTGAGAGAGCATGACTAAGGGCATCAACAGGCTCGCGTCCCAACAACCACAAGGCAAAGGCCTCAATCCACATAAGCCTGTTGTTATAGGTTTTCATTTTCACACCGACACTGGCCTTAGGCCACTTGCCACTTTTGTCAAACTCTTGTCAACATGGTATGACATAGCTGTAATTAGGAGGTGACACCATGGGGATTGCTGTAAGGATTTGGATGTGTATGTGAATATGAGAATAAAGTTGAATGTCTGCACACTTGCTCCCATTTCGCTTTTATATTCTTCCCATAATACGATGAAGAACAAATATCTCAACAATGTTCACTGGGAAGAATGTTTAAAAAGCAAAATGGGAGCAAGTGTGTGGACTTTCAACTGTATTGTCATAGTTGTCTCTGATCCTTTTGTTCTGCAGCTGCTGTTTGCATGTGTGCACCACATGAATATCAGACAAATGAGTTGCAGCCTATTTCACACTCACACCCAATAGATATGAAATCGTCATTTAATACACTGTCACTGAACACATTATGGAACGAGAACGTTTGAAAGCTTGATATTAAAATGGGTAATTGCGCAATCCATAGCCCGTTGATTGTTTTGCAGTCGCCACTGCAGTTGTCCTCAGCACTAGGTGCCAGTGACAATACTTGGTGCCATTTCAGTGTGCTGACTGAGCGCTTCTTTGCTGGCAGATATTGGCAGTGCCACCCTGAAGGAAATCTGTTTGTCAGCACTATTGTTTTTACCCCCTCTGGCAGACTGATGACGATGCCCTTATTCTGTCAGAAATAGACAAGAAATATGCTGCCCCTGAGATATCTAAGTTAGAGAACATGCTGCCACGATGCACTGTGCTTCAGATATGCAAGTCTCTCTCTCTCTCTCTCTCCCTCTCTCCCTCTCTATTCTTGCTCAACTATCCTTGTCGAGAGAGAGAGAGAGAGAGAGAGAGAGAGAGAGAGAGAGAGAGAGAGAGAGAGAGAGAGAGAGAGAGTACGAGTGAGATAGTGGGGGTGCAGTATGTTTGCCTTGTCTCTGACCGTATGGTTTGTGGTCACCCACACACAACAAAACACGGCACACTTCTTGGTCAAGCGGCATTGTGCCCATGACACATATTTGGCATTTTGTTTACCAGCAATTATTCTTTGTAGTGCCACCACAAGAGACACCAGCCCTTCTTCTATTTAATCCCACCTATTTATAGCAACCTCAGTAGTAAACACAGGCTCATATGTCCAACACTGCCCATGAAAAACACAGCACCCCGCAGCACTATGCTAACCACTGTGTTATTGTTCGCATTGTACGGTGCGATTCAGTGGACATGGCTGATCTTAGCCTGTCATTATTATTACTGCAATAATAGTGGTTTGAAGGAAAGGGCCTGAACGCTGTGAACATTTGGTTTAAAATGGATCATTTGTGGACGGAGGAGAGATGATATGGCATCACTGTGTTTTCACAATAGTTTTTTGACATCCAGTCTTTTCAACTTTGGAATCAACATTAACATGCTGTGGTCAGTTTGTTTTATCTTTTCATAAATCACGATACAACGCAGACTTAGAAACTTTCCTAGAGAGTAGACAACCATGGAGCCGTGTCAGTTTATAATTAACATCTGACAGAATGTTTCATCGAGATTCAAACAGGTGTTTTTGATCAATATAAAACTGTTCAGAGTTCACGTGCCTGAGACCCAACTGACCCTAAACAAACTTGGACTGTTTGCCACATGGCTCCTGGCCTCCGATGAGTCATCATAGTCATCAGGTGACCAGAGAGGACGACAGGGGGGGGGACCAAGGGGTCAGTTGTATCGGCCCAGGGAGAGAGGAGGCCCGAATTGGGTCCTCATTACATTGTAGGCTATGTATTGGATGGGGTGGCCCTTTCAGATGATTTTGTCGTGGGCCCAACTAAAGCTGTCAGCAGCCCTGCACGTGACCCTCTCTGGGCAGCTTGGGCCAATGCAAAAAAAATATGATGCGAGTAATTAAAATAATGAAAATAACACATAAAAACAGGTTCCAAGTTCATCACCATTGGCATGCAGTGCCTGCATTTTTATACAGATTTCTATAATGAAATGACAATGATTTCACATTCTCCAAATATACAAAAATTGCATATTATTGAGCATTAAATTTATCTTAATGCTAATTTATGAATCAAATATCTTCAACGTGTAAAGAAATGGTCCAAATGAATGTGAATGTTTTTTGTAAACACATACATTTGGGCCTTTTGTTTACAGGTTGAAGATATTTGTAAACAGGGCCTGTGTTGGTCATACTATGTATTGAATCACCACTGAAAAGACTTCTGTGTATGCGCACTCTGCAACGTGTTCACGAGACTGAAATGCTGACCTAAAATCACCACAAGGTTACGGTGGACCAGCGTGAGATGAGCTGTGCTCAGGTCAGGAGGCAAAGTCCACTTAACCAGGCAATTGAACTGCTCCCCGCCTTTATACCCTGGTAGAAAAGTGTCATTCCATTGGCCCTACATGCCGACCATCAAGTAACTTTTATTATATCCCATAACAAAAACATCATTTCCTGTATCCTGTTGTAAAACGCATGACATGTCCTGACATCCTAAGATGTCCTCACAATCCCTATAACCCATGATTCACCTCACCAACAAAATCATAAAAAGGTGATAATCTTGCTGACTGTGGGACATGCCAACTTTCTGAGACTCTATGGCTGCAGAGCAAGGGGTGCATCATGGGAAGAATGGGTGAGCATTAAATAGTGCTTTTAAATAGTGTGAAACGTCATAAACACTAACCTGCCATTCACAATTTGTATGACTTATGTGTTCTAGGCCTAATACTATGATCAAAGAGCCTACATATTCTCCGTGAGCAGGCTCCATTTAACAACAAGGTTAAGATGCTTTTTACACATACTGTATATGGATATTTTTGAAAGTGCATCGGTTTGGGCCTCTTGCTTAAACAGTTTTAGAAATCTCTACAAAAATGACCCCAACTGACATTTTATATTTTAAAATATCCTTATACATGTATACAGAATCTAAATAGATTAAAAAAACATTTGGAAACACACATCAGCAGACATTGAAAGACGTATCTACGTAGCTGTGCACACCAAGACGCTCAGTCTTGAATAGTCCACATAATTGAGGATATTGAAAATCATAGGCTCATAGATGCAAGGGCAGTCACGGTTTAAAAGGCCAAATTGACCACACAGCAGACCACGGCAAACCCGTGTTAAAATCCCATACTGACCAAGGGGAAAAAACTGAGCAAAAAATATATAGCCTACTGTATAGGCTGATCGATTCACCAACATCAACGACTAAAGCAATGAGAAGAAGGGTATATTATTGAGAACACAATACTGGAAAATAGAGCCCTACAATAACAAAAATGGTGCCATGTAGTGGCCATAAAGAACATAGCAGGCACGCCAATGTCAAGTCAACAAAGGTGTTGCTATTTACCATCATGAAGGTCCTCAATCATTGTATTTACAAGATTTCTAGGATATGGTGCATGCAAGGCTATGGCTTTTATATGATTGTTATTATTATAATTAAGATGAACTCACACACCCCTGTTTTTGTGATGCAAATGACACAAAGACAAATCATTTCACAATTTTTCCCACTTTAATCCAGGCCTAAATTATTATTATTCTGTTCCACTTTTACGCTGCTCCAATGAGACTTCCGATTCTAAGCACCCCTAGCTGCTTTTTATTTTGGAAGCCCTGTCTGTGCATATATAGTGTGAATGTAAACTTCTATTTAGAAAGCTACCTATAGAGGTGGAACAAGGCTTGAGAGGCTACACCCCAATAGTCGTGGCAATCCTGGCAGCCATATTTTGGAGGTAGACCTGTAATGAATGGAGATCATGAATGAATGAATGGCTCACCTCTGTTAAAAAAATGTCTGAATTAATGTGGTAAAAATATCCATCCACATGCTATCAAGGACAATATTTGAAATATATAGCTAACATGAACTGATTTCAAAGTGTATTTTATCATTCATATGATTTAAGTAGATATTTAGCCTGACATTTCAAATCTGGTCCTTGATTAATGTGTCACTCTTTTGCACTGATTGAAGAGCACAGATACTCACACAAGATGGTGGCTGTACTTGTCATTTTCTGGTGCTATTGTGAATCGCTGTGGAAACTCTATTCTTTTGTTCTTCCAGCAGGGGTGGGCAATTATTTTGGTCCAAGGGCCACATTGGGTGTAGAGTATTGCCAGAAGGGCCAGATGTCACAGACAATTTGCCCGTGTCAATAATAAGAAATAGTGTGCGATAAAATAACTTGTCAGCTATGCCATTCCTGCACAATGTAAAGATGTAGCCTATGTACTTGCTAATCGAACATTCACAAGACCTCTGTTTTAGGGTACCAATTTAAAGACTGTTGAGGGACCGTATGGATTTCTATTTAAAAGTTGTCTTTCTTGAAAAGGCTCTGCGGGCCTAATGAAATGGCTCAGCGGGCTGCATGTGGCCCCCTGGCCTGAGATTGTCAACGTCTGCTCTACAGGATGTACCTTCTGATGGGGATTTATAAATGAACTTGTGAACCTCCTAAGTAAACTGATTTCCCAAACCAAAAGACTCAAGAAGTCAATGTAATAGAAAGTTGCCCTTCAGTGTTAAGAATCTCCTGCCTGCATCTTTTGGTACCTCTTGAGATGAGATCAGAGGAAAGCTCGTTCCACAATGAACGCAACAGAATGGCTTTAACCCTGAATGCATAATCTGTCTATTGACCCGGCCGTCCAGAAATCACGTTGTCACTGAATGCATGTGCATTATTGATTCAAACACACCAGAGAGGTTTTAAGGGCGAGAGACTCCACTCTTCCTCTAGGGGCGCCAACTGAGGAGTGTAGACTACATTCAGAATGAATATAGATCCCTTTACTGTTTGTAAATAGATATGACATACAGTATGTCACATAGGTGAGTACATCCCTCACATTTGTGCAGATTTGCAAGAACAGTATATCTTTTCATAAGACAACATTAAAGAAATTTCACATAACATATTTAATCGCTTAAATTTGTTATTCACTCAAAAAAATCAAAATACAGCCAATAATGTTTGAACATGTACCCACAAAAGTCAGTACACCCCAGATTAAAATCCGGTAGAGAAGGGGCCTTGCTGGCCTGAATCATCTCGAAATGAAAAGGGATTAAAAGGGAAGGTCATCTGTGTGCGTTTCAACCTTTATTTACATTGAACTTTTATATTTTGAGTCTGCCCGACTTAAGTAGATTGGTGTGAGATTTCAATGTAATCGTATGGAGAGTATCATGCTCTGCATCAGTAGTAACAGTGCATGTTGACATGCATGTTTCTTTTACCATAGGTGTAATTCAGATTTCCAATGTTGATGGCATTCATGCATCCCCAAACCATGTCAGTCCCACTACCATGCTTGACTAGCCAGATAATGCACTTTTTTTGTAAAACTCACTTGTTGACAACCACACATGCTTGACACCATCTAAAGCAAATTTGTTTATCTTGGTCTCTTCTGACCATACAGCATGGTTCCAGTGATCCATATCCTTAGTCTGTTCATCTCACTAGAGACCAAGATGAATACATTTACTGTAAAAATGTATAAGTTCAATGTAAAGAAAGGTTGAAACGCACACCGATGACCTCCCTTTGAATCCATTTTCATTTCATTAGTTCACTCTCTGCAATTTGGATTAAGCATGTATGCACACATCCTCGTTCTCGCTGGAGAACAGACTTCTCGTGATCGTGCCGCTCTCGCAGGAGAGTGGCTGTCCCCTCAAGAGGCTAAGATAGATTACATGGCATATTAAGCAAGATCGCTGGCCGTGGTGCTGAAGTACTGCCATGGCCGAGAAATGTCTATGCCGCAAACTTTCTCGAGCTCGGGAATACCGGGCGCCACTGAGAGCTCGGGCAGTATCTACGCCCGCAGATATGTGTGAACTCTGAGTGGACACCCCCGGTGGATGATGGTTGGAGAGCAATGGAGTGAGGTGATCTGAGAGGAAGCTAGGGCAAGATGCTTGACGAATCGATAGAACAGTGGTGTAAGGGAGGCGAACGGGGAGGTGATGGGTGCGTGCGAGAAAGAAAATTTCTGACTGGAGACAGGAAAGTGGAGAATAAATGCTGGATAGTTAATTACGGGGCGTTCCAAATTTTCTGTGCGCTGAAATTCCACCGAATGACGGCAGAGCGGAGAATGAGATGCAGCTGGTTAAATAGGCGTGCCTATCTTTTCGCGCTGAATTCAGGCGAATGACAGTTAAGTGGAGAACAGAATGCAGACCGTGGTAAATTAGGCATGCCAAATTTCACTACGCTTCTCTCGAACTTTCGTTTTTAACAAAACGTGCATTCGAGACGATTCGGGCCAACATGGCCCCTTCTCTACCGGATTTTAGTCTGGGGTGTACTCACTTTTGTGGGTACATGTTCAAACATAAATGGCTGTATTTTGATTTTTTGGTGAGTGATCAACACATTTCAACAGTTATGTTGTTAACAGGTCACTAATCATTGTGTCAAAGTGAAATTTCTTTAATGTTGTCCTATGAAAAGATATATTTACAAATCTGCCAAAATGTGAGGGATGTACTCACGTATGTGACATATTGTAAACCAGATTTCTGGTGACATGTCTCTATTTGCCATACTGGGTCACTAAATGAAAATCCTAAAGCTTTGAGTTTACGTTGGTTTGGTGAACGCATACCTGACTTGTGTCTTGCCATCAGCAATGATGCTCCACTCAATGAAAACCCATTTGACAGGACAAAAGTAAACTTTCAATGCCTTTTATTAACAATAACTTTCATTTATCCTTTATTTAGCCAGGATTATCCCATTGAGACTACAGTCTCTTCTGCCAGGGAGTCCTGGTGAAAATAACAAACATAAAGAAAGTTCATTTCTGTCCCTTTTTTCTTAAAAGGTTTCATCACAGAACTACAACAAAAGGAATTAAATGGCAAAATATTTTACCCCAAAATTTAACCAATGTTTTTTATCCAATATGAATAAAATGTTATCTAAATTAGGGCATTCATGCCTACATGTCACTGTGCACATCAGGGGTTATAGTCAAGGTAGTCTTTACTTGTCATAGCACAAAATCAGGAGCTTCAAAAAATTTAAGTTCTTAGTAATCACAGTTCAAATAGCCAACAGAGGAAGTGATCACAGACTTCAGAGGTGCACAAATTTCAGGATACAAAACTCGATGCAAAGGAACTTTTCTCAAATAACAGGCAGTGAAAATGGCAGGAAACTTTGAGGGACATGAACAGAAACACTTCTAGAGACTGACAGGACAAAAAGGTCCAACTCACCAGGACAATCGTACCACCAACAATAAAATAAACTACAATACAATGAGATGTCTTACAAATCAAAATGGCAAATATAAAATAGCCCACAAAAAGTATGATGAATAAATAAATGTCTTAATGAGGTGTTAATATGAAAAACTACCTTCTTCAGACCAATGGCACTACCAGCGCTATGCTTTGTGAATGTTCTGGTGTTTATTGAGCTTTTGCAAATGAGCAAAGCTCTTTCCTCAATGACATCACTGATAAGTCTTATGCTCCTCTTTTGAATGGATTACCTGGTGTTCCTTTAGACCGCCCATTCGACGAAACCTCTTTCCACAGTGAGAGCACTGATATGGCTTTTCATCTGAATGGACTACCTGGTGTTTCTTGAGATTGCCTTTGAGATTAAAACTCTTTCCGCATTGTGAGCATTGAAATGGCTTTTCTCCAGAATGGACCATCTGGTGATCCTTGAGACTGTTCATCAGCCGAAAACTCTTTCCACAGAGAGAGCACTCATATGACTTGCCGAAATGGGCCTTCTGGTGCTCCTTGAGATCGCTCATCTGCCGAAAACTCTTTCCGCAGAGAGAGCACTCATATGGGTTTTCCCCTTGGCCCATAATAGTATGGACCATCATGTGGCTCTTGAGATGAGAATTTGAAGCAAAGTTCTTTGCACAATGAGAACACGGAAATGGTTTGGAATGCATCCTTTGGTGTTTTTTCAGAAGGGATATTGTACCAAATGTCTTTTCACATTGAGAGCACACAAATGGCTTTATATCTGAATGGATTGTCTGGTGTCTCTTTAAAGTGCACTCGTAACTAAATGTTTTTCCACAGTCAGTACACAGAAATGGCTTTTCAACAGAATGGATCACCTGGTGGGTTGTGAGTCTGCCCAAGTGAGTAAAACTCTTTTCGCAATGTGAACACTGAAATGGCTTTACACCCGAATGGATCATCTGGTGGGCTTTGAGATGGCCTGTGTGAGTATAACCCTTTCCGCATTGTGAGCACTGATATGGCGTTTCTCCTGAATGAATCATCTGGTGTCTCTTGAGGTCATCTTTCCTGCCAAAGCCATGTCCACAAAGAGAGCACAGAAACGTCTTTTCCTTTGAGTGTGTCGTCTGGTGTCTGGTGAGATGTGACCGAGTCTTGAAAGACTTTCCGCATACACCGCACTGATAGTGCCTTTTATCGTTGGGCTTATCTTGATGGTGTGTGTTTTCCTCCATATTATGCATTGTGTTGGACTGTATTCCTTGAAGAGCACCTATGGTGTACATATGAAATTCAAAAATGACCATTCCAAACATTTATGTGATCAGACTGGCATCATGTAAAAGCATTTTTATTTCATTCTATGCATTCCATGCTGTGGTGCAACGCCTTCGCATGTTAAGTTGTGCTGTACAACACTGCAGAAAATCAATTTTGTCATGTGACCAGGCAAGTAGTTTTCCTGCCACTGCTGCTAATTTCTTTTGCCTGCAGCAAATTTCTGTTGCTTAATTTGAAAATGCTCAGCTGTGCCCTAACCAAAACCATCCCTAACCCTAACCTGTCAGTAAAGCAATGTTTTTGCCGCTTTACTTTTACCAACAACAGCGTAACAAGCACTGAAAATGGCGAAATTGTGCCCAGATCAAAACATCCCCTGACCATAACCTGTCACAGGGCGTTGTCGAGCTGGACTTAACATGCAAAGCTGTAGTCCACACACCTGATAGACCGTTCAATTTGGCGTGTTATCCAAACACAGTTGCATGATGCCATGTTGCATGGGGTAGAGTGGAGGGAAATGATCCCGTTTTCCCCAAAAGTACTAGTAGAAAATGTAAATATAGCCTACAGTTTTACCATTTCTATCATTACACTGACCACAGGGATATACAAATTAAACCAGAAAAGAGGACAAGTGACTTAGGAGAAGAGATGTTGTCTACATTTACATTTATATGACCTATAATTGATATTAGCAAACACATGTTAATGACAATGTTGAGCATTGTTCAACAGATAGGTCACATAGGTTTTTTTCTTTTTTTTACTCGTATGTGGTAAAATACCCTGTATTCAGCTAAAACAATTGTGTGGTGGGTCTATTGATCAAGCACCCCCCCCCCACCCAAATGTGACTAAAGATGTAAAAAAAAATTGACTTACTTGATGCAGAAGAGGAATCCTCTCTCTCAGTAGAAATTCTTCTTTTTGTCCGCCCTGCTCTTTTTCCTTTTTTCCATCTTCTCTTTTTATTGTCCATGGAAACGTGAACATCTGGGTCCAGAATGGTTGTTGATGCCCTACCCATTTCAGTTTTTATTTGTTCTTCCTCTCCATCTTTTTCTGTTTTGATATCCATAGCTGTAAGAAAATCTGGACCAGGAATGGCTGAAGGTCTGTCTATTTCAGTTTTAAAGCCATTTTCCAATTCAGGCTTCTCATCCACTGTTTGATTTGCAGTTATGTAAGAGTACAAAAAGTCATCAAAGTCCTCTTCTTTTGTCTCCTCTTTCACTGATATTAAAACTTCAGATGTCATTTTACCTTTGGGCTAGGGTAGGGCTTGTAGGTAGCCTATGCCTACAGTCACTAGTTAACTGTACACTAGTAAAGTCCTGGTGACTAGTTCACTTCTCAACAGGGTCAACTTGACTATGAAAAAAAATAGAGGCCAACTGAAAGGCAACAACACTACCACAGAGAGATTTGCCACTTCTAGCAAAATGTTGCAGGCTAACTTCAACTCTGTGGCAATTGTCATGGCGTGCAGGGAGTTAAATCAATCAATTGAATTCAATTAGCTGATATTCAGGAGTTCAGGCCGGCTGGGGTTAAAGGGTTAAATGACAAGTTGAGATGACGCCTTTCCGTTTGAGACACGTGCTTCCGTCCGCAGTCCGGAAGCCGAGGGTTGTGGATTTGTTTTGTGAAAATTTCACTATATTGCTGTTATAAACGAGTACATTTTGTTGACTTTCATTCCATTCACAATGACAACAAAACCTAACCCACTGGCATGTGGTACTGCTCAAGAAACAACCACTCAGAAGGACGAACTGAGCAAGAAGGTTTGAAATGTTTTGATCCGTTATGCTAACTTTGGTGGTTGGCTACACTCTGAAGGTGTGCTATCACAGCCGGTTAACATAACATAAACCCTCTCTCAGGTGCTATATCGATGGTTATTTATCGCTATCTTGCGAAACACAGATATTTAAGATCATGTTAAGAGAAACAATGCTTTCTCAATTGAGCAATGAATTTAGCATTCGTTTCTGTTTGCACCGTCCACGTGTAATCGGTGTCTTGCTCCTCAGATTCGGGAACAGAAGATTCTGGTTGATGAGCTCTCTAATTTGAAGAAGAACAGGGTAGGTAGTCTCTATGGCATTTTTACATATATTTGTTTTAAATTCAGCATGGCTTTGTGTTAATCGGCACGTTGTTTCTGTGCAGAGTGTGTACCTCCAGCAGCCCAATAGCAACATTTTCTTCCTGGCAGACAGAGCCCAGACAATGAGCGCGTGTAAAAGTAATTGCTTTTAAATGCCCACTAAATTACCTACACATTTTGTATGTATACTTTGAATACCGCACTGGCGCGTGTTTGACATTGTGCTTTCCCTTTCAGAGGACCTGGACAACCTAAAGAAAGAATTCCAAGAAATGTAAGAGGATAGCAGTGGAAGAGCACAAAAAATGTGTGGAATTTGTTGTGTGCTGAGCCTGTCCGTGTCCCCAGTGCTGCCAGACCGAGTGAGGAAAACCTTAACCAACCGCGGCCCCGACCACAGCCAGGATGTCACGAAATCTGTGATTTGTCCGGATTTTCGTTGCCTCTTCTCAGCCCATGTTCTCCATATGAAGGGCAGGCTGACTGCACAGCCTCTTCAAGACACTGTAGGTAACCTGCTGCTTTGGAATGGTGAGGTCTTTGGCGGCCTTGCGGTTGGACCTGAGGAAAACGACACCGAGGTTATGCTTCAGCATCTGTCAGCCCAGACAGATTCTGCTGGCATATGTGGCGTCCTTTCTCGGGTCCGGGGGCCTTGGGCTGTGCTGTACTACGAGGCGGCGAACCGTTGCATTTGGTTTGGCAGGGATTATTTTGGCCGAAGAAGTCTGCTGTGGCACCTGGACCCGGCGGAGGTGGTGTTGACTCTCACCTCTGTGGCGTCGTGCCCTGCATCTGTCTCTGAACCATCCCAGTGGCACGAAGTACCCGCAGCTGGAATCTTCAGGCTTGACCTGGAAGATTGTGCTCATCACAAGGAGCTGATCATAGAAGTTTTCCCTTGGGTCGAAGCTGCTGGCTGTCCCTCTGTCCATAATCCTGACTACGCGTGGGAAGACCTGCCACCGTACGCCAGCGTAGTGCCAAATGCTTCAGGTGTCTCCCTCCGAGCTCCCATATGTGCTATGAACACGAGCACAGCAGCACCACAGAACTGTGAAAATGCCCCCAGCCCTCAGCTTCCTATGGAGGCTTTGGCGGAGCTGTTACTACATAGTGAGCGTGTGGGAAAGGTGAACCAACTCATTGAGGTGCTGAGTGAAGCTGTGCGCAGGAGAGTGCAAAGCTTACCCTGTAGAAGCAGCAGCACCAGCAGCAGCCCCTCTCTGGAACAATCATGCACCAATGACCAGACTGACATAGCCATACTTTTCTCTGGCGGAATTGACTCGATGATTCTGGCCGTCCTTGCCGACCGCCATGTGCCTGCAGACAAGCCCATTGACCTCCTCAACGTGGCCTTCAAGCTTCAAGAAGCAAAAATGCAGCCACAGTCTAGTAATAGCAATAAAAAGAAGGGCAAAAAGGCCCAAAATAAACAGGGCCCCACCACAGATGAGCCATGTAATCAAAGAGATATGAATTCGACTGGCCGATTTGACGTGCCCGACAGAATCACAGGCCGCGACGGCTTGCTGGAGCTGCGGCGTCTCAGCCCAGAGCGCAGGTGGAACTTTCTAGAGATCAACGTCACACCAGAGGAGCTCCAGAGCGCAAGGCAGGAGCGCATCAGCCACTTGGTGCATCCCTTGGACACCGTCCTGGACGACAGCATCGGCTGTGCCGTGTGGTTCGCCTCCAGAGGGGTCGGCGCCATGGCAACAGCAGACGGCTGCCCAGAACAGAAGCCACACACTTCAACCGCGAAGGTAAAAAAAATGTGCAATGTGCCAGCAAAATAACCTCCCCAAGATTTCATGCCCCATTTCGTAAGAAGGGCAATAACAAAGCACACACTGTTCCCTGGTTTGCTCGAGCTAATGGAACTGTTTCTGAGGTTTGTTTTGTCTACAAGCACTGAATGTTTTTATTAGTTTAAAAAAAAATGTTTTCTTGGCAGGTAGTGCTGACGGGCATCGGTGCAGACGAGCAGCTGGCGGGCTACTCCAGGCACAGGGTGCGGTTCAAGAGCGACGGCCTCCCGGGCCTAGTCAGGGAGCTGGCCATGGAGCTGGGCAGGATCTCATCACGCAACCTTGGCAGAGACGACCGCGTCATCGGGGACCATGGGAAGGAAGCCAGGTAGAGAAGATGTCATTCCGTCACACTTACTGAACGACCTTCTTGGTGGTTTATGCATGTATTTTCTAATTCTCACAGTCAAATTAGTTGTCATTTATTCTGAGGCCATACCATTACAGTGTACCATGTTTGTGTATATTTTATTTTTCAATTTTTATGGTCTCCTGTCTCTTCATTGCTTATAGGACAGTTGAGAGTATGACAGGAAGAGAGGGGGAGAGAGCGATTTGGGCAGGACTGGCAAAGGACGCAGGCCAGACTTGAACCTGGGTCGCCATGGGCATGCAAGCCCATATGTGGGGGCACTTAGCATGCCGGGCCACAGTGCCCCCCCACCCTCCACATGCCTTTTTATTTTGATAATGACAGGAAATGTTTGGGAGAGAGACATGGGGAAGGATCTGGAAATTGAAATTGAACCAGCTGGTGTAACAGTACAGCCCTTTTTGAACCACAGCCAAGGCCCATTGTATCATACTTGCTTGATGTCCTTCTTAGGTTAATGTACCGGTATCTTTTTCAGTTTTCACAATCAAATTAAGTGAGGCTGTGTTAATCCATGATGAAGCCATGCAAATACAGTACATGCACATTTTAGTTGATGAAGAGGTATAGATTTTGACATTACTAAAATCTTACATTTAAGGTTTATTGACCAACATGACTTGCATACATCAGTATGTGAAGATCATAAGACACTGACAAAGCTGATTTTGACTTGTATTTGAAGGGGCAGGTTTACAGCGTCTGCCTCTTAATTTTTTATGTATATGTTCTTAAATGTTTTTGAAAGGTTTCCATACTTGGACGAGGATGTGGTGAGTTTCCTGAACCAGCTGCCAGTGTGGGAGAAGGCGGACCTGTCTCTGCCGCGGGGCCTGGGAGAGAAGCTGCTGCTGAGGCTGGCCGCCAGACAGCTGGGCCTGGCCGCCTCCGCCGTCCTGCCCAAGAGGGCCATGCAGTTCGGCTCCAGGATCGCCAAGATGGAGAACAGCCGCGAGAAGGCATCGGATAAGTGCAAGAGACTCATCACAGAATGAATGGGTGTGTGGGTGGGTGGATGAATGAATGAATGAATGAATCGGGATCACTGAATCATTTGGACGTTTTATTGTAGGAATATACATGACTTTATTACTTTACATGATTTCTCAGGAATGTATGTGGAAGTATAAAATCATATCTAAGACACCCCAACCCCCTCCTGACATTTAAGCACCACATTTTCATTAATTTATAAGGCTTGGACAGATCACCATGCATAGAAATTACACACATGTTCTTATTTTTAAATGTTATTGTAAATAAACACTGGTATCTTGCACCCTGTCTTTAAAGTATTTGTCACATTCAATGTAAGATGGAAGGTTTCCCACGTCAAAGCGTCCAAGTATCTCTTGGACATAAACAGGCCTCCTGAAACGGGTCAAAGAACATGAATGAATGCTTTAGTTTCTATATCAGGGAATAAGTGGTAGGTCAGAGTGTGGGCCCTTTGTTAAATGCATTTCTCAGTCACTGGTAATACACGTTACTAATTTTCTTTCCAATGATGCCATAATATGTCTGCAAAATTTACCTTAGAATGAGCCAGGACAGAAAGGTCCCAGGGGCATCTCTCTCCTGAATGGGGGCATTCTGTTGTGACAACATAGGTTTGAAATGGACAGCAGCATGTGGGGGGGTAATTGTAAATATTTATTAAACATTAAAACAATTACAAATAATAATTGCAAATAATAAAACAATAATTGCAACATTTCTGGAATTAAGCTCCTTTTGCACCTTCCTTTGAGATGAGCAATTGAATTATACCTTTCGCCTGTGCTTGCAGCCATTCTCTGAGTCTGGCAGTGCAAATTCTACCTCCAAGCTCTCGTGTAATTGAATCATATGTTAGCAGGCAGCTAACAGGAACCACAAGATTCAATGATCATTGCCAGCTTGAAACTAGAAGTAACATCACCAGACAAGGAGAATGGCTGAAAGAACAGAAGGAAGGTAAAACACAGAACTATTTAACTCAAGTGGAGGTGTAACATGAGCTTATTTCTAGAAATGGTGCAGTATTGCTTTAAAGGGACACTGTGTGAGATTTTTAGTTGTTCATTTCCAGAATTCATGCTGCCCTTTCACTAATTTTACCCTTTTCATGAATACTTCCCACCACCATCAAATTCTATGTATTCATTATGACTGGAAAAATGGCACCTTTCATAAATGAAAAGGGGGATCTTCTCCATGGTCCGCCATTTTGAATGTCCTAAAATAGCCATTTTTAGCTGCAAAAATGACTGTAATTGGACCATACTAGGTCATATTTATTTATTACTTGGTAAACTTTCATGTAAAGATCAAATTTGGCAATAGGGAGCCTAGTTTCAATGAGCAGCATAGTTGCAGTACCCTTTTTGACCATTTCCTGCAGTGTCCCTTTAAATGATAAAGATTTATGTCCATTCATTTTTGCCATATGTAATTTACCTTTTTCTCACCAAGGAACTCATCCAAGAGGGGGAGACTTTCTTGTGAGAACAAGTAGAAGCAGGGGCACTACAATAGAAAACAATTACAATACTTAACACATTTTCCAGTTAGCAAAATATACATTGAACATTACTGATGCTTGATTTAAAAATAAATAGTAAATGAAGACGCTCCAAATGTGTTTTGTGCTAAGAACCCTAGCTATGCAAGGACAGAGGAAAGCCACAAGGAGGCTCCAAAAACAATATATGGTAAGAGTACATCTATTTTGCAGAACTTCGAGAAGGTTTAATTCTGACACTGTTGCACCAACTCTGCCAAACAGGAGGCAACTCACAGCCTTCCTGGACTGCGTTTCAGATGGCTGAGGCTTCTCCCTCATGCAGGTCACTCGCATGTCCTCATCAACCTCCAGTATCCCATATTTGGACGTCTCTGAAAGATACACATGGCCATCAGGATAGTTTTTTGAATGTACACCACTAAAAAAAACCAAGGTGATTCATTATGTTAATCGCTTAGGATGCCTCTGAAAGACACATGGCCAGGAGATTAGTCATTGGATGTGGTTAGACAATTTGTGCTTTTAAAATCACAAATCGTCTTCTTCCTAATTATAAAATGGCAGAACATTGCGCACAGAAATGTGTGCCTGTGGTCATAAATTACCCACTTTAGGGTTAAAGTACATTGGGCCCTTATAGCTGGGTCTCTTAGCGTCCAAAAAGGGCCTAATCGTTACGCGCTGGATAGAAGCACCAAAATCGGTGTAGACCTTCCTTAGGGTGTTCTCCATCATTTCAGAAGGGGTGCCCCAAATTTCAATGTCATTAAGGTCATTTTTATGGGGTAAATCCAAGATGGCTGCCCAAAACCAGCCAATAGTAGTAAAATGCTGTACTGCCTGGACATAATGGTGTTATGGGCCAATCCACCTATTTGTGTGTGATGTATACAAACTGAACTTTGAAAATATGTGCCAAGCTTACCATAAAAACAATGTTATATATGTCTTATTTAGATTAAAAAACAGGAAAATCATAAAAAACCATGGTCAGAATGAGATCACTCTACAATTGAGAGCTCATTTCTGGGCATTTAGCTATTGAACCAACATTCATTAAGAGTTTTAAAAATTTGCAGTGGGTCATATCTATAACATCCAAAAAGAAAATTGAGGTTAGAAAATTTAGTTAGATAAACCCTTGAACTGGGCCACACATAACTGTCCCAATGTTAGCATGCTAGCATTAGCAGGTTCAGACACTCAGTCTGCTCTTCAGATAAAGATGGCAAACAATAATTTTAATCCCACTTACACATGCGCGCACACACACAAACTACTACTACTTCCTTAGGACCCCCTCAATGATTTAACCCTACCACTCCAACTCAAATATATTCATATCAATCAACTCAATAATACATCTACATATCAAGTGTCAGTGACAGCTGACAAAATGACAAAATGTATGCTGATTAATGTTCAGATATGTATATCGCAGTCCTAAGTGTACAATGGAGTGATAAGGGCATTTATGCTTAGGAAATTATGAATAATCAATATGCAATACACCATCCATACAGTATATTGACAGATACTTTGTTTTAAAAGAGCAAAATGGTAACGTCTGTTTTTCCATCTACTTTTGGCTTTAATCTAGATGACATGTTGGCTACCTAACCACTTAATGTATTGTTTGCTCGTTATTTTTTATTTGTGGGTGTGGTCCTTTGTTTAAAACATGTCTACCTGCCTTCCCTCTCTCACATAGGCTACTAAAATAGTCTTTCAAAAACTTAAAACAACAGCATGTGGAAATCCTATTGGCTTTGGAGGACTAACGTCTATAAGACTATACTGTACTCTACTGTATTGCACTGTACTGTACTCTACTATACTGTACTGTACTGTACTGTAATGTGATATACCGTACTATACTCTACTGCACCGTGCAGTATGCTACTGTACTGTACTGTACTGTACTGTATTGTACTAGACTGCACCATACTGTATGCTACTGTACTGTACTGCACCGTACTGTATGCTACTGTACTGTACTGTACTGTACTGTACTGTACTATACTGCACCGTACTGTATGCTACTGTACTGTATGTACTGCGCCGTACTGTATGCTACTGTACTGTACTGTACTATACTCTACTGTACTTTATTATACTGCACCATTCTGTATGCTACTGTACTGTACTGCACTCCACTGCACTGCACTGTACTGTACAGTACAACTATAGAACTGAAACATGTAGAGCGGTGGTGCTCAAACTGTGGTACGCGTACCACTGGTGGTACTTGAGACATCTCTGGTGGAATGCCATTATGAACCTCTCCTGTACTGACTGGCAAAAGTGAATATGGAAGGCCTTTACTGCGATATTCTAATGTTGGTTGTCAAGGTGGTACTCGGAGAGCTCAATATTTTCTCAGGGGGTACTTCACACAAAAGGTTTGAGAACCACTGATGTAGAGCATTCTGAGGACATGTACAATATTATGCAAAAAGGTGTAGTGGGAATGAGTTATGTTACTGTTACCACTCAAAATCTTGAAGGTTAAAAAAAGTCTTGTGGCATTTTGTTTGGGGGGGCGGGGTATGATCGACTATTCTTCCGCCCAGACTATTTATGAGTCCAAGAAAATGAGTCCAGGAAATGATTTACTTTCATAGTATATACCAAATGAGAAGTGTTGTTCTATATAGATATTTCTCCTATGGGTAAGGGTGGCAAAAGACCTACAGTACATGTTGTCCATCAGCTCAGCTGTCAGTTTTGATAGCAGTTTAAGTACTCAATGATTACTGAGCTAACTAATACAACTTTTGACACAAGTACTAGGTGAGGACTTGTCTGCAAATAAACATTTTTTTTTATCTCTGTCTTCTTACTCAACATACACTAAGAAATCATTCCCATTTAATTTGAACTGAAGCCATACTGTGGCCTACTTGTAGGCCTATATTGAGTAATCTGTAATGCCATTCTAAAGATGACTGAAATGCTCTCACAATATGCACTTGTAAAAATATAGAATTGGGTGATCTTATGGGGTTCTTCATACATATGGAAAGGTCCTGTCCTTTACCCTCTCTCATACAAATAAAATACGTATATCTGTTATGGAAATTAGAGGATGAAGAACCTGCTACCTAGGGCATCTTGCACTGACACTATCCCATTCAAATCGAGCATTAGCAGCAGTCTATTCTCACCATAGTTTTAGTGTTGGCAATGCTCATTTTAATTCAGACCAAGAATCTTATCAAATCGTTCACAATGTTACATGCTGTCAAGCACGTAGACTCACCCATACTTTCACACTATGTACATTTTGTAGTTTTATCAATCTGGTCTAGCAGGCTACCCTTGCTTCATCTCTTCTGAGTACTATATTAACATTGTCAGCTAAGTATAATGTCATGTAATAACAATGTAATGCGTTACCAACATGACATATTGTATATGACATGGTAGACATTTTTTTTTCAAGGGGCACCCCTTCTAGGATGTCTTCAAATCAGTCAAGGAACACGTGTACCGAATTATATGCTTCTATCCAGCGCGTAACGATTTCTCGGCTTACAGCCCCTACTATTAGACAACTTTTGTAACTCCTGGCCCTGGACTCCAGTTTTCCACCTGGTCTCAAAGGGCACCTACCCTCTTCTTTACACTGGTAACACAGCACCAGACTGGCATCGCTGTGCTTGGCCTGTGCCTCAGAAAACCTCCCTGTGAATTTCAACAGGCTGAAGTCTTCTTTGAACAATGTGTCACTATTGGGAAAAGAAGAAAATAAGGTGGTTATAAGGGGCTGCATGGTACAGCTGGTGTAAGATCTTGACTGTGACAAAATGATCTGAATGGCTTTGGCCTACCCTCCAACGACAATTACATGGTCATCCACAGAGAAGTGTTTGATTGCAAGCTGTAGGCAAGCGACAGCACCAAGCCGCCCCTGAAATCAAAGTGAAATTGGATCATGAGAAGTCTATTTACAGTTCCAGTCATTGCTATTGTCCATGGCATGGGTCATTTGTATTTTACATTAGTGTGCAATGTGATACTGCATTATCATATACATGTACATTTGCATGCATTTTGTCTATGAATGAGATGCAATACAACAACAGGTTGACTCAAAGTAACCTGGAGGCCACACTAACCTCATTTGTTCTGGTTCCATCACTGAGAATCTTCACATTCGGAAACTCACGGGCCCATTCTTGAAATGGTTCGAAGTACAGTGCATTTGTCTGAAGAAGAGGAAATAATTGAGCACACACACGCACATGTATAACCTTACATGAATGCTGCATATTGTCCATTAAAAAAAAAAATCAAGGAACACTTACAATCACAAATATTGTATCCACACATTTAGATGCTGTCATTGCCTTGATCCAATGAGTTATTAGAGCACAGTGGCCGACGGGAAGCAATGGCTTGGCAATGCCCAACAGATGTTTGAATGTCCCAGTAGTGTCATTCTCAACATCTCTTTGCAACCTTGTTCCATATCCCGCAGCTAAAACAACAGCCTTCATGTTGTAAGTTCAACAGAGCAGGAAAGTTTGTCCAATGGAGTTAGCAACTTAGCTAACGTGAACTGAAGGCTGGACTGGAAGGTTCTTCTTGACCTGAGGTTAATTGAGGCATTCGTAACACGCCATGTAGTTAAAGTCTATTCAGGTAAGTACGCTCCAACAAATAGACAAGTATACCAAGGTTTTACCAGCATTATAGTGTAGAAGAGTAGCCGTATGTTTGTTTTCTGCATTTGACATGCGCCGTAGAGCTGGTCAAACTTCACTTCTTTACATGCCTGTGCTCTGAACCAAAATAATGAAATGCTACCATCTAGTGTTAGAATAAGGAATTTCATGGGGACACGCGTGTGACGCAACCCGCCACTCAACACTTTGGAGCGTCGCTGGTTGCCAAGTGCAACGCCAAAATCTGACAAACTTGAACGCAAGTTGGAGTCTACTTCACACTGCCAGAGTCTTGTTTTCACGACACCATACAATACGGTGTTCTCTGACTTTCGGCTGGCTATGGTAGGAACATTCAATGCGTATTATTCATTCGTTTGTTTAGGAATACACTGTAATTTACAACTGCAGGGCCCTTTGTCAGAGTTTGACTTGCCTACACAATAGCTTTTCAAGTCGTTTACTGCAGACTTGAAAAGCTAGTGGGCTGATTGCCATATGATATAGCCTACAGCAGGGGTCCCCAAACTAAGGCCCGGGGGCCGGATGCGGCCCGCCATGCCCCTTTGACCGGCCCTCCACCTCTCTGCACCTCACCAGTTACACTGGCCGAAAGAAGCAATCCTCACAGAAAAAAAATAATGATAAAATATTCTATCTATTGTATCACTCATAAACTGTCAATCACCATATTTTTCTAACCTTTCCTTGCTATTTTTACATGTGAAGTACTCACTTCTTTTGCAAATCGCTTGTAATGATGAACTATTTTGTGCTTGAAATTATGGCTATAACAGGCAGTTGCCTAGCATACAGCCCACATTGATCCCGGCCCCTGATCACAGTCAGGAACGATAATGTGGCCCCCAGAGAAAAAAGTTTGGGGACCCCTGGTCTACAGTAAACAATATCCTTTGTAAACAACGCAGAAAGTTTAAGAATTGTGTCATTCATTAGTCCTACGTTCAGAGATGTAGGCCTATGAAGTAAGCTTAGGCCAGAGTAGAGCGCTCACTTCTTCCTCTACTTCATACATTTAAATTACAACACTCGTGGTTTGTTATTACAAAGTTCAAACCATGTCCTAGGTATTGTAATTACACAGAGACAACAGTAGCCTACTTCTGTTATATGGCATAGGCCTACTGTGTACAGCCTACATCTCTGATTACGTTGGCCTATGTTGTTGACTGATTTATTTTGTAGGCCCATGGCGCAATCTGAGGGCCCGACTCCCTCTTCCTCACAGTTAAATACCTGCAGAGATGAGAGAGAAGACACGACGCTCCGTGCCACCTTGGCCGCTCAGAGAGATGCCTCTGCGTTCTTCGAAAAGTATGACAGGAGAGAGCTCCAGGAGTTACTGGCCCTCACAACTGGCAACTGGTTGATGGGCGGCGACGATTTCACTCTGCCAGTGGAATTGCCTCCTGGTATCATAAAACAAATGAAACCCTTTAGTCAGTCCAACATAGTCATTCTGGCTCCTTACGACTCCAGTGCACCACTTGATTACAAAGTCGTCCATCAAATAATCAGGGAACTCACAGTTGGAATATACTGTTTCAATCAAGTGCCAATCATCAATCTTCAACCCAATTACGAGAAGAGCACAACTTGTCAGTTGACACCAGGTTATTTTGACACTAAAGTGGGCCAGATTTTAATAAACATAGACTACACAATCAAGGCCCTGTGGCATGGTGCAGCGATTCCCAAAGAGAAGCGGGTCCTGTTTTCTGAGCTGTGGAGATCCAGCATGGGGGTGGATTACAATGGAGTGCCCCAAACCAAGAAGAACATACTGGCAGAGTTTCTTAATGCAGGTAGGTAAGACATTCACAATGTGATCATGCTCCATGCAATTGTTATTATTCACATGAATAATGAATTCACATGAATATATATTCACATGAACGGCCCCCGAGCCGTAGGTTCCCCATCCCCACCCATGCCTAATGGTATGCATGCATGGCCTGGTTGGAAATCACTGTATAATATGATGATGTATGATATAATTTGGAACTGACAGGTTTAAACATCTTCGAAGGAAATAAGTGGCTCCTACTGCACATGATATGATGTATGATATGATATGATATCATTTGGAACTGACAGGTTTAGTAGACGTCTCCAAAGACCCTGCCTACCGAGGCATCTACGAGGACGGCCAGCCGGACCCAGCTTACGACCCCCACCGTCCCGAGGAGCAGAGGCTATTCCAGCAGCACACGGACAGCATGCTCCTGAAGCTCACCTCCTACCTGAGCTCCTCCCGGCAGCAGGGGAACCTCTTCACCTTCCAGAGTGCCCACAGCCTGGACAGCGTGCTGCGGCTCACCGAGGACAAGCTGGAGCTGCCCACCTACCAGAGGCTCAAGCAGAGGCTGGCCCGCCAGGTTCAGGTGAGTGAGGGAGGGATTGATTGATTGATTACACTTTTAAGTGATTTTTTGGACTATTGGTTTTTATGAGACAGGACAGTGGAGGTGAGACAGGAAGCGAGTTGGGAGAGAGAGACGGGGAAGAGCCGGAATCAAACCCCGGTCTGCCGTGTAGCAGACAAGTGCCCTACCGTTAGAGCCACGGTAGGGCCAATTGATTACACTTTTGCTGGTGTAGCTGATGCCTAGTAGCAGAGTTGGTTAGTATCCCATCCCAAAGCCTCATACTCTATTGGTAGAGCTGAGCTATCGGTCTGGATCTTCAGGTCAGCGGTATTGTGCTGTACCTCCCATGCTTGTACTGGAGCGTTGACTGGCAGGATGCTAGCCTGGGAACTCCCATACTGCCTTTAGTTCTACACAATCGTTTCACTTGTGATTTGGTCTGGTGTTATCCAGGCAAGTAGGATGCGGCTTCGAGCCCTGACGAACTAGCACAGATGACCTGAGTTACACTACCTGACAATCGGGGACAGATTGGAGATGGCCTCCTTAGCAGAGGCTGCAGTAGACCAGCATGTGGAATTGATTGATTATTGATTTATTAATTAATGGCACTTTATTAATCCACAAAGCGCACAGTTATTTTGTTTCTTGACCATCCACGCAACATGTATCCGTATGACAGGACATACTGTGCATATCTAAGTAGAGACATGACACAAGACAAACCAGTACAACATAAATTAAGTATCAGAATGAACCTGATGAAGTGACAGCAAAGCGTGTTGTTCACCTAAACTTTCAGCAAAGAATACCCATATCCTGCGAATTACTCCCTTTTCCTTGAATAACTCTGACTGCGCATCACTAGCCCCTGGACACTGGTTGTGCACCGGCTCTCTGATTTAAGTGCATAAATACATCATTCATTGAGAATGAATGGGCCATAGTCCACCAAAAGACAATCCTAAGGTCTGCAGTGTTGTGCAGGTGGTGAGGGAGGCCCTGGTGCGGAGGGCGGAGGTGCGTGCGGATCTGGCCTACCTGCGGCTCATCACCTTCCTGGTGCCCCTCCTGGTGGCCCTCAAGAAGAAGATGAAGATCCCCAACATCGCCAAGCTGCTCCCCGCCTTCTCAGGTAGTTATGACATTACTTATTTAAAAACAAGAATTGTTTTATTTAAGCTTTGTTTAACCAGGAAAGATCCCGTTGAGTCACAGTGACTCTTCTTCCAAGGAGTTCTGGCCAAGAGGCAGCGGGATGAAAGACACACACACACAAAGACAGAGGACAAAGTTACCAAGACCGTATACGTAGACTACAAAATACATTGCATATATATATATTGCATACATATATATATATTCCATGTATTGCATTAAGCCAAAGCTTTTATCACTTATGAGGTGTTTCAAGTCAGAGGCGTGCTGCTCTGTCCCTTCAGAGAGTGAGCCAAAAAGCTTTTAGGTTGGTTGCTCTTTGGTCCAAGGTCAATGTTGTCCAATGTTGTCGACCAAGGCACTCCATACAATTAAACATGTTTTTATCTTCATGACATGTCCATAGAGGACTTTGAAAATTGTTTTTTTCTGGTTTTGAAATAGTTTTTGTTCATACTACAAACAAAATAAAATGAAAGATTCATCTTTAAAGCAATTCAGGTCAGAACTACTAGGGAGGAATCCCTTTTTTGCAGGAGGGATTAAATGATTTTTGGTATGAATATGATGTGGACAGCTTTTTTCAGATGCTTTCTAGTATAAAAATGGTAATATCCTGTATAGCACATGTGTTTACTCAAATTGACAACCAACATGAGGGATTATTTTCAGTCAAAAGTGGTTTGCGTTAAATTTGCAAGTGACAGTCTCTTCATACAGCTTTCCTTCACTTTCACTTTCAAGGAGACAAGCTGAAGACAGAGAGAGAGTTTCCTCCTCTCATTCTCGGGCCTGAGTTTGCCTGCAAGCACTTTACGTACAAGGAAGATGAGTATTTTCACCTGCACGGCGGCATTGAAATTGATGTGGGAACACCACCTGTCCACGGACTTTGTGACGAAATGGAGGTGAGGCTGACAAGATCCTGACCTGAAATTCTAGTCGAAATTAGATTCGTGTGTATCTCACGGCAAGAATACATGCATACATTCAGATGGTGCAACCACAGCTAATGCCACTATTGTATGGAATAGAATATTTTTTAAAATTTCTGTTGGATTATATACAACACATTTCATATAAATGAAACTTGTTGTACAAATAATGAATGTACCAACGATACACTACAGAGATATAAGCTGTCGTTGCAACACCCTGAATTCTTCTAAAATCGTCCATGACCATTTTAATAGCTAGAGTTATGTCTTTTGCACGCCCTTATGTAGCTGATGTCAGATAACAATGCTGTCAGTGTTGCAATTGCACATAGCGCCTTTATGTTTTTGTTTACTTTTTGCCACTTTTTAATGCATCTTATTATTTGCTACATCTTCTTGTCCTGGACAATGCTGTCAGTGTTGCAACTGTGCATTGCGCCTAGATGCCTTACCCTGTTCCTGTTTAAATTTGTCTGCTTGTAAGTCGCTTTGGTCAAAGGCGTCTGCTAAATGCTATGTAAGGTCATGTAAGAGATGTGGCAGGTTCTCTACCAGATTAACTATTTCACATTAATATTTTTTTTAAATTCACAACTCGAATACTTATCCATAAACTTTGTGTTTGTCCGAAAACAAAATCAAGGTTCATTTTACGGCATTATTGTCTCACTGAACAAACAACACTCTTTCCGCAGTGCTCATTGCCTATGGTGAACTGCTTTCTATCATGATAATGTAATTTTTTGCTTTAGGAGAGTTCCGCATACATCCAGAGATTTGCCGCTGAGTGTTTGAATGAGATGCTTTGTCAAGACCCAACATACAAAGAACATTTCCCCATACCAGTGATTGACATTGCTGGTAAAAGGTAGTGTGTAGAAATATGCATGCATGGTATTTTTTTCTCTGACTCAGTCTGTTTGTTTGTTTGTCTCTGTTTTGCTCTTTTTTCCGCACTCTAGATCTCTGAAATCTCTTATCAAACATGCAGTCTTATTATTCACGCACACACACACACACACACACACACACACACACACACACACACACACTGTGCACGCACATATCGTCGTCATCATCATCATCATCCGAAATATGCTGCTGGGCTCTGAAACCCCTCTTTGTGCTTGTCTGTGTGTCTGTCTTGTCTTGTGTTGTGTGGTAGCTATCATGTGATCTCCATTGAGTTGGGGTCCCTCTACCCCCAGCCCTGCCACACCCAGTGGTGGGAAGCCGTCCACAGCTCCATCAAAGAACTCAGGAACAAACGCCTGCCGCTGACAGACAATCAACTGCACGAGGAGTTTAAGAGGAGCTTTGGCTACAAGAAGGCTATCCAGTGCAAGGTATTCAGTCCTGTCCATTCAGTGGTCTTTGTGGAGCTTGAATGGCACTGGCTTTTGAATCAGTTGAAAGCAATCCTAATTTGGATGCATGGTGAAATGTTTTCAAAACTCCCCAAAAAATTGGAGTTTCCTCTTGGTGACAATTTCATTTGAAGTCCCATTGAAGTGCCCCATGGAGTTGAGTAGAACACAGATTCCATGGTTCTGCCAATGCCAAAACTGTGTGAATTGGGGCCTTGTTTTGTCACTGACCAATCAGAATGTAACGTTCAGGGTCTTAGACTGGCGGAGCATGTGACACAGCACGATACAAGTGGAGAGAACTCCTGGGTGTCATTAAACATCCTTTTAAAAAATATATATTTTGTGGGCCTTTCACCTCTATTAACCCTCTACTGCATAGGGTTGCCATATGGCAACCGTTAACTTTTTCCAGTTTTTCTAGTAGATGGTACACTATAACCTATATATTTAGACTTATTTGTGATAAGACAGCCTTTTACTTTGAAACCAAAAAAACTTTTCAGGTCACATGATTAAGAAATAAACACAGGAAGCCCTTTTTCATCACCTACTTTGGTGTGTGGAGGTCATCGCTCAAGGCCTCCATAAACCAAGGTATTACCAACATTTCAGCCCAAAATATTGTTATAAAAAAAATTAAAACACTATCTGTAATATGTAAACTGTTATTTTTCATCATTAAAACAACTTTAGATGCAAAGGTTTTTTTGTAAAATGGTAAAATGTTATGGTTGCCATATGGCAACTTCATGCAGTTATGGAACAACATTTTGGCCATTCACCCCAATCAACCCCATTGGAATGACTTAGAATTAGAGTAGTATGAGGCTATTTTTACAGATATTTCTTATAATTCTTGTGCCAAATGAATAATTTGTACTTATATTTGTAATTTTAGACATGTTCAATGTAAAAATGCATTTTACATGTTTGCAAATAGGTGTAAACAACCTTTTCGGAAGCTTTTTTGTAAATGTGTGTACATGTCTATGGGCCGAATTGTTGACCATATTTTGCTATCTTACCAAAAATAATTTCACTAAATACTAAAAATATATATTTTAATTTATGTAATTTAATGAGTTTTAACATTTGGAAAGTAATATATTGGAGTTTTATCAAGGAAAAAGTCTCTTTTTGAGGAAAAACCTGATTTTACACAAGATTCCACGACTGCATGAAGTTGCCATATGGCAACCATAAGCTAAAATCTTAATTAAAAATAATTTTATTTAATTTTTTTTGGATATCTATTATTTAACTCATTTTAACACTAAAAAAGCACTGAAACATTTTTTACATTGTAAATATAATAATTCATGCAGTAGAGGGTTAAGATGGGACGGTTGGAGAGCAAACATGAAGCGAGTAGGAGAGAGATGGGGTAGGGGTAGGAAATGGCCCAGTCCGGAGCATCACAGCATCCCCAAATTTTCTTTTGGCTTATCTTATTTAGTATCTCCTGTAGAATGTGTATGTGACATAGAAAGACACAAGTGGAGAGACTTCCCAGGAGAAATATAAATGACATTGTTTATTAATGTAATATATGATTATTTTTAAATGAGTATTTTCTTACTTGGCATCTCCTGTAGAATGTGCCGTTGGGGCTGAGGGCTGCGGCTGAGCGCGGGCTGTCTGCGGTGTTCCAGACGCTGTGCCGTAAGAACTCGCCCCACCTGGGCACCCTTGACGAGCAGGGCTACTCGCTGCTGCACCACGCCGCCATCCACAACCAGGCCCACATCGTCTGCCAGATGGCCCTGGCCGGCATCAACCTCCACCAGGCACGCAGCCGCAGGTTCAATCGCACAGGTTGGGTTTTCGGATTTTGGGTTTTAGGGACAATCCTCCCTCATCTCCCCTGACAAGCCAGACGCGCACACACACACACACACACACACACACACACACACACACACACACACACACACACACACACACACACACACACACACACACACACACACACACATCATTATACAGACTGTAAACAACAACAGATGATTAAGTATTCGTTACCCATTTCTCAAATACTCGTATACTCAAATACTTTTATAAACCAATGTAGTTGTAATGGTTTTTTTTAAGTTTAGCTGAAATGACAACACATTTCATACATTTCAGGGAAGTCTACAACCAACTTGCAGTTGAAAGACGGAGCCGGTAAGCAGTCCCACCTTTCCTTATGAAAATTATACAAGATCCAACCATTTACTCTGGCTGCACAACATACCAATTGAGGGTGTTCCAAAAGCGTATACACATTTTAAACCATTTAATAATGTAGGTCTTTATCAAAATTCATGTGATTTCTAAAAGTGTAACACAATTTACAGACATGTTTATATTGTTTAGTCACCAGCTGTCCTCAACCATCCATTTTGATCCAGACGCTGCTGAAAATGTGGCATTTTCATGCATTCATTTTCAATGGCTGCATTCACTTTCAGTGTCTGCTGCAGGTCTTATTGCATAGAGACCTAAACATCCGTTTGAGAATAGGATGTGACAACGAGATGTACAGTCCGTACATGTTATTACAATTTTATTACACATACACAAATTTTAATTGAATTTTAATAAACACTTGAATTAAATGAATGAATGAATTAAAGTGTGTTTACATTCTTTGGTATACCCTGCACACCCTGTCGTTTTTTTTTTTTTTTGTAGCAGACATCAGGTGGTACTTCCACAGCTGGTATTATTTAAACAAAATAAGTAATAAAGGGAAATGAATGCCTGCAATTAATATGCTATTTATTTAAGCAGGTACAAACAAACAAACAAACATAAACATTTAATTTATAAAATAGTGGTATTAGCTGTGGATATCAGTGACCCACAGGGCAGCTGATAGCTTTGACCGGGCTCAGGACAAAGTCATCTGAAAGGGCCCCCCCACCCTATACATCAAATATAATGAGGACCCAATTCTGGACCCCATCTGTATCTGGGCCCTGGACAACTGAACCCTTTGTCTCGCCTCGTTGGCTTCCCAGATGACCCACACCCCCGTGTCTCTTCTCTTCTGTGTTGACCTCAGGGCTCACGGCGCTCCACCTGGCAGCCCAGTGCGGTTCCCTGGAGGTGCTGAACTGCCTGCTGGCTCTGCAGGTGGACTATAAGGCCGTGGACCGCCGAGGCTGGATGGCCGTGCACTTTGCAGCCTACTATGACCACGTGGCCTGCATACAGGCCCTGTGCAGGAAGGACCCTTCTCTGGTCCACTGTCAGACTGATGCGGAGTAAGTGACACCATGACTCCTGACCTTGTTGTTTTGATGTTTTGTTTGTTGTTCATTAAATTAAATTAAATTAAATGGGGGTTAAGAAGAAGAAGAATCAACAATTGGATGTGTCATAAATGCACCCACAAAAGCGTTACACTCTTATGTCAACTTTGTGGACCTTAATCAAACGAAATCATGACGTACTTAATTGACTGACTGATTAATGATATATTAGTCAATTGATTACTAAATTACATACTGTAATTATTGATCAAAGGATTACTAAATGAGATTGATTGATTGATCACTAAATGAGGTTCTGATTCGTTAATTGACTGTTCTCTGCGGCTACTGTACTCGTTATACAGTATAATTACAGTGTATTGTCTTCTCTGCTCTTCTATTCTCTTCTATTCTCTTCTATTATCTTCTCTTCTCTTCTTTTTTCTGCTCTTCTCTGGTCTTCTCTGCTCTTCTATTCTCTTCTATTCTCTTCTATTCTCTTCTACTGCCTTGCAGGTACCGCAGCTCTCCGCTGTTGCTCTCGGCCATGTCGGGTGCAGCTGAGTCTCTAAAGTACCTGCTGTCCATCGGTGCGGACTGGAGACAGGCGGACAGCAGAGGCAACAACATAGTGCAGTTGGCAGCGATGTACTTCCACATCGACGTTCTGCTGCTCCTAGTCGATCGCAACCTGGAACACCTGCCTGTATGGAGCATTCTTGTAGGTACTGTATGAGCCGGATCATTTAGTGAGTATACTATCATCATATACAATACATTACATCACATAGCAAAAGTAATGTGATGTGCCAGTCATACATTTCATATTGTGATATAGCTGGCAGATTTGATTGTGCCATTATTCTGTAGGTAGCGTTGGGCAATGTGGATTACAATATGTAGTACCAGTCCAGTGCCAGATATTTCTAATGACTTGGTTTTACCTGTTCAAGTCAACCAGGTGATTGGTTGAACTGGGCAGGTAGATCCAAGTCATTAGGAATATGATGTGGCACTGCAGACTGTCCTCATACAAAGGTGTATTTATTTAACACAATTGCAAAAGTCGTGCTCCTCAACACCGCGGGAAACCACTTTTGTCACGTGACGAAGTTTGCACAATTTTCCCGCCATGTCAGAATGTTGCTGTCTGTGCCGAATTTCTATTGTTAAACGTTAAATGCTCTGCTGCTCCCTGACCAAAACCATGCCTAACCTTAACCTGCCAGTAAAGCAATGTTTCTGCTGCTTTACTTTTGCCAAGAACAGCGAAACAAGCAAGGGAAATGGTGAAATTGTGGCGAAATTGTGCCCTGACCAAAACCTTGCTTAAACTTGACCTGCCACAGGCGTGGTGGAGCACAAGTTAACATGCAAAGGCACGATACACAAACGCGATAGACGGTCCAAGTCAGCGTGTAGTCTTAATGCTCTGGCATGATAACTTGTTGGCCACTGGATGGTAACTAACAGTTTGCCCATCACTTTCCATTGGTGGTTACACTGGTCTGACCAATGTAAGAGGAGTGGCACTATCACGCTGAGTAACATTTGAGTACAGATTTGCCACAATCGGCACAAAGTCCTTTTGAAAAATGTTTCTTTTCATGGGAATTTCCCAGTGTAATACGTGCAGTGTATAGCTTGCATATTACTGTTTGCTCATGGCTTTATCAGTGCATCTACAGTTGAGGACGATATTATTAGCCTCCCTCGTGAAATTAGACATTTCGCTTGATTTCTCAATGAGAATGACCATTATGAACCATTTCTGTTATTCTGGAAACAAATACACTGATGGAGATAATGTCCAATGAGTTGAATTTGCATTTTTCTATCGTTACAATGAGTTTAAACAAAAAAAGGGCAAAAATGACAAGGACAAAATTATTAGCCCCCTGATCATTAATAGTCAATATGATGCCATTTATGAACCAAAACTGACAACAGGCACTTTGATCAGTTGTTACCTAGGTTGTCACATGCCCCACTAGGGATTTTGGCACATATCTTCACTGCAAAGTGTTCTAGCTGGTCCAAATTGCATGGATGCTGAGCACAGACTCTCAGTGGGATTGAGGACTGGACTTTGAGCGGGTCATTCCAGTATCATGGTTTTAGTGTCCTTGAAGAACCTCTGAACTAATTTAAATGTTTACTTTGGGTTACAATGTTGTTGGAGGACCCAGCAATCCAGATCCAGACCCAGACTCCCTGTGTCTGAGGCTGAATAACAGTCTAAAAGCTTGATGCCCCCACCACTATGTGTAACTGTGGAAACTGATTAGTCTCATTAGACCAAAGAAGCATTGGACACCTGCCTAGATGATTGTTATTGACCTGGCCTCACCTGGAGTTTTTATTTCAAGAAAGACAGCTGTTAGGGCTTGTCATCATATTGGGCTTTGGGGTCATCATCACAGAAAAACCCTTTTACTAAAGGCGGTGCATCAGAGTGTTATTTAGCTTTGCCTATGAACATTTGAAAGTCAAACATGAGTTTTGCAAGTCTCTGCTTTCATCTGATGAGATTCAATTGCACCTGCTTTGATGCATGCATTCTGCTTCTATCAGGTGAAGAAAGGGATAGTCCTTAAAACTTTATAACATGGTTTCCACAATTAAACATGGTGGAAGCATCATTCTGTGGCAGCCTCAGCCACAGTAAACCTTGTTTGGGTGTACGGCACCATAAAAACAGAAGATTATGATAGAATGTGGAAGGTGACCATGCAAAAATATGCTCATAGAGGAAGCTAAGATCTTCACTGGATCTTTCAATAAGATGATAACCCAAAACTTTCATCCAAAATGGTTCAAATGTTCTTCAAGGTTACTAAAACCATGATCATGTTGTGGTTCAGATCTCAATCCTTATAGTCTTTGAGGAGTGCTGAAAATGAATGTCCATCCTCAACATCCATGCAATTTGGACCAGGTTAACTCTTTGCAATGAAAAAATGGGCCAAAATCCCTGGTAGGGCATGTGCCAACATAGTTAACAACTAATCAAAGTGCCTAATGTCAGTTTTAGTTCATAAATGGCACTCTATTGACTATTAATGATAAGGGGGCTAATAATTTTGTCCTTGCCATTTTTACCCTTTTTTGTTTAAACTCATTGTGAAAATGGAAAAATGCAAATTCAATTCGGTTCATTATGGTCATTCTCACTGAGACATCAAGAGAGATGTCTAATTTCAGGAGGGGGGCTAATAATATCGTCCTCAACTGTATCAATGCCACAGCTATGCCACGTGGAACTTGGAACTAATTCTCGTCAGGTTCTCTGAAGAAGGAGGAGGAAATGATTTGATGTGTTGGCATGGCACCAGAATTCAAGCCTGACTTTTACATTCTCTATGAGGGTGTGCCATCAAGCAAATGTCAAAGAGAATGACAGCCCTTATAGACAAAAGACTAAGCGAGGAACTCAGGACTGAACACTGAATTGTGTGTGTGTCTCCTGTGTGTGTGTGTGTCCTGTGTATGTGTTTTTGCGCATGTTTTCGCGCATGTGTGTGTGTGTGTTTTCATGTGCATGTGGGCCTGCATGCTTGTGCGTGCATTTGTCCTGTGTGTATGTGTGTGTGTAAGTGACGCGTGTGTTTTTATGTGTGTGTGTGTTTTCGTGTGTGTGCTTTTTTGTGTGTGTGTGTGTGTGTGTGTGTGTGTGTGTGTGTGTGCGCGTGCACGTGTGTGCATGTGTGTGTCTGTCTGCAGCCATGCTCCAGAGTGATAACCCCAGGAGGCTGGAGATGTCTATTAGGTGTCTTGAGGTGCTGTCAGTGCGGGTGCCCTCCTTCTGGAAAGACATCTTGGAAGCAGGTGACTTCATAGCACACAGCTTTTTGTCAAGCCCCTTTCAGATCAACTGGTCCTGTAACCATTGACATGAGTGCCTATTATCTATCCAGTTTGAATCATATGTATTTTACTTTCTTGCTGTGTGAAAGGAAGAGTCCACCATTCTTGGAAATGTGCTCATTTTACACCTCAGCTCGATTTAAGTGATTAAATGATGCGGTTCAATGATACATGCTCAGAGGTAATGTCACCAGGCTCAGAGTCAGAGACTGTCCTTCTTTGCTAGCCAATGGGTTTAAAATTTCAATTGTTGCATTCAAAGCACCTGGTGACATAAACATACAGTATACGCATACAGTACATATACTGTAGATGTCACTGTTATCTGCCTGAAGTCGGTAGTCGTATGTGTAAACCTGCCTCTCTTCAGAGTTCAACTGGTCTGACATCACAGTGGAAAAGGCTAATTGGGGTCGACATGACTCAGTGGCCTAGTGCAGGGTTTCTCAAACTGGGGTGCGTGCACCCCTAGGGGTGCGCGGCCTGCCACAAGGGGGTGCGCGAGCTGAATAGAGCAATGGCTGAGATGTGTGTTTTTATAGGCCTACAGAATTAATGAACATTACACAGTTTTAATTGTTTGGTGAATTGTATGCTGGAAAGATCCACCTGAAGTGTAATTTATAACTTGTCATGCAACAAGTTCCATTGTAATAATGGCAGAAAAAATGTCAGGTCTATTGGAAATGAAGATTGCCCCAAAATGTGCGGCTGTGCAATATTCGTTTAAGGGGTGCACAAACCACATTGAAATGTAAAAGGGAAAAAAGTTTGGGAACCGCTGGCCCAGTGCACAGTACAGTTACGACAGGGACCTGGGTTCAGTTCTGGCCCGAGATCGTTTTCTGGCCCTTCCCCTTCTCACCTTTCCCACTCATTTCCTGTCACTCTCACTGTCCTGTCCTAAACAATAATAACAAAGGTGTAAACAAAGTTGCATGGATTGTTGACCATGTCCCTTTCCCCTGTTTGCCCTGTAGGGGGCGTCCCTCCCCTGGTGGGGCTGCTGCGCTGTGGCAAGCCCCTGCTGGAGAAGCTGGCGGCTGCCGTGGTGTGCCACGTGTCGGAGCGGCCGCAGGTGTGCGAGGTCCTGGTGAGGCACGGCGTGGTACCGGCCCTCATCCAGCTCCTCAGCGGCCCGCTGGCCGAGCTCCACTCCCGCTGTGCCCTCATCCTCACCGACCTGGCCGCACACAGCGACCAGTACAAGGCCCTCATCGCACAGCTGGTCAGTATGATCCAGCACAAATGGGGGGTGTTGGGAAGGCCCATTTAAAGTGAACATCATCTAGAAAGCTGAATAATAATTATACAGCGTAATCTATAATAAATTATTATTATTAAGCTGTGTTGTTTTCAAAGTCATACTGTTTAGGTTGGGAGTGTTGAGGGGGGAGTGCATTTCCTCAAAAAAGGTTGAGAACCGCTGATTCTAGATAATCCAGTTACTTACGTGGATGCATATCTGTATTGTACTGTAGATGGATGATCTAGTGATTAGTATGGAAGCTTGTTATGGCACTTGAGGCCCAAATTGCTTATCTGATGAGTATAGTGCAATGCTGACGTGTTCAGTTTGGACTACATTATGGAGTACATTATAGCTACCATAACTAATCGTAATTAAGGACCATAATTAAAGCCACAATGCCTTTAAAACCCAATTGGTGTGAGCACATAATTGAACTGAATTGAGTTTGTCGAGGTGTACGGTCAGATCTCAGATAGATTACAGAAGGTAACATTAGTGACATCATTAACGTGTTGTGTGGATGTCTTTGGCTAGACAGAATGAGAACTCTTGTAGTCATCTTAAGGTCTGAATCAATAATGTTGCGTATCGCTCAAATGAAAATGTGTATTTGGAGTCAACTCTGTGGCTACTTTAACTTACTTCACCTCTTATGTCAAGGAGTGGAAGCTGATTAGAGTATCAGTGTCAGCTCACGAGTGCTGCTCTATCATGAAGTTGGGAAATGTGGCCCTAAAAGGCATTATTTGATTACTAACCAAGATCAATATTACTCTGCAAACTAAAGCGCTGAGCTTAGTAGGTGTAGGATTTTTGGAGCACAGCTCTGTGTTGTTTCCATAATTACCTTAAGCTCGTCTCTGGGAAAACGGCATAGGAGAAAATGATTGATAGATAGTAAATGGATAAATGGTAAATGGACTGCATTTATATAGTGCTTTTCCACTCCTTCGAGCGCTCAAAGCACTTTACATTGTTATTCTTACTCATTCACACTCACATTCACACACTACCACCCTGCCACCAGGAGCAATTTTTGTGGATAGTATCTTTCTCAAGGGCACATCGATGAGGTCAGGCAGAGCGGGGCTCGAACCTGCAACCTGCTGGTTGCAGAACAGGCTCCTCTACCACCTGAGCCACCCCCACTGTGTGATAGATAGATAGATAGATAGATAGATAGATAGATAGATAGATAGATAGATAGATAGATAGATAGATAGATAGATAGATAGATAGATAGATAGATAGATACATACATACATACATACATACATACATACATACATACATACATACATACATACATACATACATACATACATACATACATTTCTCTCTCTCTCTCTCTCTCTCTCTCTCTCTCTCTCTGTCTTTCCCTCCCTCTCTCTCTCTCTCTCTCTCTCTCTCTCTCTCTCTGTCTCTCTCTCTCTCTGTCTTTCCCTCCCTCTCTCTCTCTCTCTCTATCTCTCTCTCTCTGCAGGGTGGCATCACTCAGCTGGTGCAGCTACTAGGTTCCAGCCTACAGGATGTCTTGGTGAACACGGTGAGGTGTATTCGAGCCCTGTGTGTTGGTAGCCCTGACAACCAGACCGCTGTTGCTGACTGTGGAGGGATTCCTTATCTGGTGGACTTCTTGATGGTCGATTCTGGTATGAGTAGACTGTACTTTATGCATCCACACTAAAACCTGAATGATGTGAAATTCCTTCCGTATTTTTTAACAGCAGTTTTAAAACCTTTGGAAAGCCACATTGTCAAAACCCACTGTACTTTTCCCTCACTGAAATCATTTTGGATGAAAGCTCCTGTTAGGTGTAATGGTAAGTGTTAAGATAGCACATCTCTATACTCGGAGTCAGCAGTATGCCAGAAGCACCTTAGACATGGCCAGGAGATGGTGGAATCCAAAATAGAACCTAGAGGCCCTGGTGGAGGAGGCGAAAACACTACTGAGCATGTATATGAATGTAATGTAATACTGTATAATGCAATTACAATACAATATAATGTGTTGTCACATACGGTGTGTGTTCAGACCAGAGGCCCTGGTGGAGGAGCCAACAGCACTGCTGAGCCACTATATGATGCAATGTTATATAATATAATATAATGTATCTGCCTACGCAACTGAATCCTCTTTTCTGATTGGCTGATGGGGTTGCAACTAATTTCCTATAACCCAGAGCCATCTAATAACAGAGTTGCGCAAACCGGGGACCAGGAAGTCGGTTGGTGATGTGATTCGCGTAGATTAAAATGTTTCTTAACAGTAAACTTCTGTTCGTTGGAAACTAACACAGAACCATCACATACCAAACAAAGATTAAGTACAAACAAATTACATTACCTTTACCACATTTTCTGTGTTCTACGGCCACCTCCTGGAACTAAGTAACTTAGTAATAGAACTAAAGTCAATGGGGATTTCCATGTTAACGCTCCGTGAGGCTCCATGAGAGCTGCCATTGCTGTGGAAAGATTGGTCCATAGAGGTCTATGGGAGTGGCGTAACTCTGATATTAGATGGCTCTGCTATAACCTGTCAGGCGTCAAACGTGCGACTAAGTTAGGTTACTAATTCTAAACTGCAGGTTGCTATGGCCAAAAGCCAGTCGTTAGTTCTATCGCATTTGTTTATCAAGTCGAGAGTCAGTCGTCAGTTCTATCGCATTTGGTTGTCAAGTCTGTCGCCCTAAAAGTTCTACTACATGCATCTGATAGAGGCGCGCCTGATTACGTGCGCACTAAATATTCTGCAGTTGGCATAATTCATTGGTTACAAATTTACAGATAGGCCCAGCAATAGATGACAAAAATACCCTGTACCGAAATTCTAAGCACCTGCCTCGCCATCAATTGTATCGAAACGAGTCACCTCGTCATCTGCTCCACTCCCATGGTTTTTAAAATGTAGGCTAGGCCTATTTCCCGCTGCCTTCCCTTTGGTATTGATCTGAAAACGTGCTTTAAAAAAAAAAAATAGGCTACTCTCCTCTTGTGGGGAAGGAACACGTGTGAAAGGGGAAGGGAGAGTTATCAAAAATGACCCTAGCGTGGGGAATCTCTCTCTCTTTCTCTCTCTCTCTCTCTCTCTTTTACGCACCAAGTTCACAGGTAGCCTGTGATGATCAGCAGGGGGAAATAGAGGCGTGATGCAACATGTGTCGATTCAGCATGTAGAAATGCTTCACAAGTTTTTGTTTTTAAACTTCCATCCCGCCGTGGTATATGGCCAAGGGAAAATTAAATAATCACAGCGTCGGCAGGCTACCAAACGAAGATTCTTGGCGCGTCAAGTTGACAGAACATGGTTCCTACAACTTTACAGACAATAATAGATAATAATAATAGTAAAAGTACCCCACCATAAAGGCAGATAGGAGGGATAACGGCCTTCGAGGTCGACCGGTTACAGAAATGAATGGCTTGGCGGAGGCAACTTTGTCTCCGAGCTGCGTGTGTCGCCAAAGTTCGGAACTGCCGCCTCGCTATTAATTTCGTAGGCCTATAACCGGTCACCTCGTCGGCCGTTATCCCTTACGTAATGTAATGCTTAATGTAATGTAATGTAATATAACGTGACGTCCTTTACTGTGCCTGTCCACTGTCCAGAGGCCCTGGTGGAGGAGGCGTGCCTGGCGCTGGCGGAGCTGGCCCACCGTCACCGTGACAACCAGGAGGTGATCTGCGCGGCGGGGGCGGTGAGCCCCCTGGTGATGATCCTGCGCGCCCGCAGGACGGAGACGCAGGTGAAGGCGGCCCGCGCCCTGGAGGCCATCGCCGACCACAACGCCCCCATCCAGACACACTTCCTCAAGAGCGCCGCCGCCAAGCACCTGCTCCGCCTGCTCAAGGTCAGCACTTCACCACAAGTAGAGTAGTAGTAGAGTAGAGTAACTTTATTGATCCCCAGAGGGAAATTCAGGTATCCAGTAGCTTACATAAATACACAATTACACAAATGCCCACACGGACATTTCAAGACACAAATAACACAGGAATTGTCAGGGAGGGGAAAATAAAAATAAAAATAGTACAATCAGAGACGTTGGAAACGGAGAAACTAGAATTATTTTGGTACAATGTAGTCTGGCTCTTTGGTGTAGTGGTCAGAGCCCCGGTTTGGTACCCTGGAAGGTCCGGGTTCAAGTTACCTCAGCTCAGGCTGCCCAAGGTCATCACTTCATGACAAATGGTACGATGTAGCTAACCTGGCCCTCGCCAGAATGAATGTGTCTCTGCCTAGCTCCACAAACATTCATCTGGTACTATGGGCCATACGCTTGATCGTCAGTATCTCTGCTGTCCCCAGGTGGTCCAGGTGAAGGCGAGGGAACAAGGGGACGTGTCCCTGTAGTTGCAGGCTGCGCTTGTGTTGCATTTGCATTGCTAAAATGACAGATTACAGGCAGAGTCTATGTTATAACCTTACTGCCGGCGGGACCATCTGCGCAAAGAGGCTACTTACCAAGTGTATTGATCATCAGTATCTCTGCTGTCTCCAGGTGTTCTAGGTGGAGGTGTGTGAGCAGGGGACCGTGTCCTTGTGGTTGCAGGCTGCTTGTGTTGCATTTGAATTGCAAAAAGGACATTTATTATTGAATTAATGATCAATCAATGAATGATTAATGACAAAGTGTATTGATCATCAGTGTATGTCTGCTGCTGTGGCCAGGTGTTCCAGGTGGAGGTGCGTGAGCAGGGCGCCGTGTCCCTGTGGGCGCTGGCTGGCCAGACCTTGCGGCAGCAGAAGCAGATGGCCGAGAGCATCGGCTACCACTACATTCTGGACCTCCTGCTCTCCCCCTCCGACAAGATGCAGTGCGTTGGTATGCAGCGTTTCAAACAGATCTGGCCTATTGTACTGTAGGGTAGGCAATACATAACTCAACAGGTTCTATTAGTGATTGGCATGCAGTAGTATCTTATTCGTTGTCATATTGTAGTATTGCAGTGCGTTGGTACGTGACGTCTTGGGCTGCCTCCAGAGCTGCTTTGTGAATGTGAGAATGTGTATGTTTTGTTGTGATATTGTGCTATATAAATACATGCTGTTGTTGTTACACAACTAAACAGGCACTATTGATAATTGGCAATTGTAGACATGTAGTTGTATCTTATTCTTTGTCATATTGTAGTTTGGTATAAATCATGTTATTGGTGCTTGACAACTAAAGACATGATTATAATCGTACTTTACACTATAGATATTATTCATATTGTAGGCGTATCATATTCATTTTCATATTGTAGTTTGGTATGTATCGTTTCAAACTAATCTTGCCCATTGAAAGAACAAGCTTTCATCCAAAATGTCCCCAACCAAAGAGCGCCATAAACATAGATTTTATGAGTTCAGGAAGCATTCCTAGACAAACATTTTGTGAAATATTGCTCATTGTAGCAATAGACAGATAAACATGTGCTATTGGTTATGGATATTGTAGACAGTCTCTAATTCATTTTCATATAGTAGTTTGAAAGTGCATAGTAGTAGTAGTGCACGTTTCTTCTTGAACACCATCATTTGTAATAATAATTAGTTAAAAATAAAAGAAAAAGAAAGAAAGTCAGGTGGAGGTTCATACTAACCTTTAAGTTGTAAAAGTCTTCCATACATCCATACGTTTCTATCTTCCTTCTCCATCTGGGAGTTGAAGCTGTAAGCTATGCACAATAGACTATGCACAATAGGTCTCCATGGGCCCTGCTAGTTTAAAAAGGGTTAAGTGTGGCCACAGGAAGCTATAAGGATGATAAGTGTGTGTGTGTGTGTGTGTGTGTGTGTGTGTGTGTGTGTGTGTGTGTGTGTGTGTGTGTGTGTGTGTGTGTGTGTGTGTGTGTGTGTGTGTGTGTGTGTGTGTGTGTGTGTGTGTGTGCGTGCGCGTGTGTGCGTGCGTGCGTGCGTGTGAGTGTGTGGAGGGCCTTTTGTGTGATGGTTGGTTCAATGGCTGTGTTGCCTTTGGCACTAGAGGGTACAAAGGAAAAGGACAAACGTGAGATGTGAAGGTGATCTTTAATTTCAGAAAGTTCACATGTACCATTCTGAATAGCCCTGCCTTCAGCTCCCTTAGGGGCCCTTGACATCAAAAAGTCACATTATTTAAAAACAGAGCAGTTTATGAACATACAGTAGGTTAGAACTACCCAGTGAAATGGAACTGTACCATTCTTTTACTAAATAGAATTAAATAAGGTTAACATGTACTTTCTGTTCTTCCATTTTCATAGTTAACACTTTCCTCCAGGTCACATGTTACTTTGGATGAACCTATCTACTAAGTGTAATGCAGTTTTAAAGAAGGAAAGAAAGAGAGAAAGAAGTAAAGAAAGAAAGAAAGAGAGAGAGAGAGAAAGAAAGAAAGAAAGAAAGAGAATGTCAGCTTTCTCCCTCTCTTGTTTCTAACACCACAGACATTCTAGTCATCTTCTCATCAGCAGGAAGTTTTCTCAGCGAGAGTTTCACTAGTCAGCTGGCGCTCTTTTTTTTCACCTGCTGAATCTGCAGCTGTTTGCTCGAGTTGGCCTTACCGCAGGGCTAGACGTGCAGATGGAAATACTCCAGCCTAAGCACTTTTTCACAAAGCACATAACAGCCAAACGACAAGAGAGAAAATATAACATGTTTTTTTTGTCTCTACTTCCTGTAATGGTAGAGCAGAGCAGAATAACTGCTGAATGTTTCCTGAGTAGTGTGAGTTCCTAATTAGAAAAGGGGAATTAGCGAAGGGATATTAGCAAATCTAGCTGTTTTGTGTTTTTTTTTAATTGTTTTTTGTTATTTTAAAAGGGGGCTTTCTCAAATGGAAGGAAGCAGGGTTGCCGCCAGAAATTTTGGGCCCCATGAAAGATTCGAATTTTGGCCACCCTTAAGAGCCCCTGTCAGTGCTTGGGCCCTTAGAATCTGTAAAACTTTTGGGGGACATTTCCCCATTCAACACCCCTATTGCAAATGAGGAAATTACTTTTGTGCAAGATAATGAATTAAACTTCTTTCGTGAATGAACGTCATCAACAGGCCACAAGCACAAGGGTTGACCGGAGTTTGGATAATGAAATGTACCCATGTATGTGGCTTTGTATGATGTGATGTGGTGTGCCAGGCTGCCAGGCGGTCATCGCCCTGAGCCACCAGTCCTCTGGCCACCAGCTGGGCCTGCTGAAGGAGAACGTGGTACCCCCGCTCGTACGCCTGCTCCGGGGCAGCCGCACCAGAGAGAGGACACTGCTCCGCGTCATCACCGCACTGGCCAGCCTCTGCATTGGTACTGTATGCCCTCTCATCTTCCCTGCGTCTATTCGTGTTAAGCAGACTGAACTGAAGGTGGTGTGTATGTACAGTATATGGCATGCGTCATACAAAAACTTGTTATACAAAAATCACTTCTGAATCTGAATTTTATATCATAGGAACGCAGTGTACTGTAAACTAGAGTACTGAATTCAACTTGGTGTATATGATATTATACTGTATGTTATACAAATACCACTTCACGTGACTTGAAGTGCATTGTATATTTATTTGGCAACATGGTGTACTGTTCAGTGTTGTGCCATAGAATCGTTTGAGTGGAAAAGGGCGAATGGGAAGGATTCACTTTTCTGCAGCTGTTGAACTGGGTTTATTATGTCATTGCTTGAAGGTGCTTCAGTGTTGCCAAATGGAAAATGTTGAATTATTGTACCAAAACCTCAAAATTATTGTTGTGGGGGGCTTATTGGGAGGAAATTATCGTACAAGACCCAAATTGTTATTTCAAGGCATCAAAATGAATTTAATGAGAACTCTGAAATTATCGTACATCATGGTTTTTTTGATCGTACAGAGGTCAAAAGGGACAAAATTATGGTACAAATATGATAACTATCGTACATCTGGCAACACTGAGGTGCTTTCAATATTAATAAGTATTTTATTATCTGTCCTCCTGTGCTTCACCACAGGTGTGGCCCACACTAACAACACGGCCTGTCAGGCGGTCATCTTTGAAGAGAAGGCCACTCCTACCCTGCTGGAGCTGCTGAAGACCCATAACTCCCTGGAGGTCAAGGTGACCAGTGGGCAGCACTAGTAGTGTAGCGCAGTAACATGGGCCCATACTCACTGTGATGCATGCTGCACAACGTTTCCTAAACTCATTTAGTCTGGCCAGGCATGCCATCTGCAACATCGTAGATTCTGTGGAGATGCAAGGTCTCAAACCATTTGGGGCATTTCCAACAGCTCTAGCGCAAGCAATGGGTGTTAAATAATGGAAGAATTGCTCATGAATTGCAAGATGATACAAGCATGAAACTTAGCGCAAGTGTTAATTAGGACATACTTATCAATATCAGGGGTGGAGGCACTGAGAATTCCATGTTGCATAGCAATGGTTGCTAGTAATGGTGCCCTAGCAACCAGCATCAATGATGCCGTTTCTGTTTGATTTTGTGGTATCAAGGCATCTGTACTCTGAGTCGTTGTCCTAAAATCACTGTAGCAATACTTTAAGAGGTTATATACGGCAAATATGTAACATAATGACATTATGTAATGATGATGTAATTTTATCCACCCGAAATCACTATTACTCGATGGAGGGGGCGTGTTTCAGGCAATGACGCACCAGTTCAGTTAGCACAAGGTGAAGGAATGGGTGGTCTTTTGTAACTTTAACCAGTAGCACATGCATTTCATAGATGCAAGCCAGATATACTCTTTGCATCAACTGGCGTAGGCCAGACCTAATGCTCACAGAACTCTCACAGGAGCTGTACACAGAACTGTATGCATACTGTATCTTAAATATTTGCACCCATTAAAAGCTTTTGTCATTCAAATAGTTGCGTAGTTTGCAATTGCATGTTTAGCTTCCACTACTCAGTAATGCCAGTGAAGTCCTTGTCCATGACACCCCCCCCCCCCCCCCCCCCCCCCCCCCCCCCCCCCCCCCCCCCCCCTCCCATCTCTCTCTCTTTTAGGTCAGAGTTGCTCAGACTCTAGCTTGTGTATTGCTGGGAAATCAGGATGTCCAGGCAGCGTTTTGGGAGCAAGAGGAATTCTCTTATGAAATGGTCTTGGACCTCCTGCAACTGCCAGAGAAGGTTACCCTTTTGCCCTCTGCACACTTGGGCATCAATCATTACTGATGTTGCAGACTGTTGTCCTTGTCACTTTTGTGTGTTCTAATTCTAACCAATTTCAACATGTACACCACCCTGACGATACAGCATTTTTTACTCAGCCTTTTCAGAGTTCCTGGCCATACTAATATGGGGGCATGGTTTGTTTAGATTTGTTACAACAACCTCTTAACATATAAGCCTAAGGTACCTGCGAAAAACGGCTGCTGAATGCCTAAGCCCTTTGTGGGAAAAAGTGTTCTCAGCCTATAAAAACCCTAAATATCTCAGCCTCCAAAGCACATAAAAACATGAAATAAGTTTCATTTTAAAACTAGGACCCTCGTCTTGCATTAGAATGTGTTCATTCAGTGTGGTCACCCTCATCTTGCATTAGAATGTATTCATAAAAAACGAAAATCTCAAGAGCCTGAATGCTGCGGCAATGTCGCTCCAGACGCAAGCCAATGCAGCGTGTACATCGCAGCATCAGGTCTTAAATGGGTTAACATACTCCAACTATCATCCCAAAAGTAATGCAACCTCAGCAGACACTTTACAACAAAGCAATAACTTTGGGGTTTTATTTGTAGCATGTGAAGAAGCTTTACAAAATGTAAACATTCCATGGCCCCATTAGAATGGCCCGTAGGAAGTACAGGGCTGAACAATAAAATCCTGCTTTTTTTTGTCAAGGGTAACCGATACAACTGCATGTTGAAATTGTTGAAACTGTAGAACAAATGCACAGCAAGTTTAATTTCTGGTTTAACATACCCCTATACGTAGCCTACCTGATTCGCCCCTCAGATGAAGAAACGTACGGGCCCAGAAATGTTCTGTTCCATAGTCACTTAGTTTAATTATTATTAATCTATTTTCCCTCTTTCTGTTATTAGTCTCAGTCATCCGCAACCATTATACAGCACAGGCTTGTAATAATATTGACACAGTAGTCTGACACTTTCCAGAACGGGCCAGTGACTGTCCAAACAAGTGACCTGACATACCGTATTCTTTTTACCGGGTTTACATGAACCCTACCGCATGGGAATTACAGTGGTATGGAGGATAAACATATTCCTTTCAGCCCTTAACCACTGTCTTGCGGAGCACTCTTCTCATCCAATCCAGACTGGTCTTACAGTAAACACACTCCATATGGCAGAAGACTATGTGTGTTTCTGCCATATGGAAGAATGTAGTCCTAGTCTGTCATTACATTACACTTAGTGGACCCTTTTATTCAGAGCAGGTTGGAACAGTGTTAGGTGCAGGTTGTAACAATGTTACAGCTTTTAACAGCTTGTTAAGTGGGACTTGAACCTGCAACCCTCTGATCCAAAGGCCATCACATCACCCTAACCATTGCTCACTTACTAACTTAATTTCATCTATTGCCCCTTCTGGGTTGTAGGCCACCAACAAGGGTGCTCCAGGCATCTCTGTCCAGTAAAAACCTACAGGCTACAGCTAATGGAACTGTTTTCAAATGCTTTAAAAAATTTATTAAATTAAATTCACGGCTGTCAGAAATGTCCATACTCTGTTACTTTGCTCTTCATCAGAACATACGTTTGGAGGCTGGCTACGCGCTGTCACTCTTTGCATACAACAACAGAGCCCAGCAAGAAGCCATACTGAAAACCGGAGGCATTCCCATTGCACTGTACGAGCCCCTCCTAACCTCCGAAAATGAAATCGAAAGGACCAAAGCTGCATTCCAGGTACGGAGACCGTTTGAAATTGAAACCCCTGAGTGGCGTTTTGAATCTTTTTAGAGAATCTCGTATCTCTCCTCTGTCCAAGACATCAAATGTACTGATTTGATCTGCCAGGCCGTCGTGCTTGCGAAGGTGATAAGAGACGCGGACCACGTGACTCTGTCTGCCAGGTGTGTCACCATCGTCTCTGAGCAGCTGCAGTCTCACAGCCCCGATACAGTTGTCTTAACAGGTAAAGCGCCTCAGCACAGCACAGCCACATCACAGTGACAGATTTTTGTGTGGCATACACCTCTGTGGATGTCACAGCATGTTGGGCACAAATGTAAAGCATGACTTCATTATATAATGGCCATTATGAAATTTGAAAGAAAGATAATATAGATTTCCCCAACCATAAATTACACAAAACTGCAAAACAGACATACAGTTGAGTTGATTGTAAAAATAGGGCAAATGTATGTTATAATAGAGGGTATTTTGGAAGGATAATATTGTATCTTGGCATCAATTGTGTTAGTCCGTCCTATATTGCTCCAAGCAGCCCTGGCTGTTGTGTTTATAGTTTAAGGCTCTTTCAAATGTGACCAACCGTGGTCATTGAGCGCAGTTGCATGCAAGGAATATAACCCATTTTAAACTGAATAGTGGCAGTATTTAGTTTGCACACTAGTGATTGGAACTCTTTATTCATTCCGGATCTAGCCATGTTTCGGGAAAATTGCGGTTTGCAGAACGCTGTTCAAAACATGTGAATATTCAGGAACCTGTTTTAAACTACATAAATACTGACAATGTAGCCTGAAGGCTCTGTGCCGCTACGTGTGGGTGTCTGCCCTGATCATGTCCTTAACTTAAAATAGCCATGTTTAAATATAGGCTTTTTTAAATCATAAAGAGTGCCTTGGACTCCACACCAAAGAGCACCTTCAATGTCTTTTCCCACTATTCCTGAACACTTTGGAGTTGTTCTCCACTTCATGACTGATGATATTCCGTTCGAAACCTCAATACTCCGTCCATGTACAGTAACTCGCGCTCCTTGTGTCTTGCAGCTGAGTTGCTGGCCAGCCTGGCTCACACTAGGGCAGGGATCCCTGATGCCATCGTTACCATGGGAGCTGTGGCCCACCTCTCAGCTCACCTCAACTCACCGGAGGAAGAGGTAACTCACGCCGCACACAATGGGAAGAGTTCAGATGTAAAACACTCTACTGGAAGTGGAGAGTTGAGCTGCATTTCTGTAATTTTAGTGAACTCTATTGTTGGTTGATAATACATATAAATTTTGAAATTAAATAAAAACATGTGTTTTATAGAGATAACCATTATAAAAATGTAATTTGTAAATGTGTCTAAAAAGACACTTGGAGGGTTTAGCATCTGTACTGTTCATGTGTAGACCTCTACATGCATACCACAATGTGTATTCATAAGTAGGAACTGTATAAGTAAAGTTGATTTCACGCACAGGTGTGAAGTCTGGGTTTAAAAAGTTAAAAAAAGAAAAATCCAACCAGTTCTGAATCAGTTGATTGTAATGAATATTCATATCAGGGAGACCATTTAGGCTGTGAGTCACCTGTGTTGGAAGGAAACCGTGGAACCAGGTTTTTGACATCTGCATATTTGTAGGAGTGAAACTGAAAGTTGATGCCATAAGTCAATGGGATCACACAACATAACACACACCAAATACAGAGCATACAACGGCATTCCACCACCCCGTTTACTTCGTCACCATGTGCAAGCAAGCACCCATCATCATCACCACACGCTTATCCAGTCGCTATGCCTGTGTAACAGTGTTATCAGAACCATCAGGAATGTACATGATGCATCTACCCCACAGGTACGCACCGCATGCGCCACCGCACTCGGCTACCTCACGTTCAACCGCCATGCCCATCGCCAGCTGCTGGTGGAATGCCGGAACACTCCGTCCACCTATGACCTACTGACCCAGCATCTGAGTAAGGACGCCAAAATATCATCGGTCTTCACCGACGAGTTCAGACGGCAGAAGACCATAGGCCTTCCTTCAATGAGGTGATGACCGGATATTCCAACTTTATGACATGTTTTCTATATATTATTATTATATTATTATAATTTAAATGTATTAAGCATGTAAGCTTTTACAGTTTCAAACATAAATGTTTTTAAAAAACAAACAAAAACAATTTGATGCATTGTTCTAGAATCAGCCTCAGGTTGATTTTCATTTGCCGCTTCTAATGTGACTCCTTCAACATTAATAGCAAAACCCTGAATGTATTTTCCAACTCCTTTTTCATAGCTTGGAGGTAAACGGGGGACCACCTGTTCTTCAGCGAAGTTCCACAGGTAAGACTCAGTCCCGGCCGCCTACATTCACTGTGTCAATCAAGAGTAAACTGAAATTTGCAATAAACAAATGCAAAGTGCGTAGCATTTACCCAATTTAACATTCGCTATTCACTATTCTCTGTCCAAGCCATGTCCAAACGCCTGAGTGACACAACAGACGTATTGGTGCAGAGGAAGGGCTTTGAGAGGGCCAGGTCTGCCCCAGCTCTGCAGCTCCACAGGCCGAAGAGCAAGGTGGACGCCGTCAGAGCCTCCACGTCACACGGCTCTCAACAGGCTTGGACCAGGACCAGACTGAACTCGGCCAAAAAATGACTCTCTCTCTGCTGCTGCACATAGTGGACTACATGGAAGAATGAAGGTTCTCACCCTCACCCAAAATAAAACCCACCACAGAACTGAAGCCTGAACTAATGCTGACTTACCACAGTGAACCTTTTCAAAATCCAAAACCAGATAAGAAGTGATGACAAAACAGCCAAAGTTCTGGAAATTTGAATAAATAACTGAAATTGATTTTTAATTCCTTCCAAAATAGAAAATATATGTACATAATATCCCACTCATAATATCCAGTCAGTGTCATTGTTGTTGTACTTTGAGTTTCAAAGGAGGCACTCTAATGGCAGCGTTCTTCACTTCTGCTGTTATGTCCGCACCAAGTGGAGCCCTGAAACACAGAGGAAGTACTCATTAAATGACTGATCAACTACACAATCAATCTAAAAAGGGCTTGTAATGGCTCTTCAACGTACCTGGGTTCATAGCGCACCTCCTCTGTGTATGGCAAGATCCCCTTCCCCGCTCGAAGCCTTTCAATCCCGTTCCTATACAACATTACATTACAGTACACTTAGCTGACGCTGTTATCCAAAGTGACTTAGTTATTATTTTTCAGAGAATTAGTTACAGTCCCTGGAGCAATGTGGGGTTCAGTGCCTTGCTCAATTGCACTTCAGCCATTGGTGGATTAGGTCAGGTGGGATTCGAACATACTACCCCCCAGATTTAAAGACCAACCCCCTAACCATTAGGCCACGGCTAAAACAAAACAGCGTTGTATTTTGAGCCAAGCAAACAAGCGATACAGTATATCCAAACAGTGTGTTATTATAACAGTTTCTTTCAACTCCTCTTACCATGCTATCATGACTCCATTGTCTGTGCAAAATTTGGATGGGGGACAGAGCAAATGCAAGCCTGTGGCGTCTGTGAGAATATTAAGACTCTGCCTGATGTATGTGTTACTGGCCACCCCTCCAGATACAACCTAAAGAAAAAGACAAAAACACAGAATTTGATTTTTACATTACAGTACGTTTCGCAGACACTTATCTAAAGCGATATACAAAAGGGGGGCATACAGAGCGACAAACATGCTGTGGGGAGGTACAGAGTACAGCAATATACAAGTAATATAGACAATACAGAGTACAAGAATATATGAATAAATGTGTTGGGGAGTACTGTGAAGTATGTACAGTATACTGTACATATATAGCAACGCTCGGGCCAGGGGTTATAGATTACTAAGATTAATTTTGTTATGACGGTTCCCCCTCTCGGAAAAGAGTCCTGACCCTACTCTTGTAGCAGCAGCTGGTGTCTTATCCCACCATTAGGAGGGACGATGAGAAATCTCATCAATTCACTGACATACCACGCATTCACCGCAACATAGCATGACTTACCATAATTGACTAGCCCATGCATTTACAACCTAAATGCTTACTACACATACCAGAGTAGGATTCCGCTGTGGCAAAAGGCCTCTCTCTTTGCAGAAGAGAATGGCCCGGTGTGTGCGCTTCACAATGTGAGAGGCCACTGTGTGTTGCGTGCCAGCCGCAATGTCATTCACACATGACAACAGTTCCCCTGTCTTCACTCCTACACAATAAAGCAAATAAAAAACAAGGATACAGTATGTGACATAATAAATGCTCAATAGGTTATGTTCACACATAGCTAGGCTAACTTTCTAGATGAACCTAACTAGCAGCAGAAAATAGGTTTGGCTGGTGAGTTGGTCTGGTATTGCACTGTTGGAAGTCAGACATAAAAGGACGTCAAACCTGTCATCCAAGAGTTTTTTGGGGGTGCGGGTTCAACGCTGTTTTTGGGGTGGGTTTAGTCAATGTTGCTCTCATAAGCCACAGCATGCGCTGTGGCGATGTGAATGAGAATGTTTTGGGCTCACCCCCAGCCCCCAGCTTTCTGAAGTGTGTGGTGCCGGACCAAATTTTTCATTTTATAGTCTAGCTCAGTAGCCTGGTGAACCAGCGCCACCCGCTGGACGGCAAAATGTTTTGTCTACGGGTGGGTCTGGCCTCGCACAATGATTCAATGAAGCCAGAATGCCATGAATCTGGCAAACCAATTACAACGCAAAGATGTGTTTTGAATCAAAGCGGGCAGGGTTTTGAGGGAAGGTTGTTCTCATCAACAATCTTCGGATGTATTATGCATCGAGGCCAGACTAAATTAGACATCCATATTTAGTCTGGTTTATCAGGCTACTAGCTCAGTGGTTTTCAAAGTGGGGGCCGGGGACTCCTGGGGGGGCATGAGGTGGTGCTAGGGGGCCCGCAGTAGGTTGGCAGATAAATAAATAAATAAAGTAAAATAAACTGAAAGTAAGCTAAGTGAAATTCCAATTAAGAGCAGCATTATACTAATCATTTGCATCTCAGATGGAGGATCTGCTGTGACTGTGTTATCATGTCCTTTTTTTTTTTTTTACAAAGTATTTATTATGTTTCCTGTTGTGCTTGGATATTTGTGAATGATGAGGGTGCACAAACAAAAATAGTGTGACACGGCCCATGTCATGGGGGCCTTAGCTGGAATCTACGGGTGTGTAGGGGGCTGTCATGGTCAAGTTCAGAAACCCCTGCTCTAGCTGCCAGGATACTTCACACACATACGCTTATGTCCTGCACAACAGAACAGAATTCCATACCTTCCTCCGATTCTTTCTTGGCTATCGCCATTGACACCTGGTTCCGTAGACCAGCAAAAGAGAAATTGCAGTCCAAGGTTTGCCCCATGGGTGTTGTGAACTGGAAATCATGTCTGTTGCCCCTCTTGGCCAAGTATTCGATTGCTTGTCCTCCACTCATCGCGGAGCAATCTGGGTGGTCTTTCAAGTGTAATCTCCGAGCCACCTGTCAATAAAAGACAACAAACCAAAAATGTTGTAAGAAGTCAAATGTTTAGGAATAGACAGCAACAGTTTCGTTTATCCAAGGTGTTTACCTTATCCAAGGTGTCCCCTGGTGCTTCATCCAGAGACTGCCCCAAGAGAAGGAAGTCATCCACGCCCCTGGCCAGAGCCAAGAGGGCATGCCCCCCAGAGATGAGGAGCACTAGGAAAGGGAACTCAACAGCCTCCAGCATCCTCACGGTGAGAGCATGAGCCTCCATGTGGTGGATGGGAATGAAGGGCCTTTGGTGCTCCTTCACGAAGGCCAGGCTGAAGTGCAAGCCAATGCCCAGGCTTAGCGACATGCCTGGCTTGACAGTGGTTGCTACTGCAGCAAGGTCTTTTGGGGAAACGCCACTCCTGTCAATGGCCTCATGCACCACCTGGGATATGTGCTCCCTGTGTAGTTGTTGGGCAACTGTCGGGATAATCCCACCAGTTCTGAAACAAACAAGGGTCAACACATAACAATGACATAACAAATATCAGAGATACTACTTCCGAAGGCTGTCAAGTTCAAAACACTTACTGCAAGTGGACCTCCTTTTGAGAATGCAATGATTCCCCAAGAATCAAACCATGTTCATCTACAACGGCTGCTCCTGTATCGTCACAACTGGTCTCGATACCTAGAACTACTCTGACGGACGCATGACGGCATATTGTCCCTTGTTTGACAATATTAACAAGTTTACATGGACTGTGTTTGAGCAGCCCTGACAATGAAAACATTCTGTTCAAACGCATGCGACCTAACCCGCAGTCAAGATGTCGCTCTATCTACTGCTCACTACCGTTAAGCAATGCACCTCCATTTAGGTTATATGTATGTTATTGTTTTAAATAGAGTTGAGGTTTCCTGTGACCCCTTTTTCTCTCCTTCCACGTTCGTGAGGGCATTTGAGTAACACAAAAATAATCCCGACTCGAAACTTGAGCTATCCAAGTAGACTCCCATTACAGCAATATTTACATGTTGGATATAAAACATTGTGGACTTGTTAGATTATACATTCAGGTTTAAAAGAAAGCAAACAATATATATTCCAACATGTTTTGCACATACCTAGTGCAAAAACTAGTCTCTAGGACCGTTGTCGTTTACAACGTGTTTCCAGACGGACATCGAATGGTGCAGGGCAAACCAGCGCTGGGAACATGCTTTTGGTTTAGATAATCTGTGGAATAGCCTTTCATCTGGAGATAAATGGTGTATGAGGGTATAATCCCCATTTCAAGGATCTATTTTTGGCTGTCGTGTACAGGGTTTCGCGAAGTAAGTAACACGTCAAGTATGCAAGTGATGTTCGTCTGTTTTTGATTATATAAATACAGGTGTTATGGCTGCGTGCGTACACTACCCGTAGCCTACTTTTCATCGACATACCTGGGGTGGATGTTTTGGGTAAAACAACAAAAATGAAATTGAATGAACTGAACGAATATGGTGTGCTGCCTTGTCATAACAAGAACTCATATAGCTTGCGGATTTCCACCATTGCATCACCTAAAAGTCTCACGAGTCCTATGCATTGGCAGCTTATGAATTAATAACCATAACGAATATTTTGTTATCTGCCCTTTCCTACTTTTAACCCCTGTAGATAACGCTTGCAAACCTTATCCTTGGTCGATGTATTCCTACTTCTGAATGGAGCCCGAGCCACCATCCAAGCGCCGAAAGGGGATGGATGAAGGAGGTGCCATCTCCTGGGAGGTTCATCCTGTCCTTTCAGATGAACAGTCCCAGGACGTCCCGCTGCTGGATGCCTATGCAGCGCCCATTACCAACAAAAAGGAAACCTCACGCCTCATGAAAGGGCTCCCCACAATCTATCCTCTGCCTGGTCTCCAGCACATCAAGCGGGTGAGGGCCTGCAAGGGAGCCAAACACCCCCATCCCCTTGAGGTGATCATATGCCAGGTCGAGGGTGCCCCAGAAATCAGTGACTCCAGAGACATTTCTCTTGACACATTGTTGCCCCCTGAGTCTTTTGACAGTACTGGATTAGGAGAAGTGTTTATTGCGAAAATACCGGCCCGAGCCCCATCAACACGCCCCCAGTTTGAGCAAGCCAGTGCACACTGGCCTACGTCATTCCATGAGGACAAACAAGTCACAGCCGCCCTCAGGGGACAGCTATTCTCTGCCACTCAGAAGGCCAGGATGCACGAGCACATGGTGGCTGCCATACAAGCTGCCAAAGCCGGCCAGGAGCAAGGCATGGCCCCGGTGGGAGCGGTGGCCGTGGATCCAGCATCAGACCAGGTACTCGCCATAGCCCATGACTGCAGCCAGGGCACTGGTGGTCACCCCCTGCACCATGCGGCGATGGTCTGCATCGACCTGGTGGCCCGGGGACAAGGTGGTGGGGCATATGACTTTAGCAAGTATCCTGCCTGCTGGTGGAAGGCCTCCGAGCCCCAGCCTGCTGAAGGCTCTCCCTCCTCAGACAGAGCTGCTGCTGGATCGTCTGAGGACCAGAAGGGACTGCCATATCTCTGCACTGGATACGACATCTACTTGACCAGGGAGCCTTGTGTCATGTGCTCAATGTCCCTACTGCACTCCAGGGTCGGGCGTGTGTTTTACGGGGTGACCGCTCGAGATGGTGCTCTGGGTTCCAGGTACAAGCTCCACGTGATGAAGGAGCTGAATCACCACTTTGAGGTGTTCCGCGGAGTGGCGCAGCAACTTTGCGAAGAACTTGGACAAGAGTCTGCCACACCACAATCTTCACATTGAAGAATTTTCCAGACATTCCTTACAATGTACTGAAGAGTGCCCAATGACCGTATAGATACAGAATGGAATGAGATGAATGCCCATGTCGTTAGGTTTGCCAAACCTGACAATCGTGTGAAAGTATGTTTGTCCTTGCCAGAGAAAGGACCACACACACACACACACATTTTAAACATTGCCTTAATGAAATGGGTAACACTTGAAATAAATTATGCAATTTTGTATTCATTTATTTGAACTGCTATACAATATGTCCAAACATTTAAAAACACAGTTGTTAACGTGACTCGTCACATGGTAAAATAATGCAAGTTTGTGAGGGCCATTTCTTCGTCTCAACACAGACTCTTACTGTTGTCCAAACAATTAGATTGAGTAAGACAAAACCGGGTCCCCAAATGAGGGCAGATTTTTAAAATTTTGTTACATACAAGGGGCGTTCTGAGCCCCAAAAGAATACCATGGATGCATAGAGGCCAAGAATGACTAGCTGCCTTGGTAACCAACATCCATAGTAAAATTCATTAAGTCCTCTTAAATGAATATAAGCACATAAACATACCTTAGACCTTTTTAAGTAAACACTTCATCCTTGTTAATCATCTGTGATTAAGAATCAATACATGAAACGTACAAAACAGAAAAAAAAAATCTATTTACTTGCTGCTCATTTGATTGAACACAGACAAACAAAATGATTCATTTTAACAAGGATATCATGCAAAAAAAAAAAATCACAGACGTCCCACGGTAGAGGAGTATTAAAGCCCTCCCACAGTGGAGAGTCACACTTCGTTATGAACCACAGGTTCCTGTCCTTGTGAAACAAAACAACTGCTTAATAAAAAGGTAGCTTCAATAGTTTCTCGTGGCTTAGCGGAAGAACACCTCTAGAAATGTTACATTGAAACAAATATATCTCCACACCTTTTTAACTCTGAAGTCTTATGAAGTCATAATCTATGAAGTCATAATCAATAACACAGACAAAAATAAAACAAGACATAAACAAACAGAAATAAAACTAACAATAACAAAAAACAGTCACCAGTCCAACTCTGAAACCTGGGCCAGCCCAGATCCATGGAGGACGAAAACACTTTTTTTCCAAACTTAAGTTAGTAATGCTCGTGGCATTCTCTCCTCTGTCCATAGTATCCCTGTTAGGTAGGTTCTCCCGATGTGTCCAAGTAATGAAAGGGGACAATTACAATAGACAGTACAAAAACTTGCTATGTTTACGCTACTGCAGTACAAAGGTTTTACCTATTCACCTCCCCACAGTTATTATGAAGCGACAAGCCTGCGTGGCTTGATGATCCAAGTCAGAACGGCTGACTTGACTCCCTCCAAGTCTTCCATGTTTGTTTTATTTAATACTTGTTGATGCCAAAGATTCGAACGCCATGTAGCTGAGGCAGCTTTGGGATCAGCACACTCAGGAGTGAGGCTGTGTTTACGATGAAGTGCGTCGGGTCATATTTTGTGTAGAAGCTGGCAAGGAAGTACCTGGAGGGGTGGGAGAAGAAAGTCAGACAGTTTTATTATTCATTTCTTCTTTGACATGCACTGGGCAAAACAAAGGAATTGAAATTATGTTTCCCACTCTCCCATCATAAGACATTTAAGGAGAACTTCTGCTAATTTTTATGTGCTAATGTATTTCTCACGCTACCCTTGACTTGTCAGTACCCGGTGATGCTGCATTTTTTGGCTCAGCCCTTTCGGATATCCAAGCTATTCTAATGGGGGCAGACTCATTAAAACCCTTCTTAAAAAGGTACACTGGGCAGGAAGTGGTCAAAAAGCTACTGCAACTATGCTGCTCATTGAAACTGGGCTGCATATTGCCAAATTTGATCTTTTCATGAAAGTTTACCAAGTAATAAACTAATATTTTCTAGTATGGCCCAAGATCCCCCTTTTCATGAATGAAAAGTGCAATTTTTCCAGTCATAATGAATACTTAGAATGTGATGGTGGTGGTAAGTATTCATGAAAAAAGGTAACAGTGAATGGGTAACATGATTTCTGGAAATAAACAACTAAAAATCTTGCACAGTGTACCTTTAACATAGGCCTACTCCAAATATTATCCTAAAAGGTATAGAGCTCGAAAGTGACGTCACTTCCCCCGATTTCATGGGACCTCAACGGCGTTTTTAGCCGAAAATCGTAGCATGTAATCCAATGGCGGTATTAAAATGGCATTTCGATCCCCTTCGAGTTGTGCCACGAGCTCCATATATGTTGTTTCTGATATTTTTGCTTAATTTTTCGTACGAACCCCCACATTTTTTAGAAAGCTGTGATTCTTCACATTTTTCATGCCGACGGTCTCGGAACAAAACATTGATACTTCTGCATGAATAATCTTCATCTATCATCTTAAACAGCATATTTGTAGCCCAGCGCATATCACGACTGTGATCAGAAGATATTTACTCGCTACCACGTTGTTAGATGGTCAGCTTAGGTCCCGTGAAACGCGGAACTAAGGGGCGGGACTTTCGAGCTCTATTGCTGTTTGCCAGTTGCCTGCTGATGATGTTATTGGGAATGAATCAAGAGGTTTTTTTTTTTAAAATGTGAACAAACACTGCCCCCATTACAATGACCAGGATCTCGGAAAAGGCTGAACAAAAAAAAATGCTCAGGTACTGACAAGTCCAGGGTAGTCTTAGCATTACAACTACATGTCGAAATTGTCAGAAGTGGTCCTTTAAAGTGCAAGACAGGGTAACATATCGCAGCAAGTAGAAGAAAAGAAAATAGAAATGTTGAGGAGGGTGAGGAATCCGATAGGTCGTTTGCTGAAGGTCTATGTGTAACAAAAGCCTTACAAACCATCTATGAATATGAAAGAAAAATAAAGTGCTGTTTGTACAACATTTTTGAGGTCACAGCTGAAGGGCTTACAAGATGATAGGCGAGATGGTAAAGAATTTCCTGGAAGATGTGAACTGCACGCCGTAGTCCAGCTGTTCCCAATGTGTTAAGAGCCGTGCCTTGCCCTGGTCAGGGGTCTCGAATGGGGTTCCCTTCACCGCATGCATAAACACATACATTCCCTGGGGAAGCACAGAGGACACACACACACACACACACACACACACACACACACACACACACACACACACACACGACACGCCCGGGGTGGATATTAACTTCACAAAATATCGAGTTTTACCAGCCACCAACAAAGTACATACTACAATTTATCACTCAGTTGTAGATTATGATTGCGTGTTCCAAATATACCACCCAATTCTATATTACACCAACATTTGGCTTGTAAAAAAAGAGCTCAATTACATCCCTCACACACAGACAATATAGCGTCAAAATCCATATGTACAGCAGGTGGGTGAACCAGACCAGCAAACATGGTAACATTTCTCACCCAAAAATGATTAGCTCAAAGCATTTATAGTAACGCGAGGCAATACTCTTCACTTGCTAGGACTAAACATATGCAAGTGTCTAGTAATTATGCCAAAGAAATGTGTGTCATGCAACTAATCAGGTTTCTATGCACTTGGGGCTTGTATTTCCCAGATGAATGCAAGATGCAACGACAGACTTGCCACCAGGAAATGTCACATGGTAAATTATGGGAGGAACTGCTTCCAGGGATAGCCCCTTTAAATGTCACCATCAGCTGTTGGTAGTCTGATGCAATTTAGTCACTCTAGATAAGAAATGCAACACATGCTCCATTAAAGCGTATTCCTTAGTGGGGACAATGTGCTACCCAGCCTTAATAGACTGTTGACAATGAAACCCACACTAACAAAATAATGGGGGCTTTTACAGGCAGCTTGCTAATCGCTCAGTTGCAGCAGTGGGACTTCCACCTGGGGGCGAAATTGCCTTAACTTAGCAAAATCACGTCATCACAGCAGTGACCTTGTTCTCAATGCTGGGGGACTCCGCGCTCAACAATGAGGCAAACATGTGCTAAGGAAGCTCCAATTGTTTTTACGCCAACTGGCATTCGGTCAACTCACAATGAAGATGACAAAGGCCTAACCCCCCCAAAGCCTTTTCTGTTGCCAGCAGAAAGGACTATGCGGAACATAGCAAGATGGGACAAAGGCCAAGTGAAAGCAAAAAGCGCCATAACATCAAGTGAAGCACTTATCTGAAAAACAAACAAACAACAACAACACTTACAAAATTGTGTATAACGTTTGTGAGAGTCCACACCACGGGTACACTGAAGAAAGGAATGCTTAGCAGGACAATGTGAAGCATTCCGACACCTAGAGCGTATGTTAACCAAATGCCCCGGCTGTTCATAACTCGAGTGTTGGGGTTTACTTCGCTGTGGGCCACGCCGACGTTCATGTTTGTCTGTGGGGTTCAGAAAGAAAGCGAGACAGACAGACAGACAGCAAAAGACACACTGTTATTCCTCTGCTGATAAGGCAAGCCACAGTCATCAACAGTATTAGGCAATCTGCACAGCTGTACAAGGGGCAATGACTTCACTCCACTGCACTAGCCAAGACATGTTTTTTTCCACCAAAGAAACTATTAAACCTTTTGTGAAGTTTTTAAATTACTTTTTGTGCTTGCTTATAAACAAAGCATCCATGAGGTGTACTGTGACCTACCTAACAACAGTGTAATTCATTCACACCTTGACTGACCAGAAACATGTACACACATTGCACAACCATACTATTCATAGAATCAGGTTTTTTTTAAAAAAGCTGGGTTACAGCCGCAAAAGTTGGCAAGTCTAAATTGTTTTACACAAAGCCATTCAAGCGCATTAAGAAAACCACGCAGTTTAATCCGCAGGGTTTGGCCTGCAAGGTAGCACGCAGCTCCTCTATGCTCAGATTCAAAGTTCAAGGTTGCGTTACAATTGCCTACATGCAGTTGCATGCACTGCCATAGAAGAACTATGCTTAAGCACATCTGTTGACTGTATTCTAGACTACGTAGTCCTGCACAACGCATCGTCTCATTATTAGGTCAGAACCACAAAAAAAGTGAAAGGCCATCCAGAACTGAGCTTTCTAATGCATATGCGCAGACATTCATAATACCATTATTAGACACCATTATTTCTTCCTTGTCACATAAACATATTTGTTTTCAAAAAGTATTTTTTGAAGTGTTCAGTTTCATGTAAACATGTCGTACGGGTTGGTGGCATGCTAGATGACTGGACTGGACACGTAGGCTGACATTCGTAAAGCCATAACACACTGTATCAAAGCCGCACCACACAATATATCAAAACATCAGTCATCAAGAAAGCAACCAGAGAGAACAATAGTATTCATTATTTCCCTAACATACTCGGCCAACGACAAAATAACTTACAAAAGAAGAGGTAAATATTTGCCCATGTAAATAACGGGATCGTTCCCACGTGTTACTAAAATAAGCTCTAGTTCTCCCGTTCCAAATGACATCCTTTTCATTACAAGCTAACGTTAGCTCCTTGCTGGCACTTGTTAGCCTACATCCCCAGTGCATTACACTGTTATGACTGTTCTCATGTTTTCAGAAACGCAAGCCAATCTAAAATAACTCGCAGTGATGTACGTTGTCTATAGCTGACAGATGCACGTTTTAACACAAACCCCAATTCAGTTGGCCGATAACAGCGCTGGCGTTACAACAAAGCGCAAGCGGCACTATTTTTATGCCTGCAAGCTAGCGAAATCAGCTACATCCAACCCAGCAAGCTAACCATCATCACATCGGCGAACTACTGAAACACCACCAGTTGATATGGGAATTCTCGCTGATGTAAAATGTAGGTCACGGTCGAAAATTTGGAGCAGACCCTCTTGCAAAACTTAACACGTATCACACTTGTCTTAACATGCAAAGGTAGCAGCTTACTTACTGTGAGACGTTTTCACAATATGTTTAGAAACGCAGCAAACTGCACTGCACTGCAAAGGCTGACCTTCCCACTCCCCGCTTCAGCTGTTGTTGTCTCACCAACACAACAGCTAGCTTGCTATATTTTGTCGAAGAGGTGGGTGATCAGCTCACAGTTAAGGAACGACTGCTTCCGGTTTGTCTTTCAAACTAAAAGCGGAGACGATCTATATTAGAATACAGAATCTTTGCTAAAAGTTCATTTATTTCCCCACTAGTCCCACACAACCAAATGGCAGGTGGCAACAGAAATACATTTGGATCTTCAAAGATAATGAAAATCATTTATAAAATCTGTAAATGCCAAGTTAAATTTAAGCACATTATTTTGGAATTGCCAAATTTCATACTCTTTTACAGAAATATGTTGGTGCACGGTAGGCCTATGCCATAGATCAGTGGTTTTCAAAGTGGGGGCCGGGGACCCCTGGGGGTCCGTGAGGGGATGCCAGGGGGGCCGCGGCAGGTTGGCAGGAAAAATATAGCAAAATAATTTAATAAATTGAATAGCTTAAGCCAACATAACCAAAAGTAAGCTAAACAATCTTCTGTACAATGTAGGCTATTATGCTTTCTGTAGGCCTAGTTCTAGTATGGGTTTAGGAATGCATCAACCTCATCGAGTTGTGAAACCGGGTGCGCAGAAAAAATAGCGTGTCACTGTCATGGCCCATGTAAAGGGGGCCTTGGCTGGAATCTACCTGGTATCTGGGGGGCCTTGTCATGGTAAAGTTTGTGAACAGCTGCCATATGTAGATTTTGCAGGTGAGCAGCTGTGAGCTATTGACTTTCGTGACCTTACACGTAATAGACAATACGATTTAGGCATGGATCTGTTGTCAAGATAATTGGAAGATACTCGTTTTCAAATAAATTACACTGTGAGATTAAAGAGGCCATGCCAATTTTTTAAACCTTCTTGCATGATTATGTGTTATATATTTTTTTTTATTTCGTTTGATTGTTGTAGTTTATGAAAATAACAAAACGGCTAAGCCTGGCAAAAAACAGGGCAGGCTTACGTCACCCTGACTATCCGCCGCTTGGCCACGCCCACTTTTGACGAGTCAAAATTAATAAACATTATGAATGGAGCATCTTGGCAACTCGTAACCAAACCTTACTCTTATCACTGATAACTAAACAGCATAAACACCCGTTGTGCTGAGGATTGCACATGCAGATAGGGTAACAAACCATCCATGACAGTGGTTCTCAACCTTTTTTGAACAAACGCCCCCTTGAACTCATCATACGCCTGCCAATGCCCCCCTTAATATTGAAAAATAAAAAAATAAAATAAAATAAAATAGACTAATGAAACTCAATGGTAACTAAGCCCTGCCCCCACTCAGTTGCATCCTCCTCAACGCCCCCCAAGGGCTCCCTTATGCCCCCAAGGGGGCTGTACCTTCCCCGTTGACAAACACTATTTTCAAGCATGCTACCACCGAAGAAATGTTTAGCTGTGGTAGCCAAATGCAGAATTCTACCTTGATGTCATGGGGCAGGGTACCAGGTATCAGACTTGTAGCCCAAAGGTTGCCAGTTCGACTCCCAACCCACCAAATTGGTGGGAAGGAGTAATTAACCAGTGCTCTCTCCCATTCTCCTCCATGACTGAGGTACCCTGAGCATGGTACCGTCCAGCCGCACTGCTCCTTTTTGGGCGCCATTGGGGGCTGCCCCCTTGCATGGGCGAGACATAAATGCAATTTCTTTGTGTGCAGTGTGCACTTGTGTGCTGTGGAGTGCTGTGCCGCAATGACAATGGGAGTTGGAGTTTCCAGTTGGGCTTTCACTTTCACTTTAGTCAAAGGCGCAAACTTCAGGTTACCAGGGCCTCAGGTATGGGGACTGGGAGCCCCAGAGGGATATTGCCCCACCTATATGTACAATGCCAGGGAGGTCCATGGCGGCTGGTTGTACTTGGGGCCCTACATTTGGCACTACGCTCTGCTGATAAACTGTAGTATGAATACAAGTAACTCACCACCACTCACTGTCTCATCAGCACATAGGAGAATATTGCACATTCCATGCACATCTTTCTCACCTGCCAGCTGCACAAAATTGATACCTCTGAACAGTCTTTTTGTATGAAGCCTGTATGTCTTGTGTTGCCATGCCAGTGTCTATTATGAAGGCCAATATTTTACTGTAGGCCTATCTTGTGTGTGTGTGTGTGTGTGTGTGTGTGTGTGTGTGTGTGTGTGTGTGTGTGTGTGTGTGTGTGTGTGTGTGTGTGTGTGGTGCATAGGCTATTTAGATTGCACATCTGGAATCCGGAATTATACCATTTCAAATTGCCTGTTTCAGTTGTAGAAGAATTTGACAATGAAGTAGGGCTTGACTCGACATGACTAAATGAAAAAAAAAGAATATTCATTGTCAAGGATGTGCATACGGTCACACATACAGTATATCACATCATAATAGTAGACCAAAACCACTCACAGACCTCTTCCACCACCACCATAGACAAAATACACACACCAGCAGAACTAGACAAATATAATTTGTCACCAGTCACCACACTGTTACAAATGCAGCAATAATTCACATTTCCGGTTTGTGGAAGCTGGGCTCTGCTTCTTCTAATCATGGCTTCAAAATAAAAGCTGAGAGAATTTAATGTGGATCGACCAAAGATGGTCAACAACCGTCTCTGGCTACACTTCATCACAACATTGGGACAAGAGCCTGCTAGATAACTGGCAGGCTTTTTTTAAACACAGGTTTTTAATGGGTCACAGACAGCAAACCGACCATAGGGCTACACCTCAAGGCAATCTGCCCTAACTCTGCCCCAGGGCAATACTGAAATAAACAGGCCAAGTTTGTACAATGTCTGAGACCAATGTGATGTTATATTGTAGCCTAATTATTTGATTATTTAGCTTGACCTACTTTTATTTAAATCAAGGTTTCTGTTGCACCTCTGGGAGATGCGTTAGGCTTATAATTAACATTATTTTGCGGGGTTTTTTTCAACCACTCTCTGTGAGACTGTGAGATATTACCTAAGGTGACCCATATCAAATAGCAAGTCTAAAAGCTATTTAAAACTATTGAACTGAAGGTGATAAATAGCAACTTGAATAACTGGGTGTATACTTATTTTGTAGTTAAACTACGTTGCATTCTTCTCACAAAGAATACACCAAAAATGGGATGAGGGGCAGTCGTGGTTTTATTTGGAGGGGTCCTGAGGGTGACTGTGTCGGCACAATGTCGTTATCTGATTGGTGGATACAGCTTACAAAGGCGGGCCGCAAGGAGGTGAGTGGAAGTCTCAATGTCAAACAATCTTGTATCAGCTGTGTCTACCTAGAACTACTCAAAGCGGCAGCATCCAGGAGATAAAGTAGACTGCCACGAACGGGAGCGAGGACCAGTTAGTTACTATTTAAACCGCTTTATGTGCGCATCTTAACTCTGTGCTGAAGAGCGTGAGGACAGTGCCTGGTTATTCTCAGGTAGGCTACATGTTTTGCTAACCAGTTACTGCTAGCCAGCAGGACCATTATTGCATGGTGAAATAAATCAATAGGTTATGACTACTATATTTGTTTGATGTATTACGTGCCATCGATTACACAAATGCAAACGCAAACGGTGTTCTCTTACCCGCCGTCCACACACCCATAAAGCTGCCAAAAACTCGAAGACCAACTGCTAAATACATTTACTGGGGAAAACTCGAACTGTGTTAGCTAAGGCCCTCTGTTGTTTACGTTTTTGGTGGGTGAACTTGCAGAACTTGAGAGGGGTTCTAGCTGCAGACGTATTCTGTTCTGTTTGGGGTGTGATGAATTCCGATCTGCATGGCCTACAAATATCCATCTCATTTCAGGAAACATGAACGCTTTCCCAGGCAAAAGTGTTTTGGCACTGTGCAGACGCTCCACGGGCGCCCTACGGTTGTTCGCCAGCCCGCCAGGTCACCCTGTCACGCGCGGTGTTGACAGTACCCTCCTGGGCACGGTGCGGGTCTGCCATTCTGGACACAGCCGCAACGTCAGCACCAAAAAGCGCGGCTATGAAGTCACCAGAAACCCACATCTCAACAAGGTAATATGCCTATCAATCAATCCTGCAGATCGGTCTGGCATCACTTAATTATGATACCAATTGGGTGATAAAAACGAAATCAAAGTTCGCGTAGAGAAGATAGGAGAGCTGTGCTTGGCATGCGACACGCAGACGGGCATTAAGGCATAAAGGTTATATGAGGTGAAGTCGGAGGACCTTCTTGGAAGTGACAATTGGACATCTCCGTCAGTTTGTGCCTCAATTACTGCTGCACACGTTCACAAGTCCAGGGGCCAATTGGCAAGGTGTCCATTGGGATAAAGAGATTTGAAGCAGCATGTTCAGTCCAGCGCACCATCCCTAGTCTTTGCGCTTTTGTGCTTCTCGGTGTCATTTGAAAGAAGCTGCTAGTTCAGAGCCCCTTGTATGTTTACAAAAGACAGCGGAGGTTTGAGGAACATTGCACGATGAAGAGTGTAGCTTCACACATGTGCCACATCCAAAACGCAACATGTTTTCAAAATGGTGTGAGTTGTGCTGATTTTTCATACTTTCAGGAAGTTGAAGTTGAAGTTCATTCTCTGTAGGACATGACAAAGGATTCTTCCTTTTATGCACAGTGTATGCAAACAGTCCTGTAGTCAGGAGCAAAGGTTTCTCTTCTTCAGCAGGATTTCCTCTCGCACTAGTCAGACTCTTTATTGCATTGTGCTGAAAACATAAAGCATGTCTCGCTCTACAATGTGCAAAATAACAATTGTATGTTTTTTTTCTTAACGTTTCTTTTTGTAAATGCAATGCTGGTATGCAACTTTTGTTTTGGGGTGTGTATGTGTGTTCTGTGTGTCCGTTTGTGGAATCAAACTGTGATTGCACAGATGCATAGCAGTTGTGAATAATACATACCATTTTTTGTGTGTATGCTATTTTATGTCACACCAGTGAAGTGAGATGAGGAGAAAGGGGAGTGAGGGATGGAAATAACAAGTGTAGGTGTTGTTTGTATAGAAGTTAACAGGGGAGGATGGCTAGAGAGGACACTCTATTGGCCAGAAATAAATAGCACCAACATGTGGTATCTGTCCCAGACCTGCCCTCCCAGCTCTCTCTCTCTCTCTCTCTCTCTCTCTCTCTCTCTCTCTCTCTCTCTCTCTCTCTCCTCTCTCTCTCTCTCTCTCTCTCTCTCTCTCTCTCTCTCTCTCTCTCTCTCTCTCTCTCTCTCTCTCTCTGCCTTTGGGAACCTGGCCAGGATCCGAAACAGAACCCCTGGTGCCGTCATCAGATCTCTAAAGTGATGGTGGTTTTTTTTTTTTTAGAAAGGAACCACGTTGTAAGTGGTCCAAATTCATCAGACGGGCACCTTGACAACTACCTGCCCCCTTGCCTAGGTCCCCTAAAGAGATAAAGATTTTGTATTGTGAATCAAACATTTGAGAGTTAAGTTTAGCTGACTCATTGCAGCACATGTTGGAAACTACCACATCAGGTCTCAATTATTTTGCCATTTGGCTTTGTTTTTTTGTCTTCTCTGCAGCATTTTCACTGATTTTTTAAAAACATGTTCTTGCACTGTGTAGCAAGTCTCTTGTTTGAATAGCTGCTGTGTAGAGAAATGGATGCAACTGCAATGCAATGTAAATATAGATGTGAATGAATGTTTGGACTGGCACCCACCCACGTGCCTGTCGTGGGCACTTGGCTGGGCATGGCGTTACTTACACCAGCACTTTATACTGTAGGTAAGGTGGCTACCATGACGACATACACCTCCCTTCTCCATTAGGTCCAGTAAACATCAAGGTTTTGTATTGCGAGTGCAATTCCTAAAGCTGATTTATTGTATCAGGAATGATATTTTTGGGGCGTCCAAACAAATGCATTTTCAAAAATATCCATGTTGTAAACTGCTTCTAAGTAATGCTATTGCGGGCCCCCTGCAGGGCATGGCGTTCACCATGGAGGAGCGTCTGCAGCTGGGCATCCACGGCCTGCTGCCCCCCTGCTTCCTCTCCCAGGACGTCCAGGTGCTCCGCGTCATGAGGAGCTACGAGACGCGCAGCAACCCCCTTGACAAGTAAGCACACAGCATATGGCAGAAAAATGTCTACAGCACAGGTGTCATATCGACAAGACACTTGATGCACGAACCCCCTCGACAAGTATTGGGCATATGGCATAAACATGTATATAACAAAGGTCATATCTATGACACGCGCATTAACCCATTCGACAAGTAATCCTATATAGCATAAACATGTCTATAACAAAGGTGTCATATCTACGAGATGCATAGTGCACCAACCCCACGACAAGTAATCTTATATAGCATAAACATGTCTATAACAAAGGTGTCATATCTACGAGAGGTGCACCAACCCCCTCGACAAGTAAGCACATATTGCAGAAAAATGTCTGTTGCAAAGGTGCCATAGCTGCAAGATGCATAACGCACCAACCACCTCGACAAGTAAGCACATATGGCAGAAAAATTACTTTATCAGCAGTGCGTGGACTAGAAGAGATGTCAGTTTGAGAATAGGTGGTGCCAAAACAATTAGATTGTGTCTGTAAATTCTATTACACTTTGAAAATTGGACAAACTTTAAATCATCTTAAAGTATGCCTTTATTATAGAGATTTTTGGGACACCCTGTATATGCAATACATTTTGCTCATGCCCAACTTCTGCTACCCAACATCTGTTTTCTAGGTCGTGTATCTTTTGCCATCTCTTTATTGTTCCATGTAATTCAATATCTTATTGCTTTTGTCTGTGTTGATAAAATCAACTTGTAGAACTAAGTAGAAGTCTGCATTCGTGGGAAGGAAAACTATAGATAGTATTATTGTGATGTAGGGGAGGTTAAAGGGACACTGTGTGAGATTTTTAGTTGTTTATTTCCAGAACCCATGCTGCCCATTAACTAATGTTACCTTGTTATGAATACCTGCCACCAGCATCAAATTCTAAGTATTCATTATGACTGGAAAAAATGATGAAAAGGGGGATCTTCACCATGGTCCGCCATTTTGAATTTCCAAAAATAGCCATTTTTTGCTGCAAAAATGACTGTACTTGGACCAAACTAGAAAATGTTTGTTTATTACTTGCTGTAGTAAACTTTGATGTAAAGATCAAATTTGGCAATAGGCAGCCCAGTTTCAATGAGCAGCATAGTTGCAGTTCCTTTTTTGACCATTTCCTGCACAGTGTCCCTTTAAGAGCAGTTAAAGGCATGTCTGTAGGATTGTCATTATGTGTGAGTAGGGGTCATTCCCTGTGTGTGTGGCCCATATGCAGTCCATGAAGGTGATGCAGGTCCTAGATGCAAGGGAGATTCATGGCAGCGTCTGTTCCATGCTGTGCTTTAAGTTCTCCAGCTGATTTAGCACGGTGTGTAAAATATGGACCAGTACAGGGCTCATCTGTTTCAGATTCTGACTTGTCACCGTGTTGCTGTTTAAACGGTATTTGCTAGGATTTTGAACATGGGACAGAGTGGCTGTTCAAAGGAATACAATGTATTGTTTAGCAGTCCCTCAATTCCTCACCCTTCTGTTTAAAGGGAAAAAAGCTATAAAAGTATATGTTGTCTTTCCATCCACCGCGAACCCTCTCTGGGTGCATATTACTTGTGTTGCTACAGGACCTTAACAAGAAGCTCTGATTGTCCGTGTTCTCCATCTTTTCAGTTCTGGACAATTCTGCTTCAAAAGTATTATTTGTCCATCTATCTATCTTCTGGGGTGCAACGTAATGATTCTGCTACAGCACCGTAAACAAGAAGCTCTGACTGTCAGCGTTATCTCTCTATTAATTTGTGACAATTCATTTTTTTTATCTCTAAAGTATACGTTGTCTGTTTTCTCCTTGTCTCCAGGTACATCTTGCTGATGACACTACAGGACCGTAATGAGAAGCTCTTCTACCGGCTGCTGACGTCAGACATTGAGGAGTTCATGCCTATTGTTTACACCCCCACCGTGGGCCTGGCCTGCCAGCAGTATGGCCTGGCCTTCAGGAGACCCAGGTGAGGGCCGCACACAAGTCAAGTCAAGTAAAGTCGGCTTTATTGCCAGTAGTGTAGAGTATCATATATTAATCCCGTGGGTCATTAAGTTAAAGACAGAATACAAAAGAAATTACATATACCATGTCACATATATTAACCATATAGCACACACGTCCATACATTTGGGCAGTTTCTGTGTATGCACTGGTCATACAGAACTGTGTTTCTTACTTCCCCATGCAAGAAGATGCACAGGATACTGCAGACAGCTAGTGCTGCCACCTGTCCTAGTTTTACCTGATTGTCCTGGTTTTCAGTGGTCTGTCCCAGGGGGGAGAAATGTATTTGAAGACTGCTGTCACTTTCAAGACATAGGGTGGATTGGATTGTCAAAATGCCCATATTTTTAGACAGATATAGGTGGCAACCCTATATGGGAAGTTTTCAACCACTGCAACGGTTTGCTACGGTTATCTGATTGAGCAAATGGTGTGGTCAGTCTTAACCAAGAGTTTGTTGCAAAGTGTTTCACGAGGTTATGTTTGCTACCGTTTGATAGTTATGGTCGACCAATTATCCAATGGGCGACAATGTTTTTTTTCAGCGCATAATGGATGTGTCTCAGTGAATGGCACAATGAATCCCCCCCACATCAGTTACCATAGGTTCACTTGTGCATCGTGTTTCTGTTCAATTCTGTTCTGATGGGTTTTTTTTCTCTGTGCTTTCAACACCACCATCAGCTAAATCTTGCTAAGCCGTTAGAAAGTAAAACTGAAAACAAAACCCCTGCCACAACTTTGACACAACCTGCTCCGTGTCAGCTGATCATAATGACGCCTCAAAACTGGTAGAGCAGCTTACTTCAGGGAAGCCACCTGTGTTGGAAGGACAATGTGGCAGGGCTTTTCCCTTTCTGAACTACATTTACTTCCTTAATTCTGACAGCTGTGGAATCTTGAGATGTTCAGCTAGTTCCCACAGTGCACTATACTGTACAGAACAATACTCTGCAACATGTGTGCCTACAAAGTAAATATTCTATTCTATTATTCAAAGTAAACTAAGATGTACTGCGAATGAGTGTGTGAATGTTTTGGACACTTTGGGCATGGATTCCTAATCTCGTACATGCTCGGACCTCCTGTACTTCATTGACGCCACTAAGGCTCTTAAACACTTGGCTAATCGGTACTGGCACAACAATGCAAAACAACAGCTAAACATTGGTCACACAGTGTTGTTGTGTAAACGCTGTTCAAACTTTAACTTTTCCATTGGCTGTGGCCTGTGCCACCAGTCGGAAATTATTTAACAAGTATGACACAACAGAAAGGGAGGGGGGGGGGTGGGGAATCGCACCCCAAAAACAAACACAACTTAAAAGCAAATATTTTGAATAGTTGCTTTTAAGTTGTTTGTTTTTGGGGTGTGTTTTTTTTCTCTCTCTCTTTTTCTTTCTCTCTCTTTTCATAATGTATCACTTTCATTAAGTGCTCATTTATCTAGATGGATGACTAAAGGGTATGGTAAAGGTAAATGTGTATGATGCAGGCACACAACTGAGTTGCAGTATCACAACCCACAGGATTTAAAATTATTTTTTGATTAGATGTTAAGATGCCTTCGTTATAATATCTTGCTTTTAGTTACTGAAAATAATGAACTTGATGTCACCCACACTAAAAATGTCAAACGAGGAAGGTTCTCCCGCTGTTCTCCTTGTGGTATGTTGTTGGTCTATGTCAGTGGTTCTTAACCTGGGGTGCGGGCACCCCCTGGGGGTGCGCCAGAGATTTCAGGGGGTGCGCGGAATTTTGTTTGTGTTGAGGTTTTGACCAAAATTCTGCTAGCGAACATTATAATTAGGCCAAATCAAACCAAATTAAACACATTTTTGGTCCCCATGTAAAGTCATTAAGGTATTGATTAATGTCCCAAGCAAGAATCATTGTAATTATCACTTAAATAATTTTTTTGTGCGTATACACATGTAGAAGTTTCAGTTGGGGGTGCACGGCTTGTCGTGGGCACAGGTAAGGGGGTGCGTTAAAATAAAAAGGTTAAGAACCACTGGTCTATGTGGTACACCTACTGGCTACAAAGTTGATTTTGTTTACGTCTGAATCACCATCACGCAGAAAACTATTTGTGATGCATCACGTTCCGGCTGTTCTCTGTTTTTCCACTAGGGGGCTCTTCATCACCATTCATGACAAGGGTCATATCGCTACAGTGCTAAACTCCTGGCCAGAGGAGAACATTAAGGTAATGCCATTGCGTGGTGTATAAACTGTACATTAAAAAAATGTATTAATATACCCGAAGATTTCCATGCCACGTTTTGGTGTTAACTCACCAGTTTAATTCTAACTCAACAGAATTTAAACCCCATTCATTTTCAATGGGGTTTCATTTCTGGTTATTTAGAATTAAACTGGTGAGTTAGCGCCAAAACGTGGCATGGAAATCTACAGGGTATATTGAAGAGGGAAGTGTGGGGTACCAGGTCAACAAACAAGAACAGCTGACAGCAAAGCATCAAGGATATCTGGGCTTCCATAACTCCCATGCACTGTTTTTGCCATTGACTTCAATGTTAAACGCATCATGGCCATTATGAAGACAAAGAATGTCCTAACCAAGTATTGACCATTGCATGTTATGTAGAAAGTACCAAATTTCAACTGATTTAATGTGACCCGAATTTTGATGAAGAAAAATGTGATTTTATAACAATATTCTAATAATGCGAATTCCCCAATTCATGGGTTTTTTGAGCTGGAAGGCCAACGTATATAAAAAGAAAAAAAATAATGATTGGAATAGTTAAAAAACTGGGCCATGAATCTACAATCCATGACAGTTTAACATTATTGATGGAATTATGGAAATAAATAAACTTTTTCATGGTATTCTAATAAAAAGGCCTGGAGCTGTATATACTGTATATTACTATAGTATATATCTTTCGTTACTGTATATACTATATATAGTAACTTGAAAGAAGACTTGTGTGCATGCATGTGTGTCTGTCGTCTGCTGTGATAGTTTTGCAAGTCATTACCTTTTTTTGTAGCACATGTTCCCAGACAAAATAGGCCCAAATTCATCTTGTATGACTCAGGGCAGGAGATGTGCAGTATGTCTATTGCATGCATTGGCATAAATTAGTCCAGACAAATCCACCTTTTGACTGGAGTTGTGTGTTTGACTTCATTGCTGCTCCTTTGTTTCTAGAGTAGAGTAACCTTTATTCATCGAAAAGGAAATTAAGGTGTCCAGAAGCATCCATAAATACACAAGAACATACAGTATATTATTGTAAAAAAAAGTTAAGAAAAGACAAACTGTAATGCTGTAATTATGTGTCTCCTGAGTTCTGTTTTTAATTGCGTGATGGTATATAACCCTCCCCCACCCCCGTCCCCACCTCTTCCACGTGCCTGCAGGCCATCGTGGTGACAGATGGCGAGCGTATCCTGGGCCTGGGAGACCTGGGCAGCTACGGCATGGGCATTCCTGTGGGCAAGCTGGCGCTCTACACGGCGTGCGGCGGCGTGCAACCCCACCAGTGCCTCCCAGTGCTGCTGGACGTGGGCACAGACAACCAGGTGGGTGGGCGGGCAGCTCAGATGGGGGCATACTGTACCTCATTTCCCCACAGCGCGGTGTTGAAGGTGCACTGCGTATTTTATTTTATTTTTTAGCAATTTCTTTGCAGAGTTTGTGCGGTCCGTTCACTAATGTTACCTTTTTCAAGAATACTTACCACCACCATCAAATTCTAAGTATTCATTATGACTGGGAAAATTGCACTTTTCATACATGGAAAGGTGGATCTTCTCCATGTCGCCACTTTGAATTTCCAGAAATGCATACCGGTAGACGTTTTTAGCTGCAAAACTTACCATACTTTGGTCATACTAGTAAATATTAGTTTATTACTTAGTAAATATTGATGATGAGATCAAATTTGGCAATAGGCAGCACAGTTTCGATGAGCAGCATAGTTGCAGTACCTACTCTGGCCACCATCCTACACAGTGCACCATTTCAAGTCTATTGCGAGGAAACTGACAAACCTTGCATTGGCGAGAGCAGTCCTTAACCCTTACCTTTCAGTAAATAAATATATTTTTGAGAGGGAAAAAAGACTGTTGGAACATAGAGCTGGCCTCGCTAAATACTTTTAGTCAGGTTCTATTTGACAGATCTCCATGAGCCCTCAGACTGGATAAAAAAAGAAACCATTTCCAACTGGGACATGTGGGCATGTCATAATGCCAGGAAACCAAGACGGCCATTCTGTGCTCCGTTTCCCAACAGCATCATTGACCGTTAACAACTTGGTTGGTTGGCAGTGGTAATTTCTCTGGCAGTGGTTAAATACATTGCAACCAACATGGTGGACACCATGCGAATGTTGAACTTGCTTTCACTAGACACTGGCAACTAAAGGGCAAACGTACTTGGACACAAGAGGTGAAGTAGAGGACACAGGATGCCCACGTATTGCTTGCAGGTGCACCTTAAATGGCGCAGCAGAAAGCATGGTCACATGACCAAGGTTTTGAGAGAAACGTACTCCTGTCTTTATTTCCCTCTCTTTTTTTTATTTATTAATACAATGAGCAAATGACAAAAATCAACAAAGGTCGGCGTCTGTGCCTGCACTTTAGACCCGTGTATTGCTTGGTGCGTCCACTCACAAAAAGTAGTAATCAGTCGATAATGAAAAAAAGGAATCACATACGAGGCTTGTGTGAAAAATGTATATTGTAGCCGAAAATTTACAACAGAAGTCAGAGGTTAACTGGAGCAACAGACGTTTCGGACCTAGTCCATTCTCAATGTCTCCAGTGACTCAACTTAACACTCACTGTAAACATGTTGTTGCCAGTAAAAAAAAATATAGAGCTGTTTGATCATTTTAGGTTTGTGATTCAATTTTGAAAGATGTAGAGTTTGTAATGTCATGCATTTTCCCCTTAGGAACTTCTAGACGACCCTCTGTACATTGGGCTGAAGCACAAGAGGGTACGAGGGAAGGAGTACGATGACCTCATCGATGAGTTCATGCAGGCTGTCACAGACAAGTGAGTAGAAAAAATGCTCTAGTGCCAGTCTAATGCAATATAGGAGGTAATGGATGGACCAGTAGTACCACTCTAATGCAATGCAATACAGTACTGTATGTATTTATATAGCACAATATCACAACTCCATATCAAGTTGACTCGATGTGCTTTCAAATACACACACGTACACGTTCCCACATTTACACACCAGCTCTTGAGGCTGTCGTACGGTGCCAATTGTCTGGGGTTCATGTGAGACTGCACTCACAGACTCACACACACACGCACGCACCCACTGTAATAATAGTCCTAAAAAGATTAGTCTGGAAGACATTGTAACATAGCCTAATTTCATAACATAGACCTACTAGCGCAGGGAGACTGTGTAATTCTACTTATCTGAAAGGTGTTATCAAATCTTAAGGCTTCAGGGGAGGGATCTTGTATGCAGACACATTTCAACTTGAGGTCACTGTGTCTCCGTTTCTCCCGTAGGCGGTTCTCCTCTCAGCCTAGCTCTGCCACCTCTTCTGTGTTGTTCTTAGCTGTCCATCCAACCTCAAGAGTGAAGTCAAGAGTACTTTATTGTCAAAAATCCACGTAACAGGGTTACCACAGAAGTTTGAAATTGTGTTTGACCAGTCTCCAATGTGCAGTTTGACTGAAACATTTAAATAAGACATTGGCAATAATCTCACTCACTCACTCACTCACTCACACATGAATTTACAATTAATTCTCTGACACATTCATTCACAGCATGCACACAGACAATATACAACCTAGCCAGTGATGGCCTACCTGCCGAGCTAATAAGGTGTCTTCCTCTTAGATTGTATATGGTCTTCCTTGAATAGCGCAGCATTTTTCAAATGCAATATAGGAGGTAACTACTTGCAGTCAACTAGAAACAGATGATGAGGAATATGTGGTAATCTGGATTATAGTCTGCTGAGAAAAAGGATAAATGATGAAAGCGACCCTACATGTAATCCTATCCTGTACTGACCCTCCTCTAGCATTACAGATGGGGTTAAAAAAACGGTCATTTACAAAGAGTATGTCTGTATGATTATTTGCAGGTACAGAATGAATGCAATAAATGCAGTTGTGTAATTGTGTGATTTAAGAATATTTGGTTCTTGTATAATCTCAAATGGATATACCCCTTTGAGGATTCCTTCCGTGCATGTCTTTAAGGTGCATCTTCTAATGCACCCACCCACCCCTCAACAGACTACACATGTTAAAAACGAGCCATCTGTCTTCCCGTTGGTGTTGTGCAGATACGGCATGAATTGCCTTATTCAGTTTGAGGACTTCGCCAACACTAATGCCTTCAGAATGCTCAACAAGTACAGGAACCGATACTGCACCTTCAACGATGACATCCAAGGTACACTTCCGCAGATCTTTATACTTTCTTTCCCTGAGATTTAACCATTGCAACCTGATGACTTCATTAGGCGTGGATTGGAGCACAGTGTTTTTTTTTGGCCGCAGAATATTAATATGTTGCATGGATATTCTGTAACATTAACATACCATAATGTGCCATCAGTGGGGTGGCACAGGTTGCAACATGCCGAACATAGATTAACGAAGGAAGCAAGAGACTGCACTCGTCAGATTTTTTTGATTATTCGCCCACAAACGGCATAGCCCTGCTTCAGCGTGTAATTGTGATTGCACCCATTGGTGGTATGCTACTGTATGTATGTATGTATGCCAGTCATTGGGTCAAAGGTGAACACCCTATCTACACCTACGGATGAACTCTCTTTTTAGTTAGGGAAAGATATGGATATTTTGGGAAATCTGTGAACTAATTTCTTACCAACAGATTTTTTTACCATGCGTTCTTACAGGTGTCTGGACACACCTCACAATTTATCCACGGCCAATTCCAATGGGAATTTCCGTGACACCCCGTCAAAGTTGGGGTGCACAGAAGGCCTATGTAAAAATTGGAACACGGCAGATTGGGGGGAAGGGATGCATAATGGGTCATAACTTCTGAAGTAAACTACATACAGAGACAAATGAACACATTTTTTCATACATTACTGACCCAGTGAATTCAATTGAGGGGTATTTTTGGACATTTGACCACATTTGAACCCCGTTTTTGGTCAAAACCGCAAAAAATTAAATGTGTAGAGATAATCATTTTTTTAATCATATTTCCAAGTTGTGTCCGTTATCACCACTTGCTCTTCATTTCTCATTTACAGTATGACATTATACTGTACATAGTCTGGGTTTGATTATTCTATTGGTATTAAGCTGGATTAATAACCCAAAGTTTACAATTTTTAACCCTTTAATGTCCTAGACTGGAACCCGGAAAAAGGTTGCAGAGGGAGCCGTACCTTCTGAAGTAAACTATATACAGAGACAAATTAACACATTTGTCCATACAATAGTGACCCATTGAATACAGCTGAGTGGTTGTTTTGGACATTTGACCACATTTAAACTGCGCTTTTGGTCAAAAACTGCAAGAATGGCTATAAAAGTGTAGAAATTCAGTCATATTTTCACGTTTTATTGCGTCCGTTTTCACCACTTGCTCTTTATTTCTCATTTACAGTATGACTGACAATATATAGTATAAGGTATGGATTTGATTATTTAATTGGTATTAAGCTGAAATAATACCCCAAAGTTTACATTTTTAACCCTTTGATGCCCTAGACTGGAACCTGGAAAATGATAAAACTGTCAGAATGAGGAATAAGTTTGGAGGTAAAAGGCATGCAGACACAAATAAGTATGTTTTTCCATACAATACTGACCCAAGAAATGAAATGGAGTGGTTGGTTCTGACATTTGACCACATTTAAACTGAATTCCAGGACAAAACAGCCTAAAATGTGTTGAAAATTAACCGGCTTTTCATTCGTTCAAATTAAGAATTTCATCAGTGTAGGTCCACTTTATAGGCCTACTCTATTTTGGCTTTTCAGGTTTGATGCAAAAGATTAACTTACTTAAGTGAAATTCTGTTTCAGATTAATACCCAATACAATAAACAAATTGATTCGGTACATGATAAATTAAGAGGTGGTAAAAAAAGCACACAATAACATTGGAAACAATGAAAGGGTGGTGATGATTTTGGACACATTTTAGGCCATTTATTGCTTATTTTGTCCAGAAATGCTGTGCAAGTGTTGCCAAAAGTGAAAAACAACCTCTTCATGTCGTTTCTTGGGTCAACATTGTATGGAAAATCTGTGTTCATCTGTGCCAAGGGCCCAAAAATGGGGTGTCCGTGGATAAATTGTGAGGTGTGTCCAGACACCTGTAAGAACACATGGTAAAAAAATCTATTGGTAAGAAATTAGTTCACAGATTTCCCAAAATATCCATATCTTTCCCTAACTATTTGGTTCTCTCAGAGAGAAAACAATAAAATCCGAGAATGTCATTCTGTATTTACAGAGACAGAAAATACAGTAGTAGCCCATTAAAACTCTTGTTAATAAGCATGGAACTACTTTGTAGACTGTTAAAAGAATTCATATCCTTCACATCAGTGTCTTTAGTCTATCAAGAGCTTTGTTTTGGGAAACAGGACTTCCTCTTTTAGTTTGAAAAAAGGCACAAGAAGCTTCAAGCTCCGAAAAGAAGTCTTACAGCTGGATTCTTGACTTGGGTGACCTGGTTGAATGGGAATCGTATCATATTTCTTCTTGTTTTGACCGTTGGCAGGCACGGCGTCGGTGGCAGTGGCGGGAGTCCTGGCAGCTCTGAAGGTCACCAAGGGCAAAGTGTCAGACCACACCTTCGTCTTCCAGGGAGCTGGAGAGGTGCGTACTGGTAGCAACAAAATACCTCTTTGCTACCTTTCTACTCATGCCAATGCAACTACTGTATAGGGGGTTTGTTGCAAATCGTTATAAAAACGAAGAATATGCTGTATCTGTTATGACCAAAAAAGTACTGTCTGAGTTAGGGGATGGTTTGAAAATGCCATTAAGGGTGCCCTATTAACATCATGGTCTCAAACAAGTCACTGAGTACTTTGAATATTTTTCTGAATCTGATACTGCGCCACAGCAATTAAATTCATACGTTTTCCCTGTCCCCCGGCATTACATTGACGCACACATCCTCAGCAGACTGACGAATGGTTTTGTATTGTTTGCCTAATCTTATCAACTTAACCCAATGTCTCCATTCTTTCATGACGTAACGTAACTCGATCAAAACTGCATTACCAAAACAAAACATTACGATTAAATCACACATCGGATATGGTGAACCAAAATGAGATTGTGCCATCGCTGCTGTGACGGGCAAGTGGTCCATGATGGCGGTGTTTGTGTCCCCAGGTGCTGCAGATGGCCTGGGGCCCAAACCTGTGTCTGTTTGTCATGCATGCAACTCAAATGGATCACAATTCGATTTGCATTCGTAGAGGATGTGGTTTTCTGTGCCAAATGCACCAACCTGAGAGTTGAGAGTTGAGCACACTTCTTCTGAACATGGTCCATAGAGTGACCCATGTTACGTGGTGGTTTCCACTTTCCAACTAACGATCGGTATAGTGTCATGTACAATCACTACATGCACCGGCGTCCCTTTGTAATGTAATGTAATGTCTCTCCACCAGGCAGCCTAAATGACGAAGTTGATCTGCACATCATGATCCGCTGAGGGTAGTGCAATAATGTGTCATAATTTAGTTAAAGTATGAAGATTTAAGCTACTTATTTTTAGTTCTCTTCACAAGCAAAACAAAACCCAGGCTGTTGTCTCCATCCTGGCATCACCCCAAGTCATAATGTGTCATAATGAAGTGATGAAGTCTCTCTGGTTAAAAGCATCAGCTGAGTGTAGTGTCATGTGTCGGTGTCCACAGGCTGCAGTGGTCATTAAATAACATGTCTGTAAGTCTACTTGGTTAAAAGCATCAACTGAGCATAATGCAGGGCTGATGGTATTCAGGCTTGACCGGGTTTGTTGTCAAGAACAAAATATAGTCTTTTTTAGTGTTTATGTATTTTTGATTTAAAGATTCAGGGTGTGGATTTGCTTCTATCAGGTCTGACGATATAATGTAATGTCTTGACAATATCATACTACCAGTGCTACATTTTTAAGAGTACTTCTACCAAACGTCTTCTAGTACAGTAGGATATCCCAAACTCCGCCTACCTAATGCAAAGGAGTATGCTAAAGTTCCGTCCCCTAATGTACTCTGCGAAGATATTTGCTTCTACTTCTACTTTATACAACTCTTGTCTTGTGTCCCCCAGGCTGCCATGGACAATAAATACAATACCTGTAAGCCTCATTGGTTTTTGTTTTTTTGGGGGGGCTTTTCATGCCTTTATTGGATAGGCCTGTCTGAGAGGAGACAGGAGAGTAATGGCAGAGAGAGACGGGGGAGGATTGGCAAATGAACCGGGCCGGAATCAAACCCAGGTCGCCGGTGTAGCAGTGCAGTGCCCAGCTGTTTGAGCCCCGGCTGTACCTGTACCTAAGCCTCAGATGTGTCTTGTGTCCCCCAGGCTGCTTTGGGCATCGCCCATCTTCTCATCATGGCCATGGCCAAGGAGGGGGTGGCTAGGGCCGACGCCGCCAAGAAGATCTGGATGGTGGACTCCAGAGGACTCATCGTCAAGGTACAGGAGCTGGGCTTTTTTGTTCTGTTTTTGGGGATTTTTAGTCTTTATTTAGACAGGACCGTCAAAGATGGAGACATGAAGCCAGTGGGAGAGGGATCTAGGGTTTGAATGGGAAATGACCCAGGCCGGATTCAAACCTGTGTCCCCATGGACATGCAAGCGCTGTGTGGGGCCCATGGGAGCTGTTTAAGTAAGGGTTAACGTTCGGCGAGAAGGTCGCTACCGTGGAATAGCAGCACGACAGAGAGAATCTTTAGACCCCGACGCGAAGCGGAGGGGTCTTGTTCTCTCTGAAGTGCTGCTATTCCACAAAGCGACCGACTCGCCGAAAGTTAACCCGCTTATTATATGGATATACTTAAATGATTCACACATGACGGGGACATTTCTTTAGGCCTATTTAATGTTAAGTCTATTGTAGTTTTTAATGTCAAAAGATTGTTGCTGCGCAAAAACAAAACAGACATTTTTTGGCTCAGCCCTTTCCGAGATATGAGCTATTCTAATGGGGGCAACTTTTGTTTACATTTCAAAAAACATTTTTATTTATTCCCAAAAACATCCAATAGGTTATGGAATATCAGCAGATAGCTAGCAAATAGTGATACCGTTTGGGAAAATATTTGGAGTAGGCCTATGCTCATTTTGTAAAAAATGTAAACAAAAGGTGCCTCCATTAGAATAGCTCATATCTCGGAAAGGGCTGGGCTGAAAACTGCGGCGTCACCCGGGTACTGACAAGTCAAGGGTAGCGTGAGCAATACAACAGCACATTGAAATTGGCAGGAGTTGCCCTTTAATGATGCGTGTAGGGGTTATCTATCCACAGTTTTACCACTTTCTGTAGGTTTACATTGCCTGGTTTATCACTAAACCATGTTCTTGGAATTATCTTCTACTGTGTGCTCTTCATGTGCACTGGGGGCAGGGGCGACAGGTAATTACAGCTGATCAGAACAGATAGACACAGCTCAGTCAAGCCTGACGATGATCTTCTGATCGTCTTGAAAAAAACTGAACTACGACATCATGACAGAATTGCTATGACTGCAGAGTGTCTTAAATAATAGATTAATCCTTCGTCTTGTTACTATTTTGGTACCAACAAGCTAATAGAGGGTATTACCTGGTGGGGGTGTTGACTTAGCTCTTGACATTTGCAATCCATAATACATAAAGATGTTGTTCTTGTAATGTGCAATCCATTACCTTTAAAGATGTTGTGTTGTTCTTCAGGGCCGTGGCAACCTGAACCATGAGAAGGAGGAGTTTGCCCACGAGCATGCCCATATCAAGACATTGGAGGAGGTCGTCCATACCATCAAGCCCACCGCCATCATTGGTAAGATGTTGAAGAGGAAAAAGGAAGGAAGAAAATGCTGTATTCACAACATGGCACCTCATCACCTGATTTACTGAATTCAAAATGCACCGTAGTCTTAGTTGGCCTACTTTTATAGTGGCTTCCTTTTCACAGAAACACAACATGGTAGCTCTTTGAGTGCCATGGACTTGAAAACGAGTCTTTTCAGAATGTGCGGCGCAGTGCCAAAGACTTGATATCAAGTAATTTGCATTTTTTTATGGGGGTTTGGCCTAACACGTTGATCTGGTATGTTTGTTGTTCACATGGACAAAGAACTCAATTTTTTATGGCTCTTGAAAAAACACTCAAATGTTGAAAAAATCCTGGCAACCCCCCGGTCTGAATTTGAAAATGGCTGGCACTCAATGAGTTAAGGGGCTGTCTTCATTTTTTTTTTTTTTTCAAAAAAAGGAATATATCTGCAATCTGATACAAACAGTTCTTCTTTGCAGAAATCTATTAGAAGCAAACAATAAAATAAACAAATGTGTGTATAACTAGAAAAGTGCTCAGAGAGCGCACCTCTTCCATATGGAGGACAGAACACACACGCACCAAGAACGAACAAATGAACAGCCTAAAAGACAGACGAACATGCAACAAACCTTGTTGTAAATAGTAAATAGTTGTGTTCAGGGAATCCTGCTGTGTTCTGATCAGTGCTGGTGTGTTCTCTGTGGTGTCTGACCCTCAGGCGTGGCGGCCATTGGAGGTGCCTTCACTGAGAAGATCATCAAGGACATGGCGGCCTTCAACGAGCGGCCCATCATCTTCGCCCTCAGCAACCCCACCAGCAAGGCAGAGTGCACCGCTGAGCAGTGCTACACGCTCACAGAGGTAACGCTTCTCGCACGATAGCAATAGCATGGTCCTTTTATTTTCTTGTTATTAATATTATTAACTGTATTTTGGAAGCACACTTAAGACACAAATACAGCTCACTGTGTTTTAACACAGGGTTGGTGAATTGATTGTAAGATGTGCCAAGTATAGCCGAGTCATTAATGTATTGCCACAATCCCTGTGGCACATATTGTAGTGGTGCTTGCTTTGGTAAATGCAGGTTATAAATGGATGCACAGATGGGAGGAATTTGGAAATAAGCAGTGTGTTGTGGAAACTTTGATCGAGTGCAGATGTGGTTAAGACTGCTCTAAGTGTTGTCAATAGGGGAGTAGATAAAGAGGGAGAGCATGCATAGCTTTGGCCCAGGTACTTTTTTTTTTCCTAAAATGGATTAGCTATCAATTTTGATGTCTTGCCTAGCCTTTTCCGAGGCTCAAGCGGCTAAGACGCGATATTGCTACGCCGGGCAATCTGGTTCGATTGCAGCCTGAGGTCCATCTCCCATCTCTCTCCCAACCATTTCCGGTGTTCTCTTCACTGTCCCACTTAAGTGTTCTTGGGCTTGTTATGCCTTTACCTTAAGTCTTGCCTACACTGCTCTAGATTTTGTTGTGAGGGGCAATCAGAGATGAGCAAAGTACAGGAGTCATTTGGCTGCAGAATAACTGTGTAAGCAACTTGTATTTATTCAAATGGTGTCTATTTTTAGAATTAATTAAAATAATCAAAATGTATTGTGCACATGTTTTGATGATGTTAACATTGACTGACTTATCACACCAAAATAACAACACCAATTTACTTATAATATTAACCCATTGAACCAAAATGAACCAATTAGTGCAAACCAACATTGTGTTTGCACAGGGCAGGGGCATCTTTGCGAGTGGCAGCCCCTTTAAGAAGGTGACCCTGGCTGACGGTCGCACCTTCCACCCGGGCCAGGGCAACAACGCCTACGTCTTCCCCGGAGTGGCCCTGGGAGTCATCGCCTGCGGCGTCAGGCACATCTCCGACGACATCTTCCTCACAACTGCTGAGGTGACTTGGGCGATATTGTCACGCACGCACACACTGCATATTTACATTTTTGCGTCTTGAAGTCTCCCTTGTTATCATCTTTGAAATACCTGACCTTTTCATGATTACTGTGAGATGGCGTACAAGATATTTCACTAAGGCAGAGAACAACGTTAGCTTCCTTTTGCTCTCATTTGATTGTTTTCACACATTCAAAAATTCTCCTCCAAACTGCTGATGTGTCTAAAGATTTTTGTTTTGTTTGTTTTTACATACAGACATGCACACACTGAACCCTATCATTTTATATTGCTTCCCTGAGGTTATTTCCATTACATACTCTACCACCACACATACCTTGTGCATTTTCTACATTTCATAATCATTCCGGAATGATTGTTGATTTAAAAATATATATACATTTTAGAGTAATATACCAGTATGCATTCAATACATGCTGCATCACATGAGGCATTGAATACAGCTTGTACCATTTTTCTCTGCTCACGCACTGCTCACGCAGTGTGTTGAGTGACCTTTTGCTGATCTGTCCCACCTCAGGCCATCTCGGAGATGGTGACAGAAGAGCACATGGCCGAGGGCAGGCTGTACCCTCCTCTCAGCACCATCCGGGAGGTGTCCTTCAAGATCGCCGTCAAGGTCGGAGCACTCAGCCAATTAATTCCTAACAAATGTACATCCTCAGCCATGTCGTCCATTACTGCAGAATTGGGAGACCCCATTACATTGTATGTATTGAGAGTGGGGCCCTGTCAGATGGTTTTGGCCCGGTCAAAGCTGTCAGCGGCCCTGATATTACGTAATACCCATTTAAGCTACGTTCACACACGTCGCTGCTAGTTTCTTGCTACTAGCTCACTCGCCTCACCACTTGCTCATGGAACGTTCGCTAAATGTTCCCGTGGCTTTAACTGCCAATGTACAAGCGAGAAGTACCGAACTGCATTCCAATTGGTTACTCGCTAACTCTCCTCGCTCAGTTTAAACATTTTCAACTCACAACACGCCCACATCGCATCGCTTGTACACTCCTCACCAACTCGGCTCCTTGTCTCGTTGGAACACAGACATTCCATTGACTTAACTTGCTGAGCGAGTTACTGCACCCATGTTGGGCACCAGCAGTTACTTACTGCCTCCCTTCATACTGTATGTATATCCAGAGAATACTTCTCAAATATAATTCTCACACAGGACGTGACTTGCCCACAGAGAACTACGAGACATTACCCACTCACAAAACCATGAGACAATGTTATAAATATCACAAAATGTCAAAAATTACACTCATTTCTTTCATTCGTTTGGGTAGCCTGTCTAAAAATGGCTGCAATGGAAACCTCTCTACTCCCCTACACAGCTGTTTCTCCCGGCGTGGTTACAAATGAGGAGTGAGTCAGCACAGGGCCTCTCAAATTATGGTTTTGCTATATTCAGATATCGGTCTATTTTGGTCTAAATTGGGTTAAGAGGTTTTGTGTGGTTGTAATGTGACTATTTTGGGCTACTGGATGAAATGTAAGATCTTGTCATGGCTTCCTGCCATCGTTGCCCTATTCGCTTACAGCCTCACTCGATTATGATTCTGTACACTTTCATAGCTTTGCTGTCCCGCATGCCTGGTTTAAAACAGTGGTTACCACATTTTAGCTCACTTCAGGCATCTCCAGTGCCTCCTGCAGTAAGGGTGGCTTTCTATGAATGTTTTAGCTGCGTTATCAAAATTTAAACACACTCAACGTGTACAGTAATGGCACAGTGAGTGAGGATTACACTGGGATGGTCAAGATTAAGAGATTCAAGATTATTTTTATTTGTCCCGCAGGAAATTTGTCTTGGACACCACAAAGCTGCTGCATACCACACAACACATAACTCCCAACAACTAACAAGAAACAACAAAACAAAATAAAACAAAACACACAACAAAAAAAGTATACTCAATAAATAAATAAATCAAAGTGCAGTACTGAAGTGCATAATGGGTGTATGTATCCATACATAGCATTAATAGGTAGATTAGTTAGATTACTAGGTAGAGTAGTTAGCGGCTTGAATTTAGTAGATTAGTAGATGTAGGGACGAAAGAAAATGTATACCTGTTCAGAAACCTTTTATTGCTTTTAACTGGGACTCTATATCATCTGCCAGAAGGGAGATAGTGGTATAGTGCGCGCGCGCACACACACACACACACCTTGCCTGCACTATACTGGTGAGTTAATAACCCATTACCCAACCCAGTTAATAACCCAACACAGATTTATTTTGTGAACCCCCACCTGGAATTCATCCATGCAAATAAAAGTGCACTGCAAGAAGCTTTTGTTTTTACACAAGCGACCTAATCAAAAAAAGAACTGCTGGTCCCCATGAGTAGCGCGATAATGTATTCATTTGTACCCAGCATCCGCTCACTACCAGCCACGACAGGAAGCTCCACACCTGCCGTCTCAGTTTGGTTGCTAGGGGAAATGATACAAACAAGCAAGGTATTCTAAAATGGGTTGTTTTGTTTACCAATTATCCCAGCCAGGATCATTCACAGTAAGTGGTAAACATCCTAATGAACGAGTGTTACAGCTTTGTTCCCCTGGCAACAAAAATAAGTAAATTGACTAATGCCCCCCAATGGCCACTAAGAACCGCCCCCTCTCAGCTATATTCTTCTCAATGCCCCCCTAGAGCTCCCAACGACCCCTGGGGGGCTGTACCGCCCCCGTTGAGAAACACTACATTAGACCATTTTATTTTTTAACATTAATTTGGGCATTTGAAGGCTTATGATGTGGTCAAGGGGGCGTTGTCAGGCTCATGGTGAGGTCAACAGGGCGATAGTTCAGACAAGGTTGAGAACCACTGTTCTAGAACAAAGGAAAACTCATTCTCTGCGGTTCTACGATAACCATCCAGTGCAGGACCAGACATGAAATAAAAAAAGAAAATCAGTGCAATAGACTTGATATCTTTTTGATGAAGATGATGGTTTTTGAAACAGTGTTGCACCAGATGTTCATTTGTTATTACATGGTTCTTCTGTTTGTATGCAGCAGAGCAGCTGGTACATGTACACACAGTTGACTGAGTTTGCAGTCTGGACCTCACTACAGCTCAGGAGGGTGGTGGACCATTTTCAGGCTCTTCAAGACCGCTTTGTAGAGACAGAGTAGTCCAGAGTGAACCAGATCACCACCACAAAATGGTGGCTAATCTGATATCAAAGACGTTGACTTGTAGAGTAGAGAAACTTTATTGATCCCCAGAGGGGGAATTAAGGTGTCAAGTAGCTTCCACAAATACACGTAATGCGCACATGAACATTTCAAGGCGCACATCTACACGAAATAAACATAATGCCCAAATGAACATTTCAAGAAACACACACATACACTACAGGAAGTAACACGGGTCAAAGTCAAGGATGTTTGGAGTGTCAAACTTGACTTTTCAGGACGTTGGTAGAGGGCAGAGGTGTTTGAGTAGCCAAAACGTGGAACCTATAGGATATCTGCTGACATGAGGATGTGTTGAAGTGTTCAGCAAGTCAGCAGTTCAAAATAGTTTTTGTAAGAATTTACAAACTGGACAGATTTTTATTTATTTTTGGAGCTTGCAATCGTTATAATTTACTCTGTACACTTGCAATACTTAATAATCCTAACTAATTTCCCCTCTGTCCTCCAATCCAGATTGTGGACTATGCCTACAGGAATAACATCGCATCCTTGTACCCGGAGCCCAAGGACAAGGAGGCCTTCATTCTGTCCCACGTCTACAACTCTGACTACGACTCCTTCACCCTGGACAACTACAGCTGGCCCGCCGAAGCCCAGAAAGTGCAGGATGTGTAGAGACTGCAGCTGCAGAAGCTACAGTATACAACTGCTGCTTCCCCTCCTCTTACTGGCTCTCCCTCCCACCCTCCCTCTCTCCCAGAGTTGCATAAAGTAGAAGTACTGATATAGATGTCATTATGGGGAAACTCCAAACTCCAACTCCCATTGTCATCGTGACAAAGCACACAGATGCACAGTGCACACGAAACAAAATTGTATTCATGCCTCACTCATGCAAGGGGGCAGCCCCAAAATGGCGCCCCAGGGGAGTAATGTGGCGGGCTGTACCATGCTCAGGGTACGCACTGGTTGCAACACTAGTTGTAGGATATTACAAAGTTGAAACAATGTAGCACCATATCACTAGTGTAATGACATTTTGTATGAGTTCTTCTACTTTATACAACTCTGCTCCTTCCCTCTCTTTAATTCCTTCCTTCTAACACTCCTCTGTTCTCTCTGTGTCTTTCTTTTTTCTCTCTGTGTCTTTCTTTTTTCTCTTTCTCATTCTCTGTGCACTCGTCTTTAGTAGGAAGGATGGCTAGTGAAGGGAGGACCTGAGCATAATGAGGAAGGTGAAGGGGTTGGGGGAGTCGGGGAGAGAGGAAGAAGTGAGTCACTGGAAAGTTCTTTTTTTTCTTTTCACTCTGGCTAAGAACTGTACAATTTTCCGCAAACAGTTTAACACCAAGGATTAATGTGCCACATATGAAGGAAGCAGGATGTCTGTTTTTCGTCTCTTTTACGAGACTTTGTCCCGCTGACTTTCTTTTTGCTCTTTTCGTTTTATCTCATCTGTCCCCCAGCTATGTCACTCTACGAGACTAGTGTATCTACAACATGCATCTTTTTGAGCTGTAGCTTATCCCGTCAGACTAGCCAGCCCATAATCCAACGCTTTACTGCAGTCAGTATAACATTTTTGTATGACATTTTTGTACTAGATCCACCACCCCTCTTGTCAAGTGCTCTTGTGTGCCCCTTGTGGCCTGTACCAAAATGACATGAACTGTATCATCACTTGACATGACATCCTCCGATGCTCATACTCGTGCTCAGACACATGCACACACACATTCGCATACACACACTCGTGTACACACATTTTGATAGGCTGAACCTGGCAGTTTAGGGGTAAAAAGCAATCCTGGTCATATCTTTTTGCCATCATTATAGAATTTTGAAAGTCAGCTGTGGTGGTTTTGTATTGCTTGGTACTTGTACACCCACGATGGCTCCTCACTCCGGTTTTGTAAGCAGAGATATTGTACATGTGCTTTATTTTAAAATGGTAAATGACGCCTGAAACCGCATTTCCTAGATTATCATCAATATTGTTTTAGTACCATTGCCATTATATAACGGACAGCACTCCCAAGTGTACATGGACTAAGTTGCGCAGAGATTTTTGAATGGGTAGCTAAGTTATGAGTCTCAGCACATCACTGACAGGACATTAGTTACTGTTCAAATGTCAGAAAAGACTACTGGTAGAATTCATGGTTAACCAAATTTATATTTTGTTGTGATCTTGTGTAAATCTTCTCCCGTGCTTTGAGTGTGTTTTAGTACAATAGGGAATTTGTTCTTATTTTGGCCAAAGTTACTGAGAAAGTCAAAAACAAAAATGGGCATAAGAATAGTGGGACGACCACACAGTTGTGTGTGTGTCTGTGTGTGTCTGTGTGTGTCTGTGTGTGTGTCTGTCTTTCATTTGAGCACAGGGTTAAAACGTCATCCGTTTTTATTTAAAGATAGAAGCCCAATGAAAAAAGCCCAAGATTGTCTAGGATGACTATGATGAACTTGCTTGACTATTAATGCACTAAGAAGGATTGTACTTTGGGGAATGTTTTTGTTGTTGTCGTCATTTCATTTTCAAGACGCTAAAAAAACTTTGAAGGGAATATATTCAACATAAGAAATAAACATGCTTTTGCAAATTTTTGATGTCTTTACTCCAAGAGCTTGGCATTTGAATGCAATACACAACACTGAAGATAAAAAGGAAGTTAAATTGAAGAAGGCAGCTGAGAGCTACAGTATAGATCTAGAAAACTAGAGGACAGGTTCAACCTTTTGGTATGGCTAGCCTTTTGTGCCCGCCATCTTGGTACAGGGATGCTATGTTTTGGAGTGGATAGGATGTCTAGGGTACAGTGCATTATCCTGACTCCTGTCCTTGGCCTGTGCTTGTTGCCTCACGCTGCCTCCATGGAGAAAATGGTAGTCTCCCTACTGTCAGCCTCCCCACTGCCAGCCCAATAACTTTTGGAGGATTTTTCTCCATTCAACATCCCGATTGTAAATGAGAAAATGACCTTTGAATTAGACTTCTGGCACCTTGCAACGGCACCATGAGGCCCCGAGCATAAGGGAGGATGGGAGTTAGGGTAATGGAAAGAGACCCAAGGGTTGTATATCTATGAAGTTAGACCATGAGGCGGGCTCCAGCCTGGTAGTGTGTTGGATATCTATGGAGCCTACACCATGAGGCGTGCTCTAGCCTGGTAGTGTGTTGTATATCTATGAAGTTAGACCATGAGGCGTGCTCCGGCCTGGTAGCGGGACTCCTTCCAGATGTTGGTCCCTCCAGAGAAGCTGAGACGCCGCGTGCAGCGCCGGCAGCACTTGAAGTTTTCACACCCGTCGAGGACCAGGCAGCCTCCAGCCCTACAAGCACACATGGGTAATACCAAGAACATGGATAAGTGATAAAGCCAAGGTATGTGGCCAAAGTTAGCTCTCAGCATCATGTTTTTAACACTATTTCATTAGTTCAATATCTGAAATTTGTATTAAGCATACGCATTCTTCATAAGAGTAAGAGTAACAGTTTGCACATCCCACCTCTCTGAGGCCAGGTGCAGGACAAAGGCGCATCTGATAGTGGAAAAAGTAGAAGTCCGCACACTGTGCGTAGCTCCGCTTTTAAATTTATTTCGGGCATACAACGTTTCGACCCAACATGGTCTTCATCAGGTATGTGGCATACACATACTGTACATCTTCGTTCTCGCTGGAGAACAGACTTCTCGTGATCGTCTGGCTCTCGCGGTGGACCAATCATCAAAGTGCTTCACCTTGTCCGTGTGGACCACTGCGCTCGAGAAGCTGAGATAGATTACGTGGCGTATTGGGCAAGATCGCTGGCCATGGTGCTGAAGTACTGCCACGACTGAGAAATGTCTATGCAGTAAACAGTAGTGGTGTCAACAATGATCGATTCGGCGATCCGAATCGATCCGGGGCATGGACGATCCAGATCCAGATCCGGCAAGTTCCAGAATCAATCCGGCAATTTTTTTAAGTTTCAATTACTTCCATGGATATTTCGGGAGCAAATGAATGTTAAATTAAATAAAAACACTTCAAAACATTTCAAGACTGATACATGATACTAACATGAGCTCAGGAGTACAGGGTTCCACTGAGCGCTCGGGCAGTATCTGCGCCCACAGATATGTGCGAGGTCTGAGCGAACATCCCCCGGCCGATGACTGTCAGAGAGCAATGGAGCAAGGTAAAATTGAGAGGATAAGACAAGATGCCCGACGAATTGACCGAACAGCGGCAGAGGGGAGGTAAACAGGAAGGTGGTGGGTGGGAGCGATACAGAACATTTCTGACCGGAGACAAGTGAGCAGAGAATAAATGCTGTGCAAGGGCATTCCATATGTCAGTGCGATGAAATTACACCAAATGACAGCAGAGCGAAGAATGAGATGCAGTTCGTTAAATAGGTGTGCCTATCTTTTCACGCTGAATTCAGACGAATGACGAGCGGAGAATAAAATGCGGGTGGTAAATTCAATTTTAAGCCATTTTACACCCAACCGGATTTCTTTAACCTGGCACTAATTGACCTGGTTCTTGGCATACTGCCCAGGTGAGGGGAGATGTGAGGCCCTGTACCTGAGGAAGTCCTTCTCCTCCTGCTCTCTCCGGCGCCTGGCCTCCATGCTCTTGGTCCAGGCCTCATCCAGGGCCTCTCTCATCCCACACAGCTTACGGTGGCGCGTCACTTGGTCCTCTCGGATCCTGGTGGAGGTAGTGAAGCACCAATTTACACACACACACACACACACACACACACACACACACACACACACACACACACACACACACACACACACACACACACACACACACTATCAGCAAAAGTATACACTAATCTGCCTTGAGTCACATACTATGTACTTAACTGCAATCCAATTCCTAACCCACAGGGTTCAATATGATATCAATCCACCTTTTGCAGCTATTACAGCTTCAACTCATCTGGGGAGGCTGTCCACAAGGTTGAGGAGTGTGTTTAGGAGTTGTTGACCATTCTTCCAAAAGCACATTGACTTGAAGTTAAAGCTTACATTAACAGCTGCAAGAGGTGGACCGACGATATACTGAACCCTATGAGTTAGGAATGGGATGACAGTTAAGTTCATATGTGAGTTAAGGGCAAGTTAGTGTAACTGAGGTGTTCCTGTGCTGTCCGCCACTTGGGAATCGAACCCACCGCCTCCTAGTCAACGCTCCAGCTCGGGCATGGGAGGCACAACACCATACTGCTGAGCTCAAGGACCAGTACGATAGCTCACCGCTACCGATAATGTATGAGGCTTCGGGAGGGAGGTTTACTAACGTTCCACACCACACTCTGCTAGTTGGCCTCCGTTACATTAGCAAATACTTTTGATAGTATAGTGTATGTCTGTATTAGTATACTCACTCCAAAAGACGTGTACAGTATATCTGACTATATCCTGTATATGTGTGTAGCGTACTCACTCCTCTCTGGTTCTGCTGAGCATGTGTATCTCTCTCTTCTGCTCCAGGATGCGGCTGTGGTGCGCGTGGCGCCTCTTGAGGATGGCGGCGTGGATCTGCTGGTGGTGCAGCTCTCGTGCGCGCTGCCTCTGCTCCGCCAGCACCTCGGGAGTCTCCAGCTCGCCCAGCGACATCGACATCAACGTCCTCTCCAACTGGCACAAACAATTGTTTTTTTTTCAGTGATCAGTCAATGAACACTTAAAGGGACACTGTGTTAGATTTTTAGTTGTTTATTTCCAGAATTCATGCTGCCCATTCACTAATGTTACCTTTTTCATGAATACTTACCACCAGCATCACATTCTTCAAAGTATTCATTATGACTGGTAAAATTGCACTTTTCATACATGAAAAGGGGGATCTTCTCCATGGTCCGCCATTTTGAATTTCCAAAAATAGCCATTTTTAGCTGCAAAAATGACTGTACTTCGACCATACTAGAAAATATTTGTTTATTACTTAGTAAACTTTTGTGTAAAGATCAAATTTGGCAATAGGCAGCCCAATGTCAATGAGCAGCATAGTTGCAGTACCTTTTTTGACCATTTCCTGCACAGTGTCCCTTTAACTTCATGCCGGCGTCATATGTAAGCCTACGTATGACAACAGTGTCATAATGCAGTCATGCATACGTCATTTTATGACTCATTAAGTGACAATCGGTTATGGTAAAGAAGACCTTCACAATGTCAACTTTTCATGACCATAAAACGTTTATGACATTGACATGATGTTTATGACTCGTCCATGACTCTGTGTCATGACACTGTTTTGACACAATTATGACAGTTACACCATAAATATGATGCTGACGTCAAGTAAAGTGTAACCAAAGACTGTATACCAGTGGTTGTCAGGAATCGGTAATTAAGATGGTGGGTATGGCAAGCAGTAGACAAACTTGACAGTAGAGTACAAAGTGCTTTAGAAGTGAGAAGCTACACAGTCATTTTTCCTGTTCAATAAAGAGTCTACGAATCGTATTTTAAATTTAGACCACTGTTTGCATCCGAAACTCCACTCACATAATATTTACAGGGTAACATAATGGTCTATTGGATTGTTAACTGCAGTGCACTTTTCAATCCTACTTCATCCGTTGGGACTAGAAGGGCCTCTTTCTCCCCTCTGCTCCTCCTATAGGAACAGGGGAACCCCAGGGAAAGACCACAATCATAGGAATGGAAAAAGGGGTCCAGTTTGGATTTGGAAAATCGAGGAGGGTACCTAACACAGAAATGGAAAAGGATAAGGCTACCAGTTTGGGTTTGGTTTGGAAAAAGTGGAAGTTATCAGTTTGGGTTTGTGTCTCAGCATGACACTGCATGACACTGAGGTGTACCTATTCACAATAAAGGATCAGAGATGTCAACAGTGAAGGTAAAAGTACATTCATGTAGCTATTATACCATTCATTAGGAGCAACGTTTCGATCATAGATCCTAAACGTTGCTCCTAATAAATTAAGTCTTTTGCAAGCAGTGTGCAGATCCTTTCCCGCTCCTACTGTACATGTGACAATTTTTTGATTTGGCACCTGCTGATGTTTTTTTGCTGTATGTGCGCACTTTCCACTACACAATATTATACCATTCACTCCATCCATAGTACCTAATGAGGTAGATTGGCTTTGTTGTGACTAAAAAACACTGAAAGCCCAACAAGAACCCACCACAATCTTGATCAAACCAGCACAGAGTCTGTTGATCGTAAGGCAAGTACACAGGTCTACTGGTTACTCAGATACCGCAGTTTCCCATGCAACACCACACACTTTAGGGACAGTACCTACCCACAAGCCATCCGCCAACTTATTATGCACTAGCACTTTACAGCTATAGCCCACTATCTGGCCTTCCTACCTCTCTTGTTTACTTTGAACAATGTTACTACCTGTAACGGAGGCTAACTAGCACAGAGTTGGCGTGGAACGTTGGTAAACCTCCCTCCGATAGCCTCATACAGTCTCGTGCCGTTGGGCCGAGAGACTAGTCTCTTGGCCCAGCGGTATCGTACTGTGTCTCCCATTGCCGAACCGTTGTAGTTGACGAGGTCGCACGTTCGATCCCCGAGGGGGGTGAACAGGTGCAAGATGACCTCCGTCACATACCCATGCACTTTGAATATTACATTGCATTTTTCAATGTCTCCAATGCTCTTTGTATGCCATTCCCTGTTTATTTATTCATGTACAACTGTATTTTATATTGTTGATATGGCTAAATTAAAACTTGAACTTGAACTTGAACTTGATAAGTTGCCTGTGTTGAAAGTTCAGTTTCAGTTTTGACAGCTCTGCTGTTATAGACAGTGCATGACTCTAATGAGTATCTTTTAAAAATAAAGGCCACAACAAATCAAGCTACTGTTATGCAGGCGAGTAGACAAGAGAGATACAAAGTAAGTGCGATAAGAGCTCTTTTCCAAAATGAGATATATCCATTTTACAGAATGTTGAGAAATTTACATTTTTGTATTGGGCATTATATTGAAATGCATTGCAAAATGCATTTTTATAGAGGTTTTTAAGTATGTTCTCAAAACATTTGAATGGCAAGAATTCACACATAGATGATAAGACCTCTTAACAGTCAATTCCAATATTAAAATGCAAAAAGTCAAAAATGGTGGATATAGCGTTTTGGAAAAGAGCTCTTTATACACAGTGCATCTCTCTCTCGCCTCTTTTTTTTTTTTGAACAAGCTGATTCGATGTTGATGTTTTGTGTCCTGCCAGGGACTGCAGATGTATATTAGCCTGAGGCTACCTCTGGTACAATGCATGAAATGACAACATTTACTGTATGTTTTGATTGTACATGGTCCCTAATAAATTGAAACTGAATTGAATTGAGTTCAGCCTCAGTAGCAATCAAGTTTTCAAATACAGTCTAACACACACGTGTTTTCATCTACTATCAATAAGGAAGGCAGGATGTGGTAAAGTCTGTACAATCTAAATAGGAATCCAGACCAAAATAGAGTGAAACGAAACAAGCTGCATTCACTGGGCATGCTCTGTGTGACTCATAGTCTTTGACCTCCGACCGAGATGGTTAGGCACGACCCATTGCATACCATCTGCATGCCACAGAGCAGGAAAGTGTAGATGACTGAAATGATGACTGACGACTCATTCTACTCTGAGCTCATTGTGCTGCAGTCCATCACACTACCACTACCACTTCCTCTGGAGATGTTCTCAGACACACAGAAAAAAGTGATGTGGAAAAAAAAGAGTCTCGCACCCATACGCACACACACAGGCACGTGTGCACATTCACAACTACAACCATAGAAATGCTTATGTAGGTCACGCAGACAGATAAGATCATATACATAGTACATATGACTGTAGATGATGCACGCACACACACACACACACACACACACACACACACACACCACACACACACACAGACACACACACACACACACACACACACACACACAGGCAGACAGAGAGCCACACACACACACACACACACACACACACACACACACACACACACACACACCACACACACACACAGACACACACACACACACACACACACACACACACACACAGGCAGACAGAGAGCCACACACACACACACTAGGCACACACTGTACCTGCGTTGTGCTTCCAAACGGCCTGCATCTTCCCCTGCGCTGTGTGTCCAGGGCCTTCTGATAGCATCTGACATCACTGGCCTTTCTCAGCACCTGCTGCTGTCTCTCCAGTGCAATCCTGCAAAACACAGGGACTCATTCATGCGTGTGTGTGTGTGTGTGTGTGTGTGTGTGTGTGTGTGTGTGTGTGTGTGTGTGTATTCATCTGGTTTTGCGTGTCATGCACTTGTAAGAAGAATGCAATTTCGATTTTGTATGGCCCTTCTGTTTTCAGAGTCAAAATGAGTTTGAATGATTTGGAACAATGTGCCTTTCAGTCCTGCTGCAAAGAGCCATTTTGCAAAACATCAGTTAACATAGTAGGTAGCTATGAGAACAGTTACATGTGAGGAACATTCCATTCACATTTGTAACAGACTGGTGGCGATATCCGGTTTGTGCACGAATGCGGCTGTGTTTTGGGAATGTTCCTGTTGCAGTGGAACACTGCTCCACACTGTGGACAGTATATCCTAGAAAGTATTTTAAACTAAATATTGACAACATTCCATTTGAAGCCAGAATACTATGGGCTTGTAACTGCAGTTTGTGTGTAGTGCTCAGCTTTTAGTCAGATTCATACTGGATACAAAGACACTATTATTCAGATTTCTCTTTCCCTGTCTCTCTCTTCCTCTCTCTCCAAATGTAGCTTTATGGACATGTCCCATTCCCAGGCCTTCTACTTCATCTGAGGGAACTGATCTCTCTCTCTCTCTCTCTCTCTCTCTCTCTCTCTCTCTCTCTCTCTCTCTCTCTCTCTCTCTCTCTCTCTCTCTCTCTCTCTCTCTCTCTCTCTCTCTCTCTCGCACACACACACACACACACACACGCACACACACACACACACACACACACACACAGACTCCCACTCCCACTCTTTCACTCTGTTAAAAAGCAGCGTATTATGTATCTCTGTCTGTCTGTCTGTCTGTCTGTCTCTGTATTTCTCTCTCTCTCTTTCGGTGTTTGTCACTCACTCATCGGCCAGTTCTATCTGGCCCGTCCGGTGCACCAGTTCCTTGGTCTGCCTGTCCAGCCCCTGCCTCTGGCCTTGGTAGTGGACCTGGTCCTGTAGTTCGTGCTGGTACTGCCTCTGCTTTGGCAGCTGCGGAGGGGTGTCGGTGCGCGTCCTGAACACGTAGGACGGCTGGGGTATTTAAGATTCATTACACACAAACACACATGAGAGTCTGGAAGTTTCCATGCAGAGAATTACTATACTATTAAAACAATTCCTATACTAGTAAAAGTGAGTGGAAGATGTTGCTGGCCAGGAAGAGAGCAACTACGCATGGATTAATTTTGTGCCATGGTCCAGTGATGTGATTAATTGTGTGATTACTAAAGGAAGAAATCTTGTTATCGTTCAAGTCTTAGGGTTTTCTTTTGTTTCAGACACGGAACAGTTTTATCCTTTACCTGACATGTTTTGATGGTGTACCGTAACTTACGTCTTCATCAGAGGGTCACGTCCCTCTGATGAAGACGAAGTTACACCGTCGAAACATGCCAGGTAAAGGATACAACTTTTACTTGTCTGAAACAAAAGAAAACCCTAAGACTTGATTTAACAGTTAGACATAATGAAAGGTATACATCTATTTGTTGTAGTACAAATTGTTGGTGCAGAGCAAAATGCACTGCGGTCTGCTCACGTGAAACTTCTCTTCGCGCCGCTCGGCCTCCTGACGTTCTCTGGCCATCTCCAGGTTACACGCTGCAGCCCGCCTGATCTTCTCTCGACACATCTCCCCGTACGCCTGCCGTGCCAGGAGAAAACATCAATCGTTATCATTTACTTATATTGCCTTTTTTTACCCATCATGAAATTATACCGTCTTCTGAGACCATGGTGATGCCACACTATCATTAATTAATTAATTAATCAAATTGTATTTCTTTATTACCACCATGGTGCTTTCCTGCCAGGGTTTTAATACTAGTATTGTATCCTATCCTGTTGTTGTAACTTATATGAACTGTATTAGCCAATAAACATTACAGATCATTGTATGCGGCCATATTATATTAGTTGCCACCTGTTTCCTTATTTGATTTGCGAATCGCCTCAACCCTGTTCAACACTCATTCGTCTTTATTTCCAGCTGTCTTATCCGGCCTACTGTGTTCTGCTAAAGCTGGTCTGCTCTCTGAGTTTGTCAGAATTGCTTTGAGCAAGGATGGATCACTGCATTGGCCTACTGGGCCCAGGCTCAGGGGCCCAAGAGTCAAGGGGGGCCCTGAAGCCCAAGCCTCTTTATTTCCATTCTCACTGCATTAAATATTGCACTTTTAACAACTATATTTTCACATTTTCTCAGGGGGAAAAAAAACCAAACCCCGTAACAACATAGAGTCTTTAATTTCTGTCCTAAAACCCTGAATCTTTTTGGTAACTAGCAACACCCATGGAGATGGAGGGGGGCCTTTCTTGCTGTCTGGCCCAGGGGCCCATGGAGTCATAATCCGTCTCTGGGTCTGAGCCAGCGTACTCCACTGTCCTCGTTATTGTGTCTCTGAAGCCAAAATAGCTTGCCGAAGATAGTAACCATGAGCACGGAGGCAGCTGTGGCAAAGTGCTTTAGGAGATGGGCTTTAGATCAGACGGTTACCGGTTCGAATTCCACCATTCCAGTCCCTATCGCACTCCATGGCTGAGGTGCCCTTGAGCAAGGCACCTAACTCCACACTACTCCAGGGACTGCAACCAATACCCTGCACTACAACTGTAAGTCGCTTTGATCTCCAAAAATTCTGTGCTCCTGGACACGGATGTTAAGGACATGAAATCTTTGTCCAGGAGCACGGATTTTGCCAAAATTCCGTGCTCCTGGACACGGAATTGTTTTCCGTGCTCCTGGACACGGAATTGTTGTCCGTGATGGGCACACGGAAGTGCTTTCTATAGGCTATTACCACAGCACTGTGTAACTCTATCATTAGAAAATACATACCAAATGCTAATCCTAAACAAAATAATGCTATAGCAATTTAAGTTGTGCCCTGACCAAAACATTCCCTAACCTTAACCTGTCATTAAAGACAAATTTTTGAGAAATACCTTTTCCAGTTGGTTGCTAGGCTATCAAATTCATATAATGAATGAAAGAAAACTAGCTGTGCCCAGACCAAAACAATCCCTAACCTTAACCTGTCAGCAGGAAATGTTTTTTTTTTAGAAAAAAATATTTGAAATTAGAAAAATCCTGAGAAAACACAAGACTGTGGAAACATAGATCTATGGGAGTAGCCTACAGAGAGAGCACTTCTCTGTGTCCATCACGGAAAACAATTCCGTGTCCAGGAGCACGGAAAACAATTCCGTGTCCAGGAGCACGGAATTTTGGCAAAATCTGTGCTCCTGGACACGGATTTTGTGCCCTTAACATCTGTGTCCAGGAGCACGGAATTTTTGGAGATCACGTTGCAGCGTAATATAATGTAAAAGCACCTAATAGCAGCACATACGGCACATTATGCAATTATTTAGTTTGTTTACGGGTCATTCCACGCCAAATCAACAAGAGCCTGCGCACTTAGGTCTCAAAAAATTCTGAAAATATTACCAAGTTTACCCGTGGTACATAAGAGAAACACTGTACATTTATTTGAATGAAAGATGTATACTCTCCGTGTTACAGCCAATTTTACTGAGGGAGGGGGGTGCCCATTTTGTTCACACTCTTTTTTTTGTCAAAGTTCACAAGCCCGTAGCTCAAGAACTAAACCATGTAGGAAGCTCAAATTTGGCATGCTGGTACATAGATAGAATATTTTGTTTCAAAACCGTCAGTTTTGGTCTGTATGATCCTGCATCGTCATGGCATTACCTCAAAGATGATACAAATTGTACTGGAGTTTTTGGCTGTGCTCTAATTAGGCCTTCAAAAGACATATTTGTGCCCAACATAGCCTCTTGATTTTTTTCCCTTGTAGAGACAAGTAGCAACACTCTCATAAAAAGCTATAAATAGAAAGGAAACCCCATCAGTGTTTGACCAGAAGTCCTCACAAGTCTGACAAATCATTTTGGGTATCATTTTCAGAGCTCCAGAACCCCTTATGGGATTGTCCACAGATTTTTATTTTATTTTTTTCTTCATTCTCCATGAATTCTTCTTCTTAAAAATGCCAATGAGACTTGTCTTATGTGATGTTTTCTTTTTTAATTTCCAACCTGAACATGGGCAACATGCACATTGAGAGCAATATGTTTTCTATGCGTTTCTTCCGCTGCCATCTGCTGGTCAAAAAAATCAACATGACTCTTTGTGCCTGACCTACTGTCTCTTTTGGTGTGCGAACCTGCTCCCACATTGAACGCTCCTGAAATCATTGAAATTGAAAGGGATACCTGCACCCCCTGCACAGGGACTCCTCGGTGATCATGTCCAGGCAAAAAATTTGCATTTGATTATTTAGTATTTACATTAAATGTTATCGAAATCATGTTGCTCTCTTTTTGCATTTTGCCCATGTTCAGGGTGGAAATTAAAAAAGAAAACATCACATAAGACAAGTCTCATTGGCATTTTTAAAAAGAAGACTTCATGGAGAATGAAGAAAAAAATAAAATAAAAATCTGTGGACAATCCCACAAGGGGTTCTGGAGCTCTGAAAATGACACCCAAAATGATTTGTCAGACTTGTGAGGACTTCTGATCAAACACTGATGGGGTTTCCTTTCTATGTATAGCTTTTTATGAGAGTGTTCCTACTTGTCTCTACAAGGGGAAAAAATCAAGAGGCTATGTTGGGCACAAATATGTCTTCTGAAGGCCTAAACAGAGCACAGCCAAAAACTCCAGTACAATTTGTATCATCTTTGAGGGAATGCTATGACGATGCAGGATCATACAGACCAAAACTGACAGTTTAGCAACAAATTATTCCTATCTATGTACCAGCATGCCAAATTTGAGCCTCCTACATGGTTTATTTGTTGAGCTACGGGCTTGTGAACTTTGACAAAAAAAAGAGTGTGAACAAAATGGCCACCCCCCTCCCCCAGTAAAATTGGCTGTAACACGGAGAGTATACATCTTTCATTCAAATACATTTACAGTGTTTCTCTTAAGTACCACAGGTACACTTGGTAATATTTTCAGAATTTTTTGAGACCAAAGTGCGCGGGCTCTTGTTGATTTGGCGTGGAATGACCCTTACAGTAGTTTAAAGGACTTTCTATTCTATTCAATTTTATTCTGTTCTAGCCAGCCTCCTCTCCTCTCTAGCCGGCCCACATACAATACAATACAACCTGTATTTATATAGCGCAATATCACAACTAAAGTTGTCTTTCAAAATATACAGACACACATACACACTATCCCACATTCATACACCATATTGTATGGTATTCTACTCTATTCTATTCTATTCTATTCAACTCTGATCTGGCCGGCCCATTGACATGTATAGTACAGTATATGGAAAGTGGGCTTCTACTGTACTCTATTCAACGGTTTTCAAGCATCCGGGATTGATCTGTGAGAATACTTCCACCCCAAATTTCCTGAAGCATACCTTAACCAGCTCATTGACACCGCCAGCTTGTTGCGTTTGACGGTCAATCAAAAGAATTCTAAAACAATTCTAACTATCAATCAACCCAACTAACAATGCTCCTTGGTAATTTAAATTATTTAACAGCACTCTAAAAGAAAGGGTCCAGCCGAAAAAAATATTTGGGTTCTTTGAAAGGGACGGGAACCGACTTGGCAAGAAAGGAGATACATCGCTTCAAGTCTCCCATGGAGATGCATGGGGAATGGCGCGCTACCCACTGGCGATCCACCCAAAAATTGTCTCATGTCTGACTGTCCAACCCCCCGCTGTTGTTTCAGTTATGAATCGAACGTACGCCGTCCCCTTTATTCAGGTCATTGGGCCAGCCTATTATTTTTGAGCTACGTATACTAGCCAACCTAACATTTGCAACTAACATTTTCTCCTTGTCAACCTGCTGCTAATCCACATACATATTCTATTCTACTCTTTTCTACTCTAATATACAGTATTATATTATATTATATTATATTATATTATATTATATTATATTATATTATATTATATTATATTATATTATATTGTCTACTGACCAGCTCCTCCAGTTCTAGGCCCTTGTCTATCTGCAGCCTTGCCCTCATATAGAGCCTCTCGTCCTCGTCCTCCCTCCTCTTCTTCTTTTTCTTTTCAGACTCATAGTCACCTGACACATTCTTCACAGCACGGGCCTTACAAAGAATGCACAGGCCCTGTGCACAGCAGGACAGAGAGAGAGAGAGAGAGAGAGAGAGAGAGAGAGAGAGAGAGAGACGGAGAGAGAGAGAGAGAGAGAGAGAGATTATAAAAAATAGACTAGACATGAAATCTGCCAATATACATACTCACACCCCACGACTACAAAACCCATTCCAACACAGACACACCCACAAATTTCCCTTCAAGTGAATACAGTACAATGATACTAGGAAACACACACACACACACACACACACACACACACACACACACACACACACACACACACACACACACACACACACACACACACACACACACACACACACACACACGCTTGCTGCTGAAGAGATTGGAGTCTGCGCTGACCTGGCATGACTCCTTAGTGCAGAGTGGTGAAGGGGGGGTGTCCAGCTGCCCAGATGGGGAGCTGTCAGCGGGAGGGCTGAGGCATTTATTATACTCATCACCGTCTCCTTCATCCTCAAACCTTAGGAATGACAACACAACATATTCATATTGCAATATATGCTTTTTAATATATGCTTAGGGCTTGGGAAATGACCCAGGCTAGATTCGAAACTGGCTCCCCACAGGTATGCCATACATGGCACTGTTGTCTTAACGTGCAACTCACGGAAGATATTATTATTGGAATGAAAATTAGGTAATACTGACAAAGTCATGAAGTAAGTTATTTTCACAAGGCCCGACTGCTCCATAAATGCGCCAGACATTGTTAATGTTTGCTGCACTTTGTGCTGTTTCATCACAATGACAAGTGGAAATTGGTCTAAAGGCGAAGTGGAGATGCCGGGGATTGAACCCAGGACCTCATACATGCGAAGCATGCGCTCTACCACTGAGCTACATTCCCCCTATATGTCTGCCCTTGATCCCCTCGGGAGGCCTTGACTGTACTGTATTGCAGTAAATAATTAGCTGAGTTCACTTAGAGGTCCTCTCAACGGGGATCTGGCATGCCCCTCATCCATTGAAGAGGAGGAGAGAGGAGGAAGGAAAAGAGAGGACAGGAGTGAAAAATAGAGGAGAGGAGAGGAGAGGAGAGGAGAGGAGAGGAGAGGAGAGGAGAGGAGAGGAGAGATCAGATCTACCTTACCTTTTTTTTTCTTTTGGGGCCTTTTTTGAGCACAAAACATTTCATTGTTAATGAATGAAATTCATGACAGACAGACAGACAGACAGACAGAGAGAGAAAGACAGAGAGAGAGAGACAGAGACAGGGACAGAGAGAGAGAGAGAGAGAGAGAGAGAGAGAGAGAGAGAGAGAGAGAGAGAGAGAGAGAGAGAGAGAGGGACCTTGGTGGCATTTAATCGGAAATTATGCAGTTGCATCACCTGTTTGTCAGTTCCAGTGGGGCGTACAGGTCTTCAGTCAGAAATATCCCATTGACTTTAGCCGGCGTCAGGGTCTCTCTTCTATGGAGTTGGTTAATGGTGTCGTTGCCAGCTGCACACACACACAACAGTGATTTTTTTTTTTGTTTGGGTTTTTTTTGGGGGGGGGGGGGGTGGCTTTTTCACCTTTATTAAGCAGACAGGAGGACAGGAAATGAGTGGGGAGAGAGAGGGGGGAAGGATCGGCAAAGGACCTCAGGTTGGAATAGATCCTGGGTCGCCGGCATAATGACATGGCGTCTTAGCTCATTGAGTTGAAGGAGAAGATTGTACACATCCCAGGAAAAGGCGCAGGACAAAGGCTGACTGTAGTTTTCAGAGTGAGAAGTCAGCACACTTAAATCCTTTGTGTTGTCTTCTGTTATTTCATGGCTGGATTACGTTTCGACTTAATGTAATCCAGCCATGAAATAATAAAAGACAACAAAAAGGATTTTAAGTGTGTGGACTTCTCTCTCTGAAAACTACAGTCTTAGCCCATTGAGCCACCGCAACCCCAGGGATTTAATTCATAGCGTAGCACGCCAGATTAGTAACCTCAATTAAAATCAAACATGTCTTTGCACGCTCAGTTCCTAATGCAGAAGTTCATTAGTGCAGTCTGTGGGTCGGTCATCAATGGTTTTCATCACACACACACACACACACACACACACACACACACACACACACACACACACACACACACACACACACACACACACACACACACCCTAATAAGGATGCGCACACATGTATTTCACCTTCCTTTCTCTCCTCCTCCTCCTCCTCCTCTTTCTCTTCCTCCTTCCCTTTCTCATCCTCCTCCTCCTCCTCTGCTTTCTCCTCTCCTTCTCCTCCTCCTTTAGTCTCCAGAGCAGAGGGCTGCTGTTCCGTCCCCACCTCCATAGAAGAGGTGCAGGGGGTGAGGGTTGCCAGATCTCGCTCCTTGGCGCCGCAACTCCTACTATGGACTCTGTCAGGCTCCACAGAACTGCTTACTCCTGCCCTCTGGAAACATGCGAAGGAAGGGAAAAGTGCCCTTACACTCTGGCCTAGTCCTATTCCTTTGCCTCACTCATTTCTTTTGTTGTTTGTTTTTCTGTTCGGTCATCATTGAGGGGTGTGTGGGGGTGTGTGTGTGTGTGTGTGTGTGTGTGTGTGTGTGTGTGTGTGTGTGTGTGTGTGTGTGTGTGTGTGTGTGTGTAGGGGAGAGGTATAATGGAGGGTATCATAGGGATATATAATGGAGTAGGTGACATTGAAAAGCAGCACAGAGTGAATGTGTCTTTGCTGAGCTAAGGATTGTCGTAATTTGTTTTAAGAATTGCTACCGTTTTTTCTCTTAACGCACAAGCACACATTACTTTACGTTACCCTTGGCTGACGTTTTTTTCCCCCCAAAGCGACTTACAGTTATTTTAAGTACAGGGTATTGGTTGCAGTCCCTGAAGCAGTGTGAGGTCAGTTGCCTTGCTGAAGGGCATTTTAACCATGGAGTATGGTATGGAATGGAAGGGTGGGATTTGAACCAGCAACCTTCTGATCTAAAGCCCATCTCCTTAAGGTAACTGTTAGGCCACAGCTGTCTATTAACACACGCCCTTAACACCACAACACATAAGAAACCACCCCCTTCCTCCCCAATACAACACGACTCCTCTCACGCTGCATCGGATGCGCCGCGCCAGGCCCCAGGTCTGGTCCAGGGCCCACAGGAAGGCCCTGTGGAAGCGCATGCAGGCCAGGCCGCGGCGGAAGGTCAGCAGGCCGAGACCGGGGAAGCCAAGCAGTGCAGAGGGATGCTGGGAGACCACGCGCACCAGCAGCATCAGGCTCTCACGCACGCAGCGCTCCACCACGTCGCGCTCAAACGGGCCATCCATGGAGAGCAGGCTGAAGTTCAGCGGCACCACCGGCACCTCACCTGCCACGCCAGAGAGAGAGAGGGAGAGAGAGAGAGGGAGAGGGAGAGAGAGAGAGAGAGAGAGAGAGAGAGAGAGAGAGAGAGAGAACAATTAAGGCAGACATTCAATGGCTTGACTTTTTTTGTCATTTTTATTTTATTTATTGTTAATATACAATTATATAGAAACTAAATCAAAATATGTTTTAAAAAAATCAATATCTGCAAACTAAACTTAACTAAACTAAACTTGTTTCATGACAGCAGTCTATCCTTTGAACCTACGTAAATTGCAGCCTCCATCACAGCATGCTTTTGGGTGAATTCAAGTCCTTCAAGGCTGAATGACACCAGCATCTGCTTGAGCACAGAACTATCCCAAAGCCTTCTGCTGATGGAGCACACTACACAGCTTTTTAAAAGGCTATATTTTATATAGTGTGCTGAGCTGAGCAAAGTATATAAATAGCCTTTTAAAAAGCTGTGTATTTTTACAGTCATCAACTATGTCAATATGTGGAGCTGCACAAGACTATTCATGGAAAATAATTGATGTAAACTGGAAACAAAACATAATGTACGAGATTTCAAAGTCAAGATTTCAAAGATCATAATCAGTAATATTTTCAGTACTTGTATAAGGGTTATTCTACGATTCGGCTGCGCTTATAAGTACATGGATTTTATTTGCCAATTCCACTAACTATTAACTGCATCCAATGATGTTTTGGACATTAGCACACATTTATCTTTCATATAATACAGAAAGTGAAGACATGGCATTATTTCCCTCAGCAAGAATGAATATTTAATACTGGTTTTGGGCGTTTTCATGCCGTCCTGTTTTCCAAATGTCAGATTCAGTCTTCATATTAGCATATAAAGAAACTTGTTTTGCCCAAGACGACTGTAAATGTTGATTCACAGTAATAATCACAATATGACAAAACTGTCAGAAAGACCATTGTGCTTTCCATTATACATGAAATTTGCCATTTTGTGTGTGTCCGCAAAAACTATGTTAACCGTGTCACGGTCTGAAACCCCCAAATAAATCAGTAATGGTTTGGTCTTAGGTCATACGAATAACATCACGTGATGTCATAACCTCTTTGGCAGGATATGGGAAGACTTTTTGGTAAGTTTTGTGCTCCATCCCTCCATAATTTAATCCATTCTTTCTCATGTTCTCATAGCGGGAAAATTGCCTGTCAACTGTGTTATCAACATATTCATAAGAATCTGAATTAGAAATCACATGTAGAAAAACACAGATAAAGCATACAAATACATGAATTGATTAAGGTGTTGTGGTGGAACTTCTGAGGTCCTCAGTTAGCACAACACCATAAAAATGGCTGAAATGTCAAGCCGAGTTACCATCAATGATGTTACGAATCAGCTATGACAGTTGAGGAGGAGTATGTTTTTGCCAATTTATCTCCATATTGACAGACAAACAAACAAAATAATTTGTGTTCCAGGGAGATGAGTTTGTCTGCTCTGTTTTTTCTCCTAAAAAGTGCCGACTTGTTCCCCTGCACTGTTGACCGTAACACAGTTGAGTAACACGGTCGACTGTTTAGAAAGTGTTTTTGTGCTATTGATCCCTTATGTGTTGGAAAAATCCTATGACCAGACAGTAGGGATTATCTCTGGAGAGGGAAGTCTTGTGTAAGGAGGGTGACTAAATTCAAATCAGACGTTACAGGGATTTATAATGAAAAATGTGTCAGTCTGTATCACAGTGAATCATAATCCTATACTTATGAAGCTCAACAATCACATTTTCTACATCAGTTGCACAGATTAATGACAACATTATTGCTAAGGGACATAAGCACTTTCAAACGTATGTTGTTTCAACTCTGTAGTATTTTTTATATACAGTATGTTTGAAATTACATAGTATTTGTCCATAACACTGTTGACAAAATAATCAAGCAAATGTTTGCTTTCATTAGAGTATTTATCAAATGATTTAAGATTAAGCTAGGCAATTTGTTTGTTTGGAAACTTAAATATATACACTATGGAAACATCTAGGTCATTTATTTGAAAAAAAATAGGCCTACTGATAATTGACATTTTGCGTTTGCCAAAAGCGCAGTGGAAACGTAGAATGACCCATAAGGTTCAGGGAGCATCAAACAAGGACAGCACAAGAGACAGAGGACAACACAAAACATGTCTTACTGTATTCATCAGAGTCCTCGAGGACAAGGACTCTGATGAAGACGCATGTTGAAACGTTAGTCTTACTGCACTGAAAAAATAAACCACAGATCCCAGATTCTTTTCCCTTTGCACTTATTATTTAGTCCTGCTCTGGTTGCACCGGATCGTAGCTCCTTTGTTTTTACAATGTCTTCCTGTATGTTATAAAGGAAGAATTAACTTTGGAAGGAGGAAAGAATACAGATATCATCACTTTACCAGCAGGTGAAGCTTTCCTCTGTTTCATGCCACTGACACGCTTGAATTTCTCTGCCAGCAAGAAAATGGGACTTAGGATGAGTTGTTGCCCTTTGCCACGGTCGACTTTCTGCACACTGAAGGTGAAAGTCCCCAATCCTGGAATGTGTACCCCCTAAAACACAAAAGAGATCCGTCAAAACAACTGAAAACTTGACAAGGCGAGCTAGACTGACTAGCCAGCCTGATCTCCCAAAATTCCGTGCTCCTGGACACGGATGTTAAGGACACAAAATCTTTGTCCAGGAGCACGGATTTTGCCAAAATTCCGTGCTCTTGGACACGGATTTTTTTTCCGTGATGGGCACACGGAAGTGCTTTCTATATTCCCACAGCACTGTGTTAACTCTATCATTAGAAAATACATAACAAATGCTAATCCTAACAAAATAATGCTATAGCAATTTAAGTTGTGCCCTGACCAAAACATTCCCTAACCTTAACCTGTCATTAAAGACATATTTTTGAGAAATACCTTTTCCAGTTGGTTGATAGGCTATCAAATTCATATAGTGAACGAAAGAATACTAGCTGTGCCCAGATCAAAACAATCCCTAACCCTAACCTGTCAGTAAGAAATGTTTTTTTTTTAGAAAAAATATTTGACTGAGGTCAAAGACTGTGGAAACATAGAGCTGTGGGAGTATAAAGACAGCATTTCTGTGTGTCCATCACGGAAAACAATTCCGTGTCCAGGAGGACGGAAAACAATTCCGTGTCCAGGAATTCCGTGTACAATTCTCCTGGACACGGATTTTGTGTCCTTAACATCCGTGTCCAGGAGCACGGAATTTTTGGAGATCATGTTGCCTAGGCTGTTAGGCTATGTCAAATTATCAGGGGTGGAAAGTAACTAACATTTAGGCTACTACATTTAGAATTCACTCCAGCCCCTGCAACAACCCACTCCACACCTTAGCACCCCCCCCCACCACCACCACCCACTCTGGAGGTTGCGGCTGATGACGTGAAGCGAGTGCTTCGTGCTGTGAACCCGAGGAAAGCAACAGGCCCGGATGGTGTACCAGGAAAGGTGCTCAAGGCATGTGCGGACCAACTAGCACCAGTCTTCACTGACATTTTCAACCTGTCACTGAAACAAGCCACCATCCCAGCCTGCTTGAAATCGGCCACCATCATACCGGTTCCAAAGAAGGCATCTACTACCACCCTAAATGACTTTTGCCCTGTTGCACTCACTCCAGTCATCACCAAGTGCTTTGAAAACCTGGTGCTGAGACATATAAAAGCCTGTCTCCCCCCAACCCTAGACCCTCATCAGTTTGCATACCGGGCAAACAGATCCACCGAGGATGCAATAGCCATTGCTGTCCACTTTGCACTGAGTCACCTGGAAAGACAAGGGAGCTATGTCAGGATGCTCTTCATCGATTATAGCTCAGCTTTTAACACCATCATTCCTGACATCCTAATCCCCAAGCTGAGACATCTAGGACTTCCATCATCCACATGCTCCTGGATCAAAGACTTCCTTGTTAATCGTCCCCAACAGGTGAAACTAGGTCAGTGGTTCTCAACCTTTTTTTTGGCGAGGCACCCTTTCAATTCATGAAAAATGTTAAGGCACCCCAAACCAACAAGACGTAATATTGCATCGCATCCGATATCACACAACCTATGTTCGAAGTTGCAACTTACTGGGGTGACCTAAATTTACTTTATTGTGCGTAAATGGCAGATGAAAGATTCCACTGACTAAGCATTAATTTATTAATTTAGACAAATATGTATTATATTATGTAATTTATTTATCAGCCACGTTTCTGCGGCACCCCTGAGGGGGGCCTGCGGCACCCCAGGGTGCCCCGGAACCCTGGTTGAGAAACACTGAACTAGGTCACCATCTCTCAACCATCCGCACCCTCAGCACCGGCTCGCCCCAGGGATGTGTGTTGAGCCCACTTCTCTACTCCCTCTACACGTTTGACTGTAGCCCCATCCACCCAGAGAACATCATTGTCAAATTTGCAGATGACACAACAGTGGTGGGGCTGATAACCGAGGGAAAGGAGGAGGCCTACAGGGATGAGGTCCTGGAACTTGGACAGTGGTGTGCATCAAACAACCTGGCCCTGAACACCTCCAAGACGAAGGAGCTCATCCTGGACTTCCAGAGGAACAAAGATGCTCCTGCCCCCCTGTACATCAATGGTGAACGTGTGGAGCAAGTGAGCTCATTTAAATTCCTAGGAGTACACATCTCCGCTGATCTCTCCTGGTCGATTAACACCTCGGCTCTGGTAAAAAAGGCCCAGCAGCGATTGCACTTCCTGAGAGTACTTAAGAAAAAAACAGTTAGACTCAAGCTTTCTGGTGACCTTTTACCGTTCCACCATAGAGAGCCTGCTGACCTACGCAGTGTCAGTGTGGCACTCAAGCTGCACTGAGGCTGACAGGAAGAGACTGCAGAGGGTGACCAAAACAGCGCAAAAAATCATAGGCTGCCCCCTGCCTCCCATACCCACCATCTACAACTCCCGCTGCGTAAGTAGAGCCAGGAGTATCATTAAAGATTCCACACATCCTGGCTTCCATCTCTTCACACTATTGCCCTCTGGAAGTCGCTACAAGACATTACCAGCCAGAACCAATAGGATGAAGAACAGCTTCTTCTCCAAAGCTGCTACAACAATGAACTCACACTTACTGGACAATGCTCATCTATAAAGGACTGTGCACCTTGTAGGGAAGCTCAAATCTCTGTATACTTTGTATAATGACAATAAAGGATCGCTCACAGCATTTCCACTATTTTACTACCTTGGATCAATGTATTGGATGATGGCTGGTGCCAAGCAAGATATAGAGGTTATGGAGAATGATATTCAAGAAAAAGAAACATTGAATTCTCGAGAGGAAAGCTAATTAAAAGTAACTAAGTACTTTTACTCAATTGAGTTTTACTTTTACTTGAGTAGGATTTTGGCAAAGATACTTTTACTTGAGTTTATTTTTTTCTGTACTCTTTCCACCTCTGCAAATTATATTTCAAGTTAACTAACAGTATAACCTGCAATTTGCAGTTTATTTAGATAGGTTACCTTATGACACACCATCTGCTGCTCGATGAATGATGACACTTTCGACCAGATGCTCTCGATGTCTGTTTAAAACAGGTTAGGCTACGTTAAACGAGTCCACCCAATGACAAACAATTTGTAGGCCTATAGCCTAATCTGACACAAATTCTAGTTACCATTCTGAGGAAGCGCAAACAGCGTGGGAAAGGCATGTTTCTCGACGTCGGACGCGAAAAGCAGAAGGTGGGATATTTTGGTATCTTGCGGTGTTTCAAAGCGTGGTGTTAAACGCTCCACCTCACCACCATTCTGCATCGTGAAGGTCGCCGCGCGCGTTTTCCCACGGTGCAATCTCTCCCTGTTCCAAAGGCAGGCCACGATGAAACACGTCACAATGGGTGATGAGCAAAAATGACACAATTTGGTTTTGCTCCACGGCCTTGATTTGCTATAAAGTTTATTAAACGCGGTTTGTTATTGAGAGAGAGAGAGAGAGAGAGAGAGAGAGAGAGAGAGAGATGCACTGCAGGTGATTAGGTTGATTGCAGATGGTGTGAAAAATGTGAAATGTAGCCTATACAGTAAGCCTATTAGGACTATCAGCATAGTATGGTATTATTTTTTTATTTTTTAACCAATCCTACAAATGGATAAAGTGAGATTTCAATTATTTCCCCATATGTGAAATGGGGATCAGCTGTGTCAGTGAACATCTTTTCAGCCAGATGAGCTTCTGAGACAAATATGTGGCAGAACATCTAAACTAAAGCTACTTGTGACAGGGGAAAATGGGCCTGTTGATTTGTACGAGTGTGTTGATATTTAACTAAAAATGTCATATCTAACTGAATTGTAGCTTATAAAACTAATATTATAGGCCCTATCATACATTATAACTGTTAGGCTATAACAGCACCAATTGGCATATTACTACTACTACTACTACTACTACTACTACTAGGCTACTTTCTTTGTGTGTGTTTTTTTTTCTTTCTGTGAAGCACATTGAATTGCACCTGTGTATGAAACGTGCTTTAATACACTTGGCTTGCCTTACTGATCTGTTATTGTTGTAATATATTATTGTTTATCATTATTAAATTATTATTATTGGTGTTGGGATTACAGCATAGTAATGGGGGAAGAATAAAACTCCTGATAAATCACATACATTCACACAGAAATCATCAAACCACCTACTGCAAATGCCCGCCCCCTGCCCGTCATATTCAGAAGCATACAACGGGAAAAAAATGTCTCAGAAATATTCAGGAGGCATATTAGTTTACTTTATTTCAAGCAGGTTTCACAATTTCCCTTTGCAAAATCATTGTAAGCGCACAGAATTATTTGGGAAACAGTAGCAGTCTAACAGTGACGATAGGAGGTGACCACCATTGGATTACATTATTCCTCAATACCATGGGTAAAAGAACATGGCACAGTGGCAATACAGAATGCTATATTTCCAGACAAAATGGTTACATCATAAAAGCATCCAAAACAGCGAAAGCACTGATGTGTTACTGCAGGTTACCACATTTTAAACTGATTGAATTCTGCAGAGTACTTTGTGGTTTGACATGAACCTTAGTGGTGTATGCTATGCTTGGCATCAACTTCTACATTTTGGAAGTTGACAGAGGATTAAAAAAGGGAAGTGCAATGCAGACCACTTATAAAATGTATAAAAGACAAAAGGTTTGAAGGTTTCGGTACCTGTGCTGTGCTCTACACAAGGACGGATTACTGCACTGGGCCTATCGGGCCCAGGCCCAGGGGCCCAAGATTCATAGGGGGCCCTGAAACCCAAACCTCTGCATTTCCATTCACATGTTCAAAATGTTCTCAGCGTACAAACCCTCCAAACCCCCAACAACGTAACGTCTCCAGCATCTGGTCTAAAACCCCAAATATTTTCGTAAATAAGCATCTCCGATGGAGGGGGGCCTTTCTTGATGTCTGGCCCAGGGGTCCATGGAGTTATAATCCGTCCCCGGGTCTGCACTGATGTGAAGTCCCATATTGTGCTGTGTTGCTCACTGGCACATGCTGTACCAGAGTTGTAATTAAGTAGAAGTACTCTTACAGATACAACATTAGCAGTATGGTATTACAACGTTGAAACCATGTAATATCATACCACTAGTGTTGTAATTACATCTGTAATAGTACTTCTACTTCATACAACTCTGTTATGTACGTTGGTGTGGTTGGCCCAGTGCAATGGTAGGACCTGCTGTGCTGTGCTGTGCTATGCGGTGAGAACAGGCAGAGTTAGTCAGGCTTACTCGGACGACATACTACTATGCAAGGCCTCACTCACTCATACGAATGGCACGACTGAAGAGTAAGCATAGCCAAGACAGCATAATTGCATGCATGATTAATCACGTGTCTTGTTAAGCAATTATCAGCTTAGCGGCCTAGGCATTGCCTGTTTTCATGAGCGACACATTAAGAAAAACAAAAACAATCCACTGGGTTCAGCTCCACTATAGTTTACGACAATGATCGACTGCACTGGGCATGATGCAAAGGTTATACTCCCACTGTGCCCTATAACACTAGCTCCCAAGTTCAAACAGTGCACTGTGTACCTCCCACACAGTGCGTGCATAGTTTTTTTATTCAGAATTAATATTCATATTTAGATAGGCGATACTTAAAAAAAAAGAGTTGCTGATGTGCTCGCCATCTCCTCCCATATGCTGCGTGGCCACTGGCCATTCATCAGCTGGTGTCAGTCAGGAAAGTACTACAGTTGACATTACATTAACAGATGGACTACAGGCTGGTCTTGGATAGATTACAAGCTGTGCATGTTTAGAGGAGCCTTTTCCCTACTGTTTGTGTGTTTGCATGACAATCCAAGGAAATTGCAAGACAAGGCAAAGCAAAGCTGGACTATGGTGTATTAGCTTGCTGGCTTGCTTCACAACCAACTGGCCGACACTCCACAATGGCTCTGAGCATTCAAATCTTTGTCAGACTGTAACCATTTAGATTGATTGAAATGTGGAAAGAGTATTTCCAAAATGCAAAAGTGACATTGAGAAAAATATAATCAGTTCAAAGTCTTCCAGACCACACACCTTTAATTCATATGCCTCAAACTCTTAAACAAATGCAACCCGGATGAGGGAAGTTAAAGCAATTGCCAGAACCCAGTACTGAGGTAACCTTTGGGACACAATTATCATGATGTGCCTCTAAACAGAGTGTCAACGACAAAAGGTCCTTACGACAAAAACAACATGGCCAAAAGGATGCATGTATCATGGACAGGAAACAAGAGAGGTGACTCAAAAGAGTATGAGCTTTCTTGTGCTGGTTGGTTTCACCTACTGTATGTTGACGATTTCATGATTTAGTTCATCAAGACGGGTGCCAGTTGTAATAGGTTTAGGTAAATTGCTTGGACGAAAGTTGCGTTAAGGGCGTCACCATCACTGAAGCAGGGTTTACCCATCAATGGAGATCCGACACGGTTCATTTGGCTGGTTTGAATATTTCATAATCCCCATTTTATTGCTCTTGTTCTGCACACTTGCTCCACCTTTTAAGTCACCTGCAGCAACTCTATATGATGCTAGGTCAGTTTGGACGGTTTGTTTGGAAACCAATTGGCTATTTGGAGGGTATGTATGCAACAACATACATAGGTCTGTGGGCCTTGATATTTAAAGGAACATGCCACTTGTTGGCGAACCTTAGAAAACGTTATTATGGTTCTAATGGATACCATTAAATATATTTGAGATATATTTTAAAGGTAGCCACTTGGTAAACAAAGACAAAAAATAATTCCATCATTATAATCATCCTCATCTTCATCTTCACTGCTCAGCCAATGATCAGACGATCCGAAACGACAAATTCATTGCTCCTTGAATTCCCCCCAATAAGTGTCATGCTCATCTGAGTCCGAAACAGGATCCAACTGGCTCGGAGTTAATGGACACTAAATAAAATTGGGAACCATTTGGACGGTGAGTCATCACACTTCAATAATGCGGCCAGGACTCAAAGCAGAGCTTGATGAAACTACAGTACATGAATAAAAGTGCAGCAGCGTTCTTCTCTTGCAGAGAGGACATCAGAACCCTGAGAAGCAGCTTTTGGCGAAACAGCTTCCTGTCACCAGCAGGGTTCAGCACAGTAAAGTCCAAAAACCTCCAACATATACAGTACGTCTTCTCCTTCCAATATAACAAGGCAGGAAAACATAAATGCAAGTCCGTACAAGTTTGGCTTCTCAGAACGTATTATGTCTCATACTCGCCAGTCTCTTGTCCCATAGCGAAGGGGAGTAGAGTTGCCCTATCGAAACTCGAACCTGGGTCTTGTGGGGTACCAAACAGGGGCTCTGACCGCCACACCAGGCTGATTGGTGGTGTGACAGTCAGAGCCACAGCCCACAGCCCACCATAGTCATGGTGACTCCGTTGCACCGCCTCACTTGGCTAGCTCTTCTTCTCCTGACTGGCTGGACAGACGTGGGACAGGATGAGGTCTATCATGTTCTTGACGATGTCCGGGGCTGGATGCAGGAGGTGCGGCTGGGTGGGGTGCGCCAGTGTCATGTCCCAGGCGTCCAGCAGCACCACCCCCTGCAACCCCCTGAACATGGCCCTCAGAACCGCGTCCAGCTGCACAGAGAACCAGTCGCTGTTGTACAGGCTGACCTCAGGGTCCAGCTGTTGGGGGTTGGCCGTGCGCACCACCACCAGCGTGCCCGGCGCCCGGTCCAGCAGCCTGGCCACGGCGCGGCGGATGTGCCTGAGCCTCCGCAGGTACACCTCCAGGGGGAAGGTGCTGAAGTGCGACCAGATGCTGATGGCCACGATGGTGTCGGGGCCGCCGGGCAGGCCATCCAGCTCGTTGGCCACGTAGCGCAGCTCGCTGGAGGAGACGGTGGAGAAGCGGATGGGCGGCCCGTGGCAGCGGTAGGACAGCAGGATGTTGTTGACGCTGTCCACCGCCATGTACGGCCCCACGTTCTTTGGGCTGTAGAGGTTGAACTCTTTCAGTTCTGAAAAACATAGAATGTTGGAACAGCAAACAGCAAAAGATGAAACAGTTCAACATATTTATGTACGCACAGTACGTATGAAGGAAAAGACAAAAAAGTGTAGGCACTTCCATACATACTTTCAGTTCAACAGATGGAGGGAAGAAGGAAAATCAAAGGTATGCAAGAAATAAAACGGTGAGAGAGGGTGGTACAGGACAAATGAATGAAGAGACAAAGTAAACAGTAGCAGACAGTAGGCACTTCCATGGACATTTCAGTTCTACGTACAGGTCGGAGGGAAAGGAAAAACAGAGACAGAGAAGCAGTGAGATGCACGATGGTGATGTATGTTAAGAGACAAAGACAGTGGCCGCGACAGAAGACACTTTCACACATACACAGAACAGAGAGATTCAGACAATGGGGCTTTATGCATCCCACTCCCCCTAGTGCCTACTGTCATCTCCAGCTGTTCACTGAGGTGTGACAAAGACAGTCTAATGTCTGGGTGAAGTATGTACGGGTTGTGTGTTGCTGATGTTCAATGTGAGTGCCATTGTAGCAGTGTGACGGTAACACAAAAAAACAACACAATATTGTTTACATTTATGTAACGGGCTTCTTTGGCAGTGGCAGAGTTGATGGTTAATGCTCTATGACAGCATCCCACTGAGCAGTGGCACCATTAGGTTATGTAACTTGTCATACACATGTATTGCCATGCACATAAGATGGACCATGTTCACGCTGCCTATACAGCTCTGTAATTTTTCATCTTGTGTATTATTCATTTATTTATTTAACCTTTCTTTAACCAGGAAGGGGTCGCATTTAGTTACAATGACTCTTCTGCCAGGGAGTCCTGGCCAAGAAGGCGACTTCAAAAGTTACATAACAATAAAAACCCAAAAGGCAAGACAAATCACAGCGACATCACATCTAAACAGATATGAACACATTAATGGTGAGTATACACAGACAACTAAAAAGCAAACATCCAAAAAGGAATTACATTAAAAACAATATTGCAGTGGTTGGTTAATGATGATTTTTAAGAAGAAGATTCTTAAAAAGAATGTATGGGTGGAAGAACCTCAAGATTTAAGTTCATTCCAAGCTTTTGGTGCATATGATGAAAAGGCTGATCTATATGATCTGTACATGTGTTTTTTTTGTTTGTTTTTTTGACAGGAAGCCCTCTAATGCAGTAGGGACCATGGGCCATCTGGCTACCTGTCCGCTGAAAAAGCTGAATTACATCCTAACAACATTGCTATGACATTACCGACAGTCTTAAGTAGCAGATTAAGGCATGGTTGTTACCACGGTGGTAACAATACACTTGGAATAGAGGCTCTGCATTACAATGTTAAAGCTTGCTTGGGCATGGTCTAGACTGCATATTAATTGGCATTTTAAATTAAAGAATAAAGAATGACCTGTTGATGTCACAACTCTATTTGCTAGAGGCTGATTGTAATGAACTGTGCCAGGGGAAGACGTTAACAGAGTGTGTAGTGGTCTGTGGCTGCCAGAACATCTGTTCAGCTCTGCTACAGTGACTTCCAATGACTTTTAAAGACAGAGGTACTGTATGTGAACCTCTTAATGCCAAGTCGTTCTTCATGGACATTGATTGGACATAACATACTTTTATCGTAACAGCTTATGAACTGATCCACTGGATTTGGGAATATTAAGCTTAAAGTGAGAGTAAATTTGAAGCATTTTTCTTTTTTCCACATGAAAAAATGTTTAACCACGATTGTTCCATTGAGACAGAGTGTCTCTTCTGCCAGAGAGTCCTGGTCAAAGTGGCAGGCCATAACATTTGGACAAATGGCAGAACCATACCATGCAATTTTGGGTAAGGTACTGTATGTACGTATGTCCAAAGTCACTTGTTGCAGGTGTCAGACAGTTTAATAGGTCTGCTGTACACTGCAAAATAAACTACCCAAAAAACTGTATTTAATTAAAACAGCAACGTTTCAATCACCTTGAATGTTTGTCAGGAAACGTTGCCATTTTCATTTAATAAAGTTACATTTTTGGAGCTTATTTCGCAGTGTGCAGATCTACATGTACCTTCTTAAAAAGAAACATACCATGTGAAAAAAGAAACACCAATGCTGACCTGGAACAAAGGCATTGAGGTACTCAAACCACTGCCGCACAGTGGAGTCTCCAAACATGTAGAACAGCTTCCCGCTCAGACACTGCGTGATTGCCGAGGAGTCGTTGAACTGCTGCATGGGGGGCATGGCAGATAGGGGCCGCCAGGAGCCCTGGTAGTAGTACCCAGATGGCACGAACTTGGCCACGTCCCTGTGCATCAAAGACAGGCCTATGGACGAGCAGTTAGATTAGTACAATACAACATACTGTATGGTATGCATGAAAAAGGTACACATAGTGTGCATCTACTGTATGTACACACACACTTACAACAATGAGAGAGTGTGCGGACATGTGTACAATAGGCATACAGACGTGGACACACACACTCACACACACGACACACACACAGGTCAGTGACGCTTCAGCAGTAGCAGTTTGTTTGTTTTTAGTTTTCTATCGAAGAAGCATACTCATTGCAGCATATCAACCACCAATTACTAATTAGAAGCCGCTGTGCCACCTGACGTCTGAGCCAAAAAATAATCGTCTTTGACCCCTATGACCTCCTCTCCCTCTCTCTCAAGCAAATAAACCTTGCATTTCTGAATTCCTTCTACTAAACTGGATCTGGTCTTTAATATTAATTAGTTGTAAAAACATCATTACTATCAGACCCCAAGGGCACCGGAACGAGTTTTAAAGTGGTGGTGCATTTTTTTTCATTCACAGATGAACTAAAAGCAACTACATTCACTACTACACACTGTTTGCTGCTCAATAACAGATTATGCAACTGTAACGGATTATCTCTTCATTGTTGAATTAGAATCTACATGGAACAAAACACACTGTCTGAATAAAGCTAAAGCTGATTCGTTTTATTGATCAGACAATGCTTGAAGGTACAGTAAAACCAGGCTGGTGTCTTGTTGATTTCACGTCTGTTCTGTGTAGTGTTACGAAATGTAGCAGTGTGTAACGGAGGCAAACTAGCAGAGTGTGGACTGGAACGCTAGTAAACCTCCCTCCCGAAGCCTCATACAGTTTCGGTAGCGCTGGGCTATCGCACTGGTCCTTTAGTCCAGCGGTATTGTGCTGTGACTCCTATTGACGTAGTGGCGAGTTGGCGGCCCCAAGGGGAACGGACTGCGCAGTAATAAGTCGGGTTACAAGTGCACCAACAACTCCTTATCCCTTATCTTTGCTTCACAGAAAAAGCAAAAATCTTCCCTTTAACTACATGTGTGTTTGTAAGTTTCACCCAACAGTATACACAGTATGCACTTTCATGCACTATAATTTCTATCATGTGTAATCATTATTAATTAATCCATGCTTTTATTACCTGTATGTTGACTATTGCAATACCCAATAGGTCTTCCACAAAAGTCACTCAGGGAGATGCAACTAATCCAAAATTCTGTTGTTATAATTTTAACTAAAACAAAGAAACCACATCACTCCAGTACTTAGGTTACACTGGCTACCACCAGTGAGATTTAGAATTGAGTTTAAAACTAGTTAGTTATCAACTAGTTACCTTTAATATTTTCTACAATCAAATGTCTTTCTTCTCTCTTCTCTTTCTTTACTCTTTAGCACATTGAATGTCAGTTATGAATGACAACGTGCTATAAATAATATTGATTGATTGATTATGATTTAAGTGAGTGCCAATACCAACAACCTATATCAGTGTAAAAAAATATCATATCGGGGTTGATATGGCTGGTAGACAGAGCGGGGTACCATTGCGCTGAGGACCTGGTTTAATTCCAGCCCGAGGCAATTTCCCAACCCTTCCCCATCTCTCTCTCCTAACTCATTTCCTGTCTCTCACCGTCCTGTCTGAATAATAAAGGTGTAGAAGTCCCTCCTCCAAAAAAATAATAATTGCATCTTACCTTTGGCGGCAGGCAAAATTGTTATGTTGTCCATCCCTATTGCTTGAACCGGCGCTTTGATGGTGAAGCTGTGAGGGGAGAAAAAAAAATAAGAAAGGCAATCTCAGAGGCAATCAAATCTTCCTTTGTGAGTTTTTTTCATGCTGTTTTTTTTCCCAGCTGCCTCTGGGTTGTTTTTGATGTGCTGGCCATTGTGTGTCTGTTTTGCTGACGTCTTCTCGAGTGGCACTATCCCCTACTGTGCAGGCAAAGGAACTGTTAATGAGAAAACGACTGCATATCAAGATTTAGGACTTTCTTATGTTTCAGACATGGAAATGTTTTATCTTTCATATATAAAACTGTTACATGTCTGAAATGTAAGAATAACCTAAGTCTTGATTTAACAGTCAGACATAATGAATGTCATATAAAGCTAAAACACATACACGTAGCTGCGATGGTGAACCCCATTGATTGTATACTCTCACTAGGTCAAATCTGACATGTTTCGATGGTGTAGCTTCCGTACTCCTAATACAATCTCCTGTATTCAATTCAATCTCCTAATTCAGTCTCCCGTACACTAGAAAATGACCCATACCAGGCATCATTTGCCCAAAACAACTAAGATGTTTTTAGAGACCGTGCATTTAGTCCCTGGTGTAACGCTCTATGGATGAGCAGCTGCAGAGAAATGTTTGCTTCATCGTACTTCTCTTCATCTACTACAATTGTGATATTGTAGTAAAATACTTCAGCATGTAAGATGTTCTGTAATACAGGGGCGAATTGAGTATAGGGATGTATGTCCAAGACAAATTTCCTTCGGGACCATTAAAAGAATCTTGAATCTTGAGTCTTGAGATATGGGACTTATCCCGTTGGGCCGGCCGCCTAGACCATAGCATTAGCAGCCCCAACCAAGTCCTCATCCAGCCTGTGAACTAGGTGAAAGACAGTGCCTGGTTGTGAGATGTACGTATGAAGTTTATATACCGTGTACCAGACGTCAATACCTCAGTGACAGTGACTGACAGTAAAATAGTCACACCCTTTCTCTACTGCCATTTTTATGTGGCCTTTGAACATTTGTGGTAGTACCATACTCGCACCTAAAACTCTTTAAAAAGCAAAGGGTGAGATTAATCAAGGTCACATCTAAATATTGCACAGTGCAGGAGTGAAATAGCCAACAAGTTATGTCAGTGTACATTACATTTCTCATTATTGGCACATGTATGTTGCCTGCGACATCTGGACCTACGATACCATATGCTAGACCCCATGTGGCCCTCAGGCCAAAATAATTGTCCCCTGAGACACGCCGTAGATTACGGAGGTCATACATTTTACTGCCACGAGATCTCAGTCAAAGGGGCAAAAAGGGCCGCGAAGGGCAAAATTGTCCTGGAGGGAAAATTCTTCCTAATCGGCCCTGCTGTGATAGGTCAGGAGGCACTGATTGTGTGTATCTGCTCTGTGCTGTCACAAGACCAGACCATTAACATATCGGGATGCATACAACAGTGGCACAGAGGGGAAACAATAGACAAGGGGGGGTTAAATAGGGTAGTCTTCTGTATGGCTTCAGAGATTGCTGTGTGGAAGACTTAGCGTCTCCACAAAGTAGCTTCTCCGAACGTTAATAATACAAATTGGCAGAACTTACTATCCGAGTTGCTTGTCTGCCGATATTAATTTCATTACTAAACAGACTCTTCCTGTGCCCTCATGGAAAAGGCCACACACACACACACACACACACACACACACACACACACACACACACACACACACACACACACACACACACACACACACACACACACACACACACCAGCACCTATGGAACTGCACCATGTGACTGCACCTTACCTGCACTACCTCAGACCTCCACTACCAAGTCTTGTCTGGGCCTTACAGCATACAATACAAACAGACAAACAAAGAGAGAGAAGAGAGAGTAGCCTGAATCATACGTGGAGAAGAGCAGAGACTCGGTGGTGGTGAGCAGGTTCTTCTTGTAGCCGCCCTTGGCGTGGTTGACGCGCGTGTCACAGTCCAGCAGCCGCGGCTTGTAGCAGTACCAGGGCTCGCCGGTGCGCGCGTCCGTGTAGTTGCAGAGTGCCGCCTGCTTGGCGCCCGTGGGCAGGCACAGGTTGCAGACGGTGGTCTCCGACAGGAAGCCGGAGCGGAAGAGGCTCTTGAAGTAGACGCGGTCGGGACGCTCCTCGCGTAGCCGACGCAGCACCCCCACGGCCTCGGCGGAGTGCACCAGTGTCACCTATGATGCGAAACAATACAACAGCAGTTCATTGTCAGTTTTCACTGAAATTCATTTTGCATCCCTGAACAAGAATCGTTTAAGGACAATGTCTTGTTCAAGGACAAGACATACATGTAAAATCACAGGACTATTGCACATTAGTGCCACGCATGTGGAGCATAGAGCACCATCAGATAGGGCTGTGCAATATATCGAATTTATATTGTGATATCAATATTGCTGTCAAACAATATGAAATTTCATGATATCGAGTTGAAACGATATTTTGTATCATTTGTCTATACTGCCAAAAGGTAGGTTATGCTAAGAACAATACATTCCCTTCCACTTGAGCCATTACGAGCACAGAGCAGACTTACTACCCTAGATTCATGCAGAACACCACTGTGTGTTTCTCTATCTCTATCTCACCCAGCTGAAGGGAGGGAAGATTGGGAATTGTTTAGCACAATTATTTGTGTTTAAAAGAGCTATCGTCTAAAAAAAAATAATGATATCAATATTGACTGGAATGATAGTGATATTGATTTTTCTCATAATCGAGCAGCCTTAGCATCAGACAAACAAAACATAGAGCCACACCCCACAGTAACCCACACCCACAGTCACAGATGCAGGTATACAGGGGCACAGACCTACGTAGGTAGACACATACATACAGACATACATAATATGGGTATCACTCCATGGGGTGATCAAGGTACTACTACAGTGCAGCTCCTCCACACAGCATACCTCCACCTGTGCTGGACCCGCCCACAGCAGAGGCAGCTCCACCGCGTACAGCCCATCGCGCCGGTCCACCACCCGGCCCGACACCCCGGCGCCCAGCTCCGGCGAGCGGATGCGCGCCAGCAGGAAGTCCCCGCCGTGCCTCTTGGGCTGGCCCAGGAAGTCCTGCATGTGGACCAGCACCTCCAGCTTGCCGCCCACGCGCCACGTCCCCAGCTGCCCGCCGGACCCCGACCCGGAGCCCGGAGGGGGCGGCGGCTGGATCACGAAGAAGCTGTGGGCCGGGTCGCTGCTCTTGCGGACGGGCTCCACCGGCCGGTTGGCCCCCGGCCAGGCCAGGGCGTCCAGCAGGTAGCGCTCCTCATGGGCCTCCTCGCTGGAGGGCTCCTGGCCCAGGTGCAGGCAGAAGGTCTGGTTGTGATCCAGGGCCAGGAAGGGGCCGGTGCCGGGCTTGAGGACCGAGCTGATGCTGGTGCGCAGCTGGTAGAGTGAGGACACCGACTGGCAGTTCCACCTCTGGGTGGGGGGTGAAAGAGAAAGATAGAGAGAGAGAGAGAGAGAGAGAGAGAGAGAGAGAGAGAGAGAGAGAGAGAGAGAGAGAGAGAGAGAGAGAGAGAGAGAGACAGAGAGAGAGAGAGAGATCAAAATCAGTCTAGAAGTGTTTAAAAAAACCCCCACAATTTTAATGTATTCAATGTGCTTCAAATGCACACGAAAACAATGACTAAATGTACAGTGTGTGATGATGGTTCATTGCGAATTAACCAAATTGTTGTACGAGACTTTACAGTATTGGGACAGGTGATGTGGCGTTGCGAGAGGAAGGGGTAGAAAGAGGGACAGGTGGGCCAAAGGTGCAGATTAGCGATAATGAGGAGATTAGGAGATTAAAGGAGTTGAAAGGGTGAAAAAGTGAAAAAGTGGCGTAGGAGGACAGGGAGGAAGAAAGAGGCAGGTTAAACCTTTGAGGAGTAAGGAATTTCTAGAGGTTCTTCTAGAATTTTACTGGAACACTCTACAGCTCCTATAGACGTCTGTGTTAAAAATCTCGCAAAGACATTATGACATCATAATGAGAACTCAAAATTTGGTCAAAATTCTAATCACATATTTGTGATGGTACTCCTCAAAGGGTTAAAAAAACAGCAAGGGAGAGAAGGATGTCAGTTGAATGGACGGAACTAAAAGATGCTATTAGATGAGTTTACAGCTTCCTCTTTGATTTCACACATTTCCTCATGTGCCTCATTACATCTCATGCTAAGGAATGCACATTTTACTTTCATCAAAGACAAGAAGAAAATGTGCACGGTCTGATCTTTACATACATTTTGTGTAATGGCTTGAAGATATAAGCGACACAGCAAGAAGCCAATAGATCAGTCAGTACAGTGAGTAAGAGTAACAGGGTCATTTCACGTGAAATCAGACACTTTGGGACCCGACCGACCCGGATTTCAGTCATACTTGGTGTGCCTTTTTAGTAGCAAGGTAGCACCCCAAAACTGCATTGGTTTGAATCTGACATGAAAATTAAGAGAGAAACAGACTAGCGAAGGTTTACAAATGAGGGTAGGACACTATACATTCAGCCTTGATTATATCAGTCAGTGTTAGTCACAAAAAGATGTCTGTGGTGTTGTTTGAAAGCTCTTTTCTGGCTCTACATATTACACAATCAGCTTGAAATACAAGAACCCTCAGAATATGAATTATGATAATTTGAATAAATTAAAAACGTAATATCTAAAAAAACTCATATTTTAAAATGGCCGGTTTCTTGTCTAAACATAGCCTGTAAGGTCATAAACAACACCTGAAAATGTGGTGTTTGGTTCTTTATTCATTTAAGAGATAATGGGACATAAAGGTTGAAATGAGTTGCAATGAAGTAGTAATAGAGTAGCCATCTGGCATAACGGGCATTTTCCCGGTGGGCCCTGCACACTCGTTGGCCCCTATTCCAGGTACTCAAAAACTACACAGCTTCTGCCCATTGTCAATGGACAAAGTGAAAGCTAGACCATTTTCAGCATTCAGAGAAGGCAGGGTTGAAATAATAAGCTCAGTAAAGGAATTTTCTAAATGTTCAAGCATCAAAGAGTATGTTGTAGCTATATATGATGGCAACTAGTGGCTAGCATGTTTTGAGGAATGTATGCCAAGCACTGGAGAGGTGAAACGGAACTTCCTGCATCCTAATGGACCATCTCCATCCTTCACATAGTCCGCTAGACATGCTGCATTTGATATTACTATGGCATTACCATATTATTACTAGGTGATTTGTATGATACCATATTTTTGAGTCCCATTATCTCTGAAATGAATAAAGAACCAAACACCAGGTGTTGTTCATGACATTGCAGGCTACGTTGAGACAAGGAACTGGCCATTTTAAAATATGAGTTTTTTAGATATTCAATTTTTTATTTTTCAATTTATCATAATTCATATTCTGAGGGTTGTTGTATTCCAAGCAGATTGTGTAATTTGTAGAGCCAGAAAAGAGCTTTCAAACAACACCACTGACTGATATAATCAAGGCTGAATGTATAGTGTCCTGCCCTCACATGAGAACCTTCGCTAGTCTGTTTCTCCCTTAATATTAGTGTCAGATTCAAAACAATGCAGTTCTGGGGTGCTACCTTGCTACTAAAAAGGCACACCAAGTATGATTGAAATCCGTGTCGGTCGGGTCCCAAAGGGTCTGATTTCACGTGACATGACCCAACAATGTCCTGAGGCACATACAGTACACACACACACACACACTGCATCGGTCCTCCTTCTGCCTGTCTAAGCACATAAAGGACCACCTCCCTCTCTCTCTTTCTCTTTCTCTCTCTCTCTCTCTGACCTCCAGCGTATGGATGTTGCGCAGTAGGAAGAGGATTCCTGACAGCGCGAGGACGAGAAAGATGGGGGCATATTTGGACAGGTTTCCCCCCATGGCTGTGTCCGTGTCCGGGCTCTGCCATCCTCCCAGGCCTCATCACACGCTCCTCCACTCCTCATGGCTCCTACTCCAGGACATGGTTACGAGCCTCATCCTCCACCTCGGTCAGCAGCAGCCAGGGTCCTTGGTCATGATCTGGAGGAAAGAAGTAGTACACTTTGATATTGCTAGTAGCCTATTCTTTTCACGTGTTGTCATTGTGCAACTCTTGTAACGATACAGATCATTCATTGTCATGGGTGAAGACACACAACTAAAGGCTCCTTGTTATATTACATGCATGTGAGTGTTAGACATTCTCTTGATATTGAACCACTGACCTTGATGGTCGTATCGGGAGCTTGTTCTTTTAAAAAAAAAACTTAAGCAATAAGGATGTGAGTACCCCAGATTCCCTATGAAACAGCAAACTCATCTGTCATCAATCATCTTAAGTTCACTACTGTTGCAGGTTTTTTTTTTGGCAGAGGAACAATGTAACGCCCATCTTTCACTTGATACTGTTACAACCACTAGGACAGCGCAAAAGAAGCAGCAATCAGTTGAACAATTTGAGCATCACCTCGAAGCAATGGGTTGCGATAACATCAAGGAAGAAGTGAACTATGTAAAATACGGCAATCATTAGTGATTACTGTCCAACACAGTTCCGGTGACCACAGCAGATCCTGGTATTGCCATTCTAGCAAACACTAAAATTAGAGCCAACCTTTGTCAGCTTCAGATGTAATCAATCGACCGCTAAACATCACCTATGCAAAGCAAAGCTTCGCCTGTCGGTGTGCAGTGCACTGCCAGCTATCCCCTAGGCGTCGTGTTGACGACAGGAGTGCGTTTTAATTGTCATTTTTGTGCCCTCCTTCGCATACGAGCCAAATTCAGAGGGAATATCAGGGGAGCTTCTTCACACCAGACGGCGATTCTATTTAACATGCAAGTGCTTACATGTCCAGTCGTGTTTAGCCTGTGTATGCTTAGCCTGTATTAAAGCAGTGCCGTGCTTTCAGAGCTCTTTAAGATGTAATGTCCACACAGTCGCTGGGTAGCCTATGTGCGTTTACGCAATACAACTATTCTGCGGATCAGATGTGTGCCTTACCTTTATAGGCGATGGAACCGTCACTGCGGACTTCAGTAGCTTTCCACTCGTCGGCCGGTGTCAAAAACACTTTCAAAATCGTCTCAAGATGAACCTCTAGAGCTCTATTGTCTCTTCGCCCGACTGGAACTACCCTGCTGCATCGAGCGCTGCCTGGGACGCTCTGTGCACATGCAGGCGGACTCGCAACAGCGACAGCAGCCAGTGACGTCAGATAGGACACACCCCTTGACCGGCAGGGCCAACATGCGATGATGGATTTTCCTTATTTTTTATAGGCCTATATTATAATAAATGTAATTTTAATGTATTTCACGCACAGGGTAGGCTACTCTCTCCATGCATAAATTTAAGACAGACTCTAGACCTACATTATGAACACAGATTTTTCTAGAAAAGGGTATTGTTTCTGTTTTGTCCTTCGTGTAGGTAATTAAAAGCAGACAGGCCTATTTAGGGGAAAAGGCATTCGTACAAAGGTATTTGTACACTGGCACACAGATAACTTACTCACATACACTATAATGTATGCGCCATATTATGCTTGGTTATAATGATCCAGGTCATAGGTGGTGTAGTCTACATGAAAAGGTTGTTTGTCTTACACAGTAGACCTTCTTCTTAGAATTTTGTTTTGACCTTGAACATTATAAAAAGGTGCAGACTGCTTTCTAGAAGGACAAAACAAACAAACAACAAAAAACACTGGTGCCAGTCTGGCCCTGAGAGAGGGAGGGAGACTGCCATCTATTGGACTCACCATTTGGAAAGCCGAGCCCAACCCTGGGGAGAGCCAAGTCTGTCGACTTCAGGATAAATTTAACTCTCTCAAAATACCCCCTTCGCCCTTCCTGTAGCTACATTTGATGGTTTTACTTGACCACATCCTCAAATGTGAGCTGAGCAGATTTCTAATGGATGGCTTGGCCGGGCTAGCTAAATCTTCCCCATAGCATGAAAGACGTGTTTGTTTGCTTGTTTTCCTGTTTTTTTAAAACATACTGTATCTGCTGTTGACATGACGGTAATCTTCGAACCATGACTGTAATCCCAGATTTTAGTGATGACTGGGCTGTTTGGATTAACAATGGGGGAGGAATTACACCAGGGGTTCTTATGGGTATGACAGGCCGGGCAGAAGCTTGAGCAGACACAGCAGTCAGACAGTGGCGCCTCTACGATGGGTTATTGGGGGACGAAACCCCTGAAGTCAAGCCAAATTTATTATGGGATGCAAATGAAATGACAAATCAGTAAAGAAAGGCTGACTGTACACTTTACTGTATAGTCTTACGTTTATTCTGTGACTCTTGTAGTGTGTGTATGGTGCTCATTACCACACACACACACACACACACACACACACACACACACACACACACACACACACACACACACACACACACACACACACACACACACACACACACACACACACACACACACAGACAGCCATAGGCATGCACAGATAGAGACAAGGTGGTGCTACAGCACCCGCCCCTTTGTCCTGGACAAAAATGCCCTTTTTGACAATTTTTTTTGTCACAATGTACTGTGGTCCATGTTGACAGTCTACAAATGCGTTACAATCAAAACCATGTTACAACAACGTATTGTATGTATAGCCTCTATAGTCAAGGCAGCCAGAAGTCCCAAACCTTTTCCCCTGCGCAATCCCTTGTACATTTCAATATGGGTCACGCACCCCCTATGTGATATTTTGGTGTGCTGACGGCCACGCAAGTGGGCTTATGGCTTCACTGCAATATGGGACTGCAAATCACAGCATATTATGCACGGTCATTTTGAGGAATCCTCATTTCCAAAAGAACTGACGCTTTTCTGCTGTCATTACAATGGAGCTTGTTTGCATGACAGGTCTAGGAGTTATAAATTACCCTTCCAGCATTCACCATACAATCAAAACTACTTCATGTTGTATAAAGACACTCATATCTGCCATTGCAATATCCAGCTCACATGCCCCCTTGTGGCAGACCGCATGCAGCACAGTTAGGGAAACCCTGATCAGGGGTGCATCCCAATATGTGTCCTTGCCTCCTCCACTTGTGCTTGTCTCCTCGTCCCGCCTCCTGGCCCCTCCTCCGTGGAGAAAACGATAAAGTTTCCCAGCTGTCAGCCTCGCCACAACAACTTTTGAGGGACTGTTTTTCATTCACCATCCCAATTGCAAATGAGAAAAAGACTTTACAATTGAGCTTTTGCAAGATATTGAAATATAATGCTGTTGTCAGTGATGTCATCATGACGAGAAGCAAGTGGAGGAGGCAAGTGGAGGAGGCAAGGTCACATATTGGGATGCACCCCAGAATAACTATACAGTAGCCTACATGTCATTATTACAATGTATTGGAATGAAACAGCCAGCAAGTCAGCATGTCAGCATGTAAATTATTTCTTATTATTAACAAATCTGAGCTTTATATCAATACTCTTAACCCTAAAGTGGCCCTTGGGCCAAAATAATTGCTCCCGCCCCTGCTGTAATAGACCGTTGAAACGTCACGTTGTGCCCGTTAAAGGCTTTCACTCGGTCCTTGACATCCTATGGCAGCATCTGTGTTTCTGCCTCATTGGCCCGTTGAACCGTCAGTCATGCCCATTGGCTGTTCTCATTCGCTCCTTGACGTCCAATGGGAGGTTCTCGAACAGGGAGCTCTCCACCACCAGTCCGGCCTGCTTGAGCAAGGGGCAGGCTCCCAGATCGGCGGGCAGACACAGGAAGTGGTTCCCCTTCAACTCCAGACACGTCAGGAGGGTCAGGTTGGAGACTCTAGGATGGACACAGCACATGTACAGGACATCATTTGTGTGTGTGTGTGTGTGTGTGTGTGTGTGTGTGTGTGTGTGTGTGTGTGTGTGTGTGTGTGTGTGTGTGTGTGTGTGTGTGTGTGCAAGTATAGTCAGGTTAGACCAGGGGTGGGGAACCTATGTCTCGAGGGCCGTTTGCGGCCCTTGAGGCCGTTTTATCCGGCCCCCTGTATAATTTTAATGTTATGCAGCTTCACATGAAATATGAAATATTTTGTAAAGGGATCTTAGAAATTACATTTCCAATACATTTAAGTTATATTCATGGGACCTAGAGAAGGTGGGGTCTGTTTTAAAGGTGTCTACCTTCAATATAGGCCTAAATTGCATGGGGAAATCCTGGTTTGTGTTCATAGTACGGCCCTCAGAGGACTTTTACGGCCCTTGAAGGAATTTGAAGTCGCCCTTCGAATGAAAAAGGTTCCCCACCCCTGGGTTAGACACTCTGGGGTGGCGAGAGTGCATGCAAATCATTTGTGTGGGTGGGTGTTCATGTGTTTTTGACTGTGTGTGTGCACATGTGCTTGTACTGTATCTGTGTGTGTCTGTCTGTCTCGCTGAGCATGTGTGCTTGTATCTGTGTGTTAGTGTGTCCTTGAGTGTTTCTATGTGTGCATACTGTACGGTATGGGTGCTTGTATGTATACTGTATTTGCTCAACTCTTTTAAGTGTTGAATCAATCATTTTTTCTACTGTGTACGTGTTTGTACCTGGGTGAGAGTGTGTGTGTACCTGGGCCCTGTTTCTCGAAAGCATCGTTGCTAATCAGTTAGTAACTTTAGTATAGGGCTGGGTTCAAAAGATGAAATCGCGATCCATTATCGATTCATATTCGAAAAGTGTGATATCGATTCACAACTTTGTGGGTTGATCTTTTGCAGATGATTATAGGCGCTATTTTCTCAAGAGCATCCTGTAGTTCTTGTCTACATTCATGTAGGCTACCATGGTATTTCATGTTTGTGTGGGCATCAACGGCTGAGATCTTTAGGTTTTTATAACCGGTCTTAGAATTCTAGGAATAAATGGGTTGAAGTAACAACCCAGCAACACAGAGGATCGATATTGAATCGAATTGAAACGGATCGAGGATCGAATCGGATCGGAGCCTTCTGGATCGGAATCGAATCGATCCAGGAAATTTGGATCGATTTCCAGCGCTAGTAACTTACTAGGTTTCCAAGGGGAAATTGCATTGCAACCAAGACGATGTTGTCGAGAAACACACTCCTGGGTGAGAGTGTGTTGTGTGTACACAGTATGTACCTGGGTGAGAGTGTGGACAGCATGTTGTTGCTGAGCTTGAGTGTGCAGAGCTTGCGGAGGGCGAAGAGCTCGTCGGGCAGCTCCTGGAGCTGGTTGTAGGCCAGAGACAGGTACTCCAGGCTCCCCTGCAGCTGCCTGATTTCTGGGGGCACCACCGACACCTTAAAGGGGCACAATGTAGGATTACATATCTGTAGTTTGCGCGGTGCCCGTGGCATGCCTGTCTCAAAATCTACACCGTGATGAAAAAATGCTTTTTAACTAAGCTCGCTTTGAGAATGATTTTCATCACAGAATGCCAGCAGTTGATGTAAATATCATATATAATTGTATAATGTGAATATAATATGAATCTGAATAGTGTTTCCCATGACACTCGTTTGGGTGGCTATGTCAAAAGTTACATTTGGGGTTCTCTGACAGTGGATGGACCGTGAAAGTGGTCGCGTGAGTCATCTTTCACTTACTGTTGACTCAAATAAGCATCGACTGACTCGGGACAGAGATCAATTAAACTTTTAATCCTACATAGTGCCCCTTTAACACACACACACACACACACACACACACACACACACACACACACACACACACACACACACACACACACACACACACACACACACACACACTTTACATTACACATCATTACATTACAAACATTACATTACATTTGGCAGGAGCTTTTATATAAAGCGACGTAAAATCAAGGACATGACCATGGCATACAACACCTGCTGATATGAAGTGCACAGGAAATAAATATAAGTACATTAGAACAGAGTTAAGTAGAGTAGACACACACACACACACATACACGCCCATCCATCATGCCTTAGACTCTACCCCTGGTCTGGGCCAGCACACCCAGCACATTACTCCATGTAGGCCTATATATATATACATATACACGTGTATATATATTATATATATTATACAGTATGTATACAGTATTTGTAATCCCGACCTTGTTGTGGGAGAGGTCCAGGTAGCTGAGGCGGCTGCACTGGAAGAGCTGTATGGGCAGGCTGGTGATGCGGTTGTGGGAGAAGTAGAGACTCTCCAGGCTGGCCAGCTTGCGGATGTCCTCTGGGATCTGGGCGATGTTGTTATGCCACAGCTTCAGGCATGTGAACCTGGGGGGTAAGTCCAAGAACCTGGTTAAGTGACGAGCATGGCTAAGCTAATCTACAGAGAGTGGTAAACCGACTAATAGACACCCTGCAGCTGTCATTTTTTTTACTTAAGAAAATGAGGACTCATGGCTCTTCTATTAGCTGATTTACCAAATTTGATTCACTGATTAATTAAACCTGGTTTGCCAACCACCTTTTCAGAATACCTCCCTGCTAGGGCAGGGCAAAGCGACATAAACATTAGTGTACAGCATTAGCTACAGAATGTTAACATAAAGTTATTATGAAGGCTTAAAAAGATTACAAAAAGATAAAGGAAGATAAAAGAAGATAACATGAAGGCTAACAAACACAAACACAAACACACACACAAACACACACACGCACGCACACACTCACTCACGCACGCACGCACGCACGCACGCACGCACGCACGCACGCACGCAGGCAGGCAAGCAGGCAGGCAGGCACGCACGCATGCAGGCACGCACACACACACACACACAGAAAGAAAGAGAGAGAGAGAGACCTGGGCAGATTCTGAAAGCTGACGATCTCGTGTACAGAGTTTAGCTTGTTATCTCGCAGGTCCAGTTTCTGCAGGTTAAGCAGGCTGAATATGGCATGGGGGATGCACTCCAGACCGCAATTCAACAGCTCCACCTGAGAATGATAGACAAATAATATTATTTATATCAATATAATTAATATCATATTATTTATATAACATATTAATACCATCATACATGCTCAGGACTATAGGCTCATGTTAAGTAGGCTGAAGATGGCCTGTGGGGTGCACTCCAGAATGCAGTTCAACAGCTCGATTTCAGAATAATAAATACATGATATTAAAACATAAATAATATCATACTTATAGTATTTACATTTTGCTCCACACCAGTCAAAGCGTCTGTGTTCAAGGCATACTGCACACCACTTTACACTGCCACACCTCTGGTCTTCTTACAAAAAGTCCAGCATACAGAAACTACAAGTAGCATACAATGATGCTTTATACTTCAGGTTCCCAGAGGAGGGAGTGCTCGCCAGATGTTTGTGTCTGTAGGAGTAAGCACACGTCATGCACTTTCTAACAAATGCAATGCACAAGTTTACACTGCGCCTGGATGATTCATCCAATAATATCATGGTGGCACTCTGTAATACAACTGTGAATAGCACAAGATATACATCCAGGCTGAAAGTACGTACACTGGACAAAATGTTTGTATAAATTTTAACTTTTATTTTGTTCATTTTTTGTGTTTTGGGGTTTGATTGTCCTGATGTGTGTTTTCTTTTGTATGCTATGTATTGTATTGTATGGATTTTGGCAAGTGTCTGGCGAATAAATGGAATTGAGAATTGATTACATAACATATTAATACTATCATACATAGAGGTATAAAGGACTACGGTGCGGTATAGGTTTAAAAAGCCACTGCATGCTGTGCAGGCTGAAGGTTGCATGGGGCATGCACTCCAGAATCTTGCATCTAAGAATCATGAATAAATGGAAATATTAATATAATAATATGCTACTATTATTACTCACGACATACATTACTATTTTAGTATCAGTTGCCAGTGCTAAATCATTCAGCGGGCTATGGTCTAACCACAACTAGCTGACAGGAAATGCTGTGGGAACCTTTCAGGAAAGATGTTGATCATGTTGTGATGATGACTATTTTTTTTTCTTCTTTTTTATGTTTAAAATAACATTCCCCTCTCAGTTACAGAGTTATTACATGTTTTGTTCATCATTAGTTAATTATTTACTAAGTCTTTATAATTCTTTTGTTATGCATCCCTTATTATAAAGCGTTACTGAATTGGAATCAAGAGGACACAAACCTCGGTGAGGTTGCCCATCTTCTTCAGTCCGTTGAGCATGACCAGGTGTGTGCCGTCGTTATGGATACACAGGTACTGCATGTGCGGCGCCACGTCGGTCACGGCCTGCGGCAGCTTGCTCAGGTTGCTGTTGAGCGTCAGCGATTTGAGGGAGCACAGGTCCCGTAGCGACTCTAGGGCCACGCTCCGGGACGCGCTGGGGCTCAGCGAGCCAGTCAGGTGCAGCTCCTCCAGGTTCTCCAGCACGTACAGCCAATGGGGAAGCTCGGCGGTCTCCAGGAACCGCACGCGCAGTACCTTATAAGGACATCAAGAAGCAAGGATGCTTATTGGCTTAACTCTTTATGACACTACGTTATACATTTGCTGCTTCCAGAATGGCAATGACCAAGTCATACTGCATTACTAAAGGTGTCATAGTCGTGTAGTTCTATGATAGTTATGACTATTACAGTGTTCCACTGGCGGAACAGCGTGCACAAAGTGCCTACAGCCAATGGGGAAGCTCACTGGCCTGTAGGAACCGCACAAGCAACCTAATGAGGACAAAAGGCCACAGCACACGTGGATGCAGGGAAATGGAAATACTAGAAATAGTAAGATTGTAAATACTCTTCTTCCTGTATTCTCTCCTGATATACTGTGAGCGTGCATATGAAACTCCTCCAGGAAGCGCACGCACAGCACCTTACAAGGACACAACAACACACACAAGGATGCTTATTTATTACTGGGAAAGTGCATTCAGCCAATGGGGAAGCTCTCCAGCCTCCACGAAGCGCACACACAGCACCTTAGTATAAGGACATGAGGAAGCAAGGACTCAAGGATGCTTATTTGCTTAAAGTGATATTGTCCCATTTTTGGAAATAAGCTTATTTTACACCTCTCCTTGAGTTAAATGATTGAGTTTTACCTCTCTCCTGTACTTTCAACCGTTCTCTGAGTATGGCAGTGCAAATTTGACCTCTAAGCTAGAATTTAACAGTGAGTCCTATGAGACCAGTTAGCCACCAGGACAATATCACTTTAAATACTGTGAAAGTGTGGAAAGCCAGTGGGGAAGCTCCTCAGCTTCCAGGAAGTGCACAAGCAGCTCCTTACAAGGTCACCAGGACGCAATCTGTGAGGTGGAGTTGCTTGAGTCAAAAGGTGTGTGTGTGTGTGTGTGTGTGTGTGTGTGTGTGTGTGTGTGTGTGTGTGTGTGCGTGTGTGCCTGTGTGTGTGTGCATGTGCAAATACAGTACTCTAGGAGTGTGTGTGCAGGTGTGTGTGAGTCACCTTGAGGCGAGCCTTGAGGAATTTCAGCGCTGCACTGTTGACCTTGAGGGAGCTGCGGTTGAGGTTGAGCTCCTCGAGCTCCGTCAGCAGCTCCAGGGTGGAGGGCAGCTTGGCGTTCACAATCATCTCCAGCTTGAGGGACTGCAGCTCGTACAGCTCGAAGACGGTGTCGGGCAGCCCTAGCAGCATGAAGAGGTGCAGCTCCAACCGTTCACTGCTGTTGGTCTGCAGGCGCGCCCGCAGCTTGCTGGTGGGCCAGGCGTGGTTGAGGTTCAGCTGAGGGTCAAAGCGAAGAAGTTTTGCGGTCAGTTCCAATATCCATACTTGTACAAAGATATATATTTCATTAGTTTGCTATCTAAAATTTGGATTAGTCATGTAGGGCAGTGATTCCCAACCTTTTGTGTCTCATGTACCCCCCAAACCATTTCATTGTACCATGAGTAACCCCTAAGTCATATTTTACATTGCTTTTTCTATTCCAGTGTGACTTTGCTCCATGCATTTGTTCAAATTAAATTTTCCCAAGTACCCCCTGCAGTATGCTCGCATACCCATAGTGGTACACGTACCCCTGGTTGGGAAACACTGATGTAGGGCAGGGCAGTCATGGGTGAGCGGTTAGGGCGTCAGACTTCGACTCCCGACCCGCCAGGTTGGTGGCGGGAGTAATCAACCAGTGCTCTCCCCCATCCTCCTCCATGACTGAGGTACCCTGAGCATGGTACCGTCCCACCGCCAGGCTTGTACGAAATTCCGAATTGAATTGAGAATGACCCCAAAATTCAAATTCAATTCTTGAATTTCAATATGAATTGAATTGAAATTCCAAACAGGAAATGGAATTGCAATTTGAATTGGAATGGCAGGAAACTGAATTTCACAGAATTTAAATTCTAAGAAATTCAAAGCAATGACATAATACTGACACTAGGTGGTGGCAGGGATGGTCAGTATCTCGAATACTTCAATTAAAATACATTTTGAAATAGAACATAGTATTTTGAATTTTGTATTTCGTGTCAGTGAATTACAAGTATTTGAAGTTTGTATAAATACTTTCCCCCCTGTATTTTGAATTTTCAAAATAAGACAAAATACAATAGCCTACTTTCTCCTGAACAATGCAATTACATAGTAGGAACACGGATCAAATAGTATGTAAGTGATGCTTGTAGCTATATTGGAATGTAAAAGTGTTTGCCTGGGAAAGGGGTGAAGGACTCCAAAGATTGACAGTTCAATTCCCAGGTAACATTGGCAGGTGACTACCTGACTACGAGTTACTAACGAATAACCAGCCTCAAAATTCTGAATTATTGAATATATACTGTTGGATCAAAAAACGCCACTCTTGATAAAATATCATCAATAATTAAAATTGCCATGCTAAGCACCAAAGGTGCAACCGTGATCATTACTAATGCTGCACCATGCATCACACACAAGATGGCGCTCTAAGGCCACAAATGGTGCATTAGTGACGCTTTGCAAGATATGTGGTCATCATTTACAAGATACACTTTCTTGTTTATTGAACTCACATACAGACCTTGACATATCTGTACCATTTTTAAAATGCTAGTTGTGCCAAGTAGCCCATTGTTTATATAGCCTTCTCCATAATTACAAGAACTCAACATTATTGTTTTTTCAATGAATGGAAATGATGGTTACACAGGAGTTTTGTGGTTTAAAGTAGGCCTACCTTTTATTGTGTAAGTGAATTGAATTGCTATTTTTGGTGATGCTATACAAGCCATTGAGAAGCGAAGGGAAATTGAGTTTCCTTGCTGAGACTTGAACCTTGAACTTCTGGCATGCAAAACTGGGGCTCTAACCGCTACACCAAATAGCCAGACCCATTAGCTTGAAAGTCAGGACACACCCACATACCTAGTTTCTGTTGTATTTCGTGTATTTGAAAATGCAAAATACAGTATTTTGATTATTTATACATTTACTGTTATGTATTTTGTAACGTATTTGTAACATCTTAGAGCTGGGTGTTTTGCATTGTATTTTGAAATAGGCCTACATTTAGTTGTGTCTTTGCCCATCCCTGGGTGGTGGTGTGAAATTCAAAGAAACTCAAAGTAATGACAAAATAAGAACACTAGATGGTGCTGTATATTTATAAGCATGTGTCTATTCCCGGCACTGCGAGGTGGGTGGGTAGAGTGAATTATAGCCCCCTTAGGTCACCTGTTCGGCTGCTTCCTAGCAGTGCTTTAGGATTTGGGTAGGTAATTATTTGACTTTCGGGTTTTTTTAACTTCCATTTTGAGTTAGTACAATGCCATTATCTATTTGCTGTAGACCTTAGATGGTAATATTTACATACATTTTGGTACATAACAAATAAGAAGTGTGAAAGTCATCTGTAGGCCTTGCATAACACTAATTATTATACATGCAACTACTGAAAATCACAATGGGGGCCTGCATGGTTTATACAACATTTACTTATCATTTTGAATGCTGAATACATTTGTAGTTAAATTCATTAGCAATATATATTTTTGTTAATGCTATTGTACTTAGTTACACTGTTATGTTTGTATTTCATTATTTTGAAAACACAAAAGTTGTGTGTTCATCCACTTCCTGAATTGCAATGAGTTTCAATTCCATTTTGAATTCCATTTCCTGTAATTCAAATTCAGTTCAATTCAACATCCTGTAGGGGTGGAGTCAATTCAATTCAAATTCAATTCCACTTCCTGAATTTAATTTAATTCAGAAATTCTGAATTTCGTACAAGCCTGCCCACCGCACTGCTCCCCATGGGGCGCCACTGAGGGCTGCCCCCTTGCACGGGTGAGGCATAAATGCAATTTTGTTGTGTGCAGTGTGCAGTGTTCACTTGTGTGCTGTGGAGTGCTGTGTCACAATGACAATGGGAGTTGGAGTTTCCCAATGGGCTTTCACTTTCTTTCACTTTCACTAGGCATACATCTTCGTTCTCGCTGGAAAAGAGATCGTCCATCTCTCGCAGGAGAGCATCTCTCCAGGCGGTGGACCGATCATCAAAAGTACTTCACGGGGTCCGCATGCTCGGACCACTGCACTCAAGAAGCTGAGATGCATTGAGGCGGCATATGGGACAAGATCGCTGGCCGTGGTGCTGAAATGACTATGCGGTTTCTCAAGCTCGGGAGTACAGAGCGCCATTGAGAGCTCGGGAAGTATCTGCGCCCGCAGATATGTGCGAGCTCTGAGCAGACACCCCCCGGACGATGATGGTCAGAGAGCAAAGGAGTAAGGTGAACTGGAGAGGAAGCTAAAGTAGGATGCCTGATGAATCGACCGAATAGCGACGGAGGGGAGGTGAACGGGCAGGTGGTGGGTGCTAGCAAGAAAGCTAATCTCTGCCTGGAGACAGGTGATCAGAGAATAAATGCTGGGTAGTTAATTAAGGGGTGTTCCACATTTCAGTGTGCTGAAATTAGACTGAATGTTTTTCTTTTTACTTTTTGCCCTGAATTCCGACGAATGACGGTTGGGAGGAGAATAGAACGCAGGTCAAATTTGCATGTCAAATTTCATTATGTTTCTTCCGAACTTTCGTCTTTAACAAAACGTGCATTTAGGGTTGGGATATGTGGCGGACTCCAACCTGGGCCCAAATATGGGGGGATGAGCACGATGACAACTCCCCTCTCTCCCTGGGCCTGGGACAACTGACCCCTTGGAACACCCCCCCCCCCCTCCCCCCTTCGGCTTCCCTTCACATACACACACACACACCACACACACACACACACACACACACACACACACACACACACACACACACACACACACACACACACACACACACACACACACACTCTCTTTTACCTGTTGCAGTCTGCTCTCGCTGGCTTTGGAGAGGAATATGGCGAAGCGCGTGGAGTAGAGTGGGTCATACTGGTCGATCAGGTGCAGCATGAAGGCAAAGTCGTTCTTCAGGTCGGGGATGTCACTCACGCCCGACTCACGCCGCAGATAGTCGAAAGAGTACTCGCGCACCTGCAGGGTCACAAGGTCAAAGTTAGGGATTGCTAGCTCTATCTAGTGTGTGGTTGTGTGTGTAGGTTGTCGAAAGAGTACTCGTACACCTTAAGGTCACAGGTCAAAGTTTAAAGGGATTGTTAGCTTTATCGAGTGTGTGTGTGTCTGTGTGTAGGTTGTCGAAGCAGTACTCTCAAAAAGGTCATAAGGTGAAAGTTATCAAGCATGTGTGTACAGTTTGTGTGTGTGTGAGCAGGTTGAAGGTAGAAGTACTCCCATACTGTCCGTACCCTCTGTCCATAGAAGAGCAAAAAGGTGGTATAGAGAGAACTGCGGCCATACAAGGGTGTGTGTGTGTGTGTGCGTGCGTGCGTACCTTCTCTCTCGTTATTAAAAAAAAAACACCCCCTTTGCAACTGCACTTGTTGTTCTGTATATCTCCTGTGAACTTTGTATTTGCTTGTGATGTTGGCTTGATTATGTCCTCTTTTGAAGTCGCTTTGGTTATAAAGCGTCTGCCAAATGCAATGTAATGTAATGTAATGTAATGTAATGTGTGTGTGCGTGCTTGCACGTCTAACCTTCACTCTATAAAAGAGCCAGAATGTGGTGTAGAGGCAGCTGAGGCAGTAGAGTATGATGCAGAAGAGGTAGCAGTAGATGAGCAGGGAGAAGAGGTAGGCCATGGTGTAGATGCAGCAGAATTGGCTGTAGCCCGTGATGTCATGGGCCTCCACATTGCAGCTATCCGTCGGCTGAACCTTCAGGGTCACAAGAGGTCAGAGGTTAGAGTGTGTGTGTTTGTGACTGTGTGTGTGTGTGTGTGGGGGGGGCAGGTGTGTGTGTGCACGCACATATACTGGTAGCTAGTATATGGCTAATGATGTCAT